>NC_058081.1:619215984-619527428 GCF_014858855.1 Bufo gargarizans | reverse complement strand
TATTAACCTTTATCCTAGCCTTATTGAGTCTCTCAACTGAACGCGCCCCACGCCATACCTGCCTAGGCACGATGTCTGACCACACCGTGACCATGCCCGGGAATAACGACCACAACCGTAACAGGTCAAACTTAATATCCCTTAATAGCTCTCTAACGGGCCGCCCCCCCCAAATCATTCCCACCCACATGTAGCACCAACACGTCCGGCGCTCTACTCAAACGATGGACCTCCCGTAACACCCCTTGCCACAACATACCTCTCATCCCCAACCATCTGATAACCGCGACGTCCCTGACAAACCCCAGCTGCCGACCCTCATGACGAACATCGGCCCTCAAAGCACCCCAGAACACGAATGAGTGCCCCATGATCTAAACCAACGCGGAACCGGAATCTGAAAAACAAGACAAGGCAACACAAGACACATCAGTCAATGCCCTCCTACAACATTCCCACCCGCACATAGGACCTAAACCTAACAGATTCCCATCTACCAATCCTCTTGATTACCTCGTCACTCATGCCCCACCTGGCCGCCTCCGTCGCCGCCCCTATCCTGTACGAATGCCCCGCAAAGTCCCCCGCTGTAATACCCAACTCCTGAAAACAACGCCTGAACACTGCCAGAAATTGGTACCGGGACAAATACGAACCATCCCTGTGCCTCAACAACGGACCCAATTCAGCGCCACCCAAAGCTGTATACTCCCCAACACACCGAACCGGACACATCGCACAACCCGGAACCTCAAACAACCTCACAAAGCTCCCCTTACCTAACTTGTCAGTCTTAGACCTACGAATTTTTATCACCACCCTATCCTCCAACAACCCCACATCCTCCTTCAGCAGCCCATCACCAACAACCCGCACACTTTGACATACCAACTCGCCAATCCGAAACGCTCCAAAAAACGCCAAAGAAAAGGCTGCCCTAAACAGCTTCACCTCCCAACCTGAACTACCAACCAATTCCAACCGCGTGCCTAATCTTAATAACAAATCAAACGAGACCGGCCTCCTTTTATCTCTGACCTTCTGACCGCGCCGCCAACCCCTCAACACCTGCCTCACTAAAAACGTCTTGGTCACATCTGCCAAACCCCTCAATTTGAAGCCAAAGGCCAGCCCAGCAATCCATTTATTCAACTTTGACACCGACCACTCCAGTTCCCGCACATGCCCTAAAAACAACAATAACGGAATATCCCCCTCATCAACGTGCGCCCCCAACTCCTCACACCAATCCAGCCACTCCCCCCACACTTTACCGTATGCCAACCATGTTCCGGTACTCATTGAGACCCGAAGGAGACCGTCTATGATACCTCCAACATCTCCCACATGGACTCCGGACATTCCACTCCCTCGGCATCCGCTCCTGGCGCCAGTTGCCAAAACCGCTCCAGCTGAGAACGAGAAAGGGCATCCGCAATATTATTAAAAATACCTGGCACATGTACTGCTACCACCCAAACATTCCGCGACAAACAGACCAAAACCAAATGCTGTAACAATCGAATAACCGGCGGCGAAGACGCCGTCATACCATTAATGGCCTGAACCACCCCCAAATTATCACAGTGAAAAAGGATCTTTTTATCTCTGAACCGATCCCCCCACAACACCATGGCTAGAACAATTGGAAAAAGCTCTAACAATGCTAAATTCCGAACCCATCCCCTCTCCACCCAGCTAATCGGCCACCTACCCGCACACCATTGCCCATGACAGTACACACCAAATCCCGAACCGCCCGCCGCATCCGAAAACAACTCAAAGTCAAAATTATCCACAGCTGCCCCCAAAACCAAAGTCCGACCGTTGAACTGCTGCAAAAATTCCCCCCACACCGCCAAATCCCCTTTTAATTCCTTCCCCAACCTTATAAAATGATGCGGGGCCGTAACGCCTGCAGTAGCCCCCGCCAACCGACGACAAAAAATTCTCCCCATTGGCATAATCCGACATGCAAAATTGAGTTTCCCAAGCAGCGATTGCAAGTCCCTCAACCTGATCTTAGTCGATATCCTAGCCCTCTCCACCACTAAACGTAAATCCTGCAATTTATCCTCAGGCAACCGACATTCCATCCTTTCCGTGTTGATAACAATACCCAGAAAACTCAATTCCGTAGTGGGACCCACCGTTTTTCCCTCAGCCAACGGGACCCCAAATAAACCAAAAACCGACTCCAAAGTGCTAAGTAACAACGAACAGACCCTAGACCCAGCCGGACCCAAACAAAGAAAATCATCCAAATAATGAATAATGGATGAACAACCCGAAACGTCCCTAACCACCCACTCCAAAAAGGAACTGAAAGCTTCAAAATATGCGCATGACACTGAACACCCCATTGGCAAACACCTATCCACGAAATAACCCCCTTCCCAATAACAACCCAACAAATGCAAACTGTCCGGATTAACAGGCAACAACCGAAACGCAGCCTCAATATCAGTTTTTGCCAACAACGCCCCCACCCCCAGTTTTCTCACCCACTCTACAGCCGCATCAAATGAAGTATAAACCACTGAACATAATTCAGGGTCAATACCTTCATTGACCGACGCACCTTTAGGATAGGACAAATGATGAATTAACCGAAACTTGTTCGGCTCCTTCTTGGGTACAATCCCCAAAGGTGATACCCTCAAATTGACCAAGGGGGGACTCAAAAAGGGGCCATCCATGCGCCCCAAAGATACCTCCTTCGCCAATTTTTCAGACACCACCCCGGGATGCTCAAGTGCCAAACGCAAATTTTTCTTCCCTGCAACCACCGGTACCGGAAACGAGGGGATACAAAAACCTTCCGTAAACCCGACCCTCAAAAATTCCGCCATCCCTTGATCCGGATATCTATTTAGGAAGGGGCCCATCTCTGCTACCCGCACCGGTGTCAACCCCTTTTCCACCTGCCTCGCCCCCTTTTTGCCTACCCCCTCTGAAACAACGACTGAATCCATGATTCCCGCCGCATGCGGAACATTCATGCTTAAAACGACACTTTGCCCCAAACCTGCAGTTGCCCTCGTTAAAGAGGAAGCAAAGCCCTTTTGCCGACGCCGCTGAAAAGGACGCCTGTCCTGAACCCCCCGACTCCCCCCGAAAGGACTGCACCGCACGCACCGGCGCCATCACCCGCATCCATAACCCTATGTCCTTATGGTCCCATCTGATTGTACTACGCACCGCCATCCTCTGTCGGAACTGTTCGTCGTACTGCAACCAACCCGTCCCCCCGTACACACGAAACGCTTCCCCAATCGCATCCATATAGCAGAAAAGTGCCGAACAACACTCCGGCTTCTTTTCCCCTACCACACTGGCTAAAATAGCGAATGCCTGCAGCCAATTAGAAAATGTCCGCGGAATAAGACGAAACCTCTGTTTCTCCTCCTCCTCCTTCTTACCCTCCTCCTTCTTACCCCTATCTAAATTAAACCTCTCCAGGGGGAGCAAGGAAAATATTTCCACATACTCCCCCTTCCAAATGCGCTCCCGCACTTCCATTTTTAAGTGCGCCCCCAAAGGACCCTCAAAGCAGACATACACTTCCCCCCGCGCCGTGTCGTCCACTTTTGCCCTCTCATCCTCCCCCCCAACCTGCGTCTGAACGGACACCGAATCTTCCACCCTGCTCGTCACACTGGCCGGACCACCACTAACCCCAGCCCCCACTCCCCATGCAGGCACAGGAGACATTCCCGCCCCCCCAAAACCAGCCACCCACCCCGCCAAACTCTGAAAAAGCTGCCCCAATCCCTTACCCAAATCACCTTGTGGTAACTGCTCCATTAAAACCTCAATCTCCATCACGCTAGTTTGCTCCTTCTCCTAGATTTTTAAAATCTAAAATGGCTCCTACACTCCTCCCCTTGATATAACCTACCTATACCACCCCTTTCTAACTCCACCCACCGCAATTCCTACAGCTACTTAACCCTATCACCTCTGGCCCCCTCATGCCAAAACCCCTCATGACGGCCTCCCCTGACTGTCGCCCAGTACGGCCTCACTAATCATCAATTAAATATATAGCTCCTCTTTACTCCTACTCAAGTCAAGTGCAATGATTCTTTGTTTTAGATTTTTTTTATTTGTCCCAATATTTTGGGGGCTACCTACCCCAATAAAAAATAAAAAAATAAACATTGTTGGATACCTCCTCCATTGCTGCCTCCACCTACAACACCACATTCACCGCCTCCTCAACCTCAGACTCCATATCCACCTCCTTCTCTGAGTTGCAGGTTAATTTGTAATTTTTAGTTATTTTATTTTAAGTTATTTCCCTATCAACATTTGTTTGCAGAGCAGTTGCCATGCTCTTAAGCACATTTTACTGCATTTTACATCCCTCTAGCTATTTCAAGGACTATTTTAGAGCCATTTTAATGTAAAAAAGTGCCAATTTTAGTGCCCTAAATCCTGAACCCATGCTGTGCCTGGGTGACAGAGGCCTAAATCTCTCAAAATCCTCTGTTCTATTGATGGGTGACAAGAAACCCCTTTTGCCGTGAATGAACCACTGCTGTGCCTGGGTGAAAGGGGCCTAAATCTCTCAAAATCCTCTGTTTTATTGCTGGGTGTCAAGAACGTACTTTTGCCGTGAATGAACCCCTGCTGTGCCTGGGTGACAGGGGCCTAAATCTCTCAAAATCCTCTGTCCTATTGCTGGGTGATATGAGCCACCTTTTGCCGTGATTGAACCCATGCTGTGCCTGGGTGACAGGGGCCTAAATCTCTCAAAATCCTCTGTCCTATTGCTGGGTGATATGAGCCACCTTTTGCCGTGATTGAACCCATGCTGTGCCTGGGTGAAAGGGGCCTAAATCTCTCAAAATCCTCTGTTTTATTGCTGGGTGTCAAGAACGTACTTTTGCCGTGAATGAACTCCTGCTGTGCCTGGGTGACAGGGGCCTAAATCTCTCAAAATCCTCTGTTCTATTGATGGGTGACATGAACCCCCTTTTGCTGTGAATGAACCCCTGCTTTGCATGTGTGACAGGGGCCTAAATCTCTCAAAATCCTCTGTTCTATTGCTGGGTGACATGAACCCCCTTTTGCCGTGAATGAACCCCTGCTGTGCCTGGGTGACAGGGGCCTATATCTCTCAAAATCCTCTGTTTTATTGCTGGGTGTCAAGAACCCCCTTTTGCCATGAATGAACCCCTGCTGTGCCTGGATGACAGGGGCCTAAATCTCTCAAAATCCTCTGTTTTATTGCTGGGTGTCAAGAACCTACTTTTGCCGTGAATGAACCCCTGCTGTGCCTGGATGACAAGGGCCTAAATCTTTTAAAATCCTCTGTTCTATTGCTGGGTGTCATGAACCCCCTTTTGCCGTGAATGAACTCCTGCTGTGCCTGGGTGACAGGGGCCTAAATCTCTCAAAATCCTCTGTTCTATTGATGGGTGACATGAACCCCCTTTTGCTGTGAATGAACCCCTGCTGTGTCTGGGTGACAGGGGCCTAAATCTCTCAAAATCCTCTGTTCTATTGCTGGGTGACATGAGCCACCTTTTGCCGTGAATGAACCCGTGCTGTGCCTGGGTGACAAGGGCCTAAATCTCTCAAAATCCTCTGTTTTATTGCTGGGTGTCAAGAACCCCCTTTTGCCGTGAATGAACCCCTGCTGTGCCTGGATGACAGGGGC
This sequence comes from Bufo gargarizans, assembly GCF_014858855.1. Classification (NCBI taxonomy): domain Eukaryota; kingdom Metazoa; phylum Chordata; class Amphibia; order Anura; family Bufonidae; genus Bufo; species Bufo gargarizans. The sequence goes on along the minus strand of NC_058081.1, from coordinate 619,521,760 downwards.
CTAAATCTCTCAAAATCCTCTGTTTTATTGCTGGGTGTCAAGAACCTACTTTTGCCGTGAATGAACCCCTGCTGTGCCTGGGTGACAGGGGCCTAAATCTCTCAAAATCCTCTGTTCTATTGCTGGGTGACATGAACCCCTTTTTGCCGTGTATGAACCACTGCTGTGCCTGGGTGACAGGGGCCTAAATCTCTCAAAATCCTCTGTTCTATTGCTGGGTGATATGAACCCCCTTTTGCCGTGAATGAACCCCTGCTGTGCCTGGGTGACAGGGGCCTAAATCTCTCAAAATCCTCTGTTCTATTTCTGGGTGACATGAGCCACCTTTTGCCGTGATTGAACCCCTGCTGTCCCTGGGTGACATTGGCCAAGTTCTCTCAAAATCATCTGTTCTATTGCTGGGTGACATGAACCCCCTTTTGCCGTAAATGAATCCCTGCTGTGCCTGTGTGACAGGGGCCAAAATCTCTCAAAATCATCTGTTCTATTGCTGGGTGACATGAGCCACCTTTTGCCGTGAATGAACCCCTGCTGTGCCTTGCTGGCAGGGGCTTAAATCCCTCAAAATCCTCTGTTGTATTGCTGGGTGACATGAACCCCCTTTTGCTGTGAATGAACCCCTGCTGTGCCTGTGTGACAGGGACCTAAATCTCTCAAAATTCTCTGTTCTATTGCTGGGTGACATGAACCCCCTTTTGTCATGAATGAACCCCTGCTATACCTTGATGACAGGGGCCTAAATCTCTCAAAATCCTCTGTTCTATTGCTGGGTGACATGAACCCCCTTTTGACATGAATGAACCCCTGCTGTCCCTGGGTGACATTGGCCTCGTTCTCTCAAAATCATCTGTTCTATTGCTGGGTGACATGAACCCCCTTTTGCTGTGAATGAACCCCCGCTGTGCCTTGGTTACAGGGGCCTAAATCTCTCAAAATCCTCTGTTCTACTGCTGGGTGACATGAGCCACCTTTTTCCGTGAATGAACCCCTGCTGTGCCTGGGTGACGAGGGCCTAAATCTCTCAAAATCCTCTGTTCGATTCCTGGGTGATATGAGCCACCTTTTGCCGTGAATGAACCCCCGCTGTGCCTGGGTGACATGGGCCTCGTTCTATCAAAATCCTATGTTCTATTGCTGGGTGACATGAACTCACTTTTGCCGTGAATGAACTCCTGCTGTGCCTGGGTGACAGGGGCCTAAATCTCTTAAAATCCTCTGTTCTATTGCTGGGTGACATGAACCCCCTTTTGCTGTGAATGAACCCCTGCTGTGCCTGGGTGACAGGGGCCTAAATCTCTCAAAATCCTCTGTTCTATTGATGGGTGACATGAACCCCCTTTTGCTGTGAATGAACCCCTGCTTTGCATGTGTGACAGGGGCCTAAATCTCTCAAAATCCTCTGTTCTATTGCTGGGTGACATGAACCCCCTTTTGCCGTGAATGAACCCCTGCTGTGCCTGGGTGACAGGGGCCTAAATCTCTCAAAATCCTCTGTTTTATTGCTGGGTGTCAAGAACCCCCTTTTGCCGTGAATGAACCCCCGCTGTGCCTGGATGACAGGGGCCTAAATCTCTCAAAATCCTCTGTTTTATTGCTGGGTGTCAAGAACCTACTTTTGCCGTGAATGAACCCCTGCTGTGCCTGGATGACAAGGGCCTAAATCTTTTAAAATCCTCTGTTCTATTGCTGGGTGTCATGAACCCCCTTTTGCCGTGAATGAACTCCTGCTGTGCCTGGGTGACAGGGGCCTAAATCTCTCAAAATCCTCTGTTCTATTGATGGGTGACATGAACCCCCTTTTGCTGTGAATGAACCCCTGCTGTGCCTGGGTGACAGGGGCCTAAATCTCTCAAAATCCTCTGTTTTATTGCTGGGTGTCAAGAACCCCCTTTTGCCGTGAATGAACCCCTGCTGTGCCTGGATGACAGGGGCCTAAATCTCTCAAAATCCTCTGTTTTATTGCTGGGTGTCAAGAACCTACTTTTGCCATGAATGAACCCCTGCTGTGCCTGGGTGACAGGGGCCTAAATCTCTCAAAATCCTCTGTTCTATTGATGGGTGACATGAACCCCTTTTTGCCGTGTATGAACCACTGCTGTGCCTGGGTGACAGGGGCCTAAATCTCTCAAAATCCTCTGTTCTATTGCTGGGTGATATGAACCCCCTTTTGCCGTGAATGAACCCCTGCTGTGCCTGGGTGACAGGGGCCTAAATCTCTCAAAATCCTCTGTTCTGTTTCTGGGTGACATGAGCCACCTTTTGCCGTGATTGAACCCCTGCTGTCCCTGTGTGACAGGGGCCAAAATCTCTCAAAATCCTCTGTTCTATTGCTGGGTGACATGAGCCACCTTTTGCCGTGAATGAACCCCTGCTGTGCCTTGCTGGCAGGGGCTTAAATCCCTCAAAATCCTCTGTTGTATTGCTGGGTGACATGAACCCCCTTTTGCTGTGAATGAACCCCTGCTGTGCCTGTGTGACAGGGACCTAAATCTCTCAAAATTCTCTGTTCTATTGCTGGGTGACATGAACCCCCTTTTGTCATGAATGAACCCCTGCTATGCCTTGATGACAGGGGCCTAAATCTCTCAAAATCCTCTGTTCTATTGCTGGGTGACATGAACCCCCTTTTGACATGAATGAACCCCTGCTGTCCCTGGGTGACATTGGCCTCGTTCTCTCAAAATCATCTGTTCTATTGCTGGGTGACATGAACCCCCTTTTGCTGTGAATGAACCCCCGCTGTGCCTTGGTTACAGGGGCCTAAATCTCTCAAAATCCTCTGTTCTACTGCTGGGTGACATGAGCCACCTTTTTCCGTGAATGAACCCCTGCTGTGCCTGGGTGACGAGGGCCTAAATCTCTCAAAATCCTCTGTTCGATTCCTGGGTGATATGAGCCACCTTTTGCCGTGAATGAACCCCCGCTGTGCCTGGGTGACATGGGCCTCGTTCTATCAAAATCCTATGTTCTATTGCTGGGTGTCAAGAACCCACTTTTGCTGTGTATGAAACCCTGCTGTGCTTTGGGGACAGGGGCCTAAATCTCTAAAAAATCCTCTGTTCTATTGCTGGTTGACATGAACCCCCTTTTGCCGTGAATGTACCACTGCTGTGCCTGGGTGACAGGGGCCTAAATCTATCAAAATCCTCTGTTCTATTGATGGGTGACATGAACCCCCTTTTGCCGTGAATAAACCCCTGCTGTGCCTGGATGACAAGGGCCTAAATCTATCAAAATCCTCTGTTCTATTGCTGGGTGACATGAACCCCCTTTTGCCGTGAATGAACCACTGCTGTGTCTGGGTGACAGGGGCCTAAATCTATCAAAATCCTCTGTTCTATTGATGGGTGACATGAACCCCCTTTTGCCGTGAATAAACCCCTGCTGTGCCTGGATGACAAGGGCCTAAATCTTTTAAAATCCTCTGTTCTATTGCTGGTTGACATGAACCCCCTTTTGCCGTGAATGAACCCATGTTGTGCCTTGGTGACAGGGGCCTAAATCTCTCAAAATCCTCTGTTTTATTGCTGGGTGTAAAGAACCCCCTTTTGCCGTGAATGAACCCCTGCTGTGCCAGGATGACAGGGGCCTAAATCTCTCAAAATCCTCTGTTCTATTGATGGTTGACATGTACCCCCTTTTGCCGTGAATGAACCACTGCTGTGCCTGGGTGACAGGGGCCTAAATCTCTCAAAATCCTCTGTTGTATTGCTGGGTGCTATGAACCCCTTTTGCTGTGAATGAACCCCTGCTGTGCCTGGATGACAGGGGCCTAAATCTCTTAAAATCCTCTGTTTTATTGCTGGGTGTCAAGAACCCACTTTTGCCGTGAATGAACCCCTGCTGTGCCTGGATAACAAGGGCCTAAATATTTTAAAATCCTCTGTTCTATTGCCGGGTGTCATGTACCTCCTTTTGCCGTGAATGAACCCCTGCTGTGTCTTGATGACAGGGGCCTAAATCTCTCAAAATCCTCTGTTCTATTGCTGGGTGATATGAGCCACCTTTTGCCGTGAATGAACCCCCGCTGTGCCTGGGTGACAGGGGCCTAAATCTCTCAAAATCCTCTGTTCTATCGCTGGGTGACATGAACTCCCTTTTGCCGTGAATGAACCCCCGCTGTGCCTGTGTGACAGGGACCTAAATCTCTCAAAATCCTCTGTTCTATTGCTGGGTGACATGTACCCCCTTTTGTTATGAATGAACCCCTGCTATGCCTTGATGACAGGGGCCTAAATCTCTCAAAATCCTCTGTTGTACTGCTGGGTGACAAGAACCCCATTTTGCCATGAATGAACCCCTGCTGTGCCTGGGTGACAGGGGCCTAAATCTATCAAAATCCTCTGTTCTATTGCTGGGTGACATGAGCCCCCTTTTGTCATGAATGAACCCCTGCTATGCCTTGATGACAGGGGCCTAAATCTCTAACAATCCTCTGTTGTACTGCTGGGTGACAAGAACCCCATTTTGCCGTGAATGAACCCCTGCTGTGCCTGGGTGGCAGGGGCCTAAATCTCTCAAAATCCTCTGTTCTATTGCTGGGTGACATGAACCCCCTTTTGTCATGAATAAACCCCTGCTATGCCTTTATGACAGGGTCCTAAATCTATCAAAATCCTCTGTTGTATTTATGGGTGACAAGAACCCCCTTTTGTCGTGAATGAACCCCTGCTGTGCCTGGGTGGCAGGGGCCTAAATCTCTCAAAATCCTCTGTTCTATTGCTGGGTGACATGAACCCCCTTTTGTCATGAATGAACCCCTGCTATGCCTTGATGACAGGGGCCTAAATCTCTCAAAATCATCTGTTCTATTGCTGGGTGACATGAACCCACTTTTGCCGTGAATGAACCTCTGCTGTGCCTGGGTGACAGGGGCTTAATCTCCCAAAATCCTCTGTTCTATTGCTAGGTGACATGAACCCCCTTTTGCCGTGAATGAACCACTGCTGTGCCTGGGTGACAGGGGCCTAAATCTCTCAAAATCCTCTTGCAGTGTCCCAGGGGGTCAGTAGTGTATGCTGGGCTTTGTAGTGCAGATTGACCCACTAACCTGGGATCCACTGTCGTCTTCAATTCTGGTCAAATACTGGAACAGGCAGGTATTCAATGTTCGTGACGCCAGTGTCAATTAAACGGTGACACACCGTATATAGTGATGTAGAAGAATGAAGCAACCACAGGTTAGCCAACCAAAACGGGAACTTTACTGAATGTCAGTGATAATTACACATGGACGCAGTTGGAAGCGCAGTTCCATGGAAGACAGTTGGGTTCTATTTGAATACAGCTGGTTCTTAGAAGTACAGAATGGCCGGTCTTAGCAATGTTCTTTACAGAGTGTTAATTACAGGAGATGCAGTACAGGCGGCTTGCACACTATTCCTGACTGATCCTGAAACATGTGACTTATCCTCCAAGGTCTAATGCCCTATAGCTGGCGTACCCTTGAAGCTGTCCTTATCTAGTACCTCCTCTGTTATCTTGAGTACCTCTTGCTTTATCTGATCGGCCTCTGTGGTATTCTGTATCCCGGCTGGTTGCTTGCTTATGATGTTTCAGCTAAACGGATGATGACTCAGGAGGGGAACCTTTTCCTTGGATCCGGAACCCGGTTACAGGGCCTTTACCACCCTCTCCTAGTCGGCAGGCTTCAGGCCTGCTCTACTCTCACAGGCCCATAGCCTGGCCTTGACTCAGACACAGGATCATTCTGACTCCTCTTCCCACTGTCTGACCTACTACTACTTCCTGACTGGGCCTTATATAAACTAGGGTTCCCTAGCTCCCTCTAGTGACTCAGAGCTGGAATGACACCCTAGCCTGGCCTGCACATGCACATTTCACAGTAACAGGAAGCACATAGCATGACATTAACAAGATATTTTATACCAACCTCCCCATAAATACAGGGGGAACGACAGTACCCAAGTGACCCTTCTGTAGTGACGGGGTATTACTCTCCCGTACACTACATACCCCGCTGCTTTAAGCTGAGTACGACCTCGTACTCCATCAGGGCCCGCCCAACTGGAATCATTACCTGAAATAGAGAAAGACACATGCATGCATACATATATGTCAATTACACTCATATCAGACCCAATTGGCAAAGGTGAAGTGCGGTGACAAGGGGCGTCGATTCTCTTCTTCATCAGGATAGTGAGTGGAACGGGGGCGCTGACCTGGCACAGCGGATGTTTAAAGAACCAGGATAGTCCATGACAATAAATAAGTCCATAATAAAATCAACCTCTCAGAGGCTTGCACATAGGAAGTCCATCTCTGGGCACATAGACGTGAATAAAAACCGGTTACTAAATACATGTCAGCAGCACATATATAAAATGACAATACAGGACTCTGACAATACCAGGGCCATGTTATCCTGGCAAGTCCTGCTTACCCTTTAAAATAGTGCTGACATAAAAATGTCTTTTCAACCTGAAATGGGGGTAAAAAGGGGAAAACATGTGCAAACTAAGGCACAACTGGGAGATTTAGCAGCAGACCGGATGTCCCAAACACAACATGGGCAGCTGGAAGCAGTGGTATATAGTGGCACCATTCTTCGGTTAGAATGCCACCGGCCGTGTGTAACTGGCAGCAAGCTTGACCAGCTCTACCAACCGGAGGAACAAAACGGCCATTATGGAGACAGACATGAAGAAAGGCCTACTCACAGCCGAGTGTCATACTCCTCCTCTGATGAGGAGTCAATGAACGGATCTTGCAGCAACTGTTCTGGTAAGGCCGGCCACATCTGGAATCCATCTCCTCTGACGATCTTTAGAGGGGTAGGCTTGTCCTTCATTGCCTCCATCTCTGCGTCCGTTCTGGGAAACGGGATCCACTGCACGCATCCTGCGTACCCGAGGTCCTCTACCCAGTAAACTCTTTTGCGTAGCGCCTCTATGTCAGCCTTGGTGCAGGTCATCGGGGCTACCGGAGGTCCGGTGACAGTGGCCTCTGGGGTAACGGTGGCAGCCGCTGCTTGACGTCGGGCCTCTGCACATTCTTCCGCCCGCTGGCAGCTGTCTAGCCGCTCTCTCTCCTCTTCTCTCCCTGGGTGCAGAGTCGTCGCTCGCTCCTCCCACACACTGGGCCGGTCTACCTCTATCTGAGGCCCGCCTCCCAGGCGTAACTCTTCAGGGAAGTCAGCCGCATCATCACTTCTCAAGGTGGGTGGCGCTCCAGGACTATCTCCTCCTCCTTCTTGGAGGGTTTTGGCGCCAAATATTCGCGCCTCTGTACATCGTGATGGCGCAGTAAAAAGCCTCATGGCGTCGGCGGCCATTTTAGATGTCCTGATGCTACAATTCAATGACAGCAAGCAGGTTGATGAAAGTCCAATAAATCACAGTCCACAGATACGATTTTTCTCTCTGGGGGTAGCGCAACACAGTACAGCGCATCCGATTCCTCCCAGGCACAATTGTAATCCACAGGTTTGGGAATAAAGGTTACAGTCTTTACAATACGGTGGTGGAATAGTTAAAGCACACAGTTCACACTTCTCTGCACTTCAGAAGTATGCGGATCCTGTTCGTGACGCCAAAAAGAGCGATGCAGTGTCCCAGGGGGTCAGTAGTGTATGCTGGGCTTTGTAGTGCAGATTGACCCACTAACCTGGGATCCACTGTCGTCTTCAATTCTGGTCAAATACTGGAACAGGCAGGTATTCAATGTTCGTGACGCCAGTGTCAATTAAACGGTGACACGCCGTGTATAGTGATGTAGAAGAATGAAGCAACCACAGGTTAGCCAACCAAAACGGGAACTTTACTGAATGTCAGTGATAATCATACATGGACGCAGTTGGAAGCGCAGTTCCATGGAAGACAGTTGGTTTCTATTTGAATACAGCTGGTTCTTAGAAGTACAGAATGGCCGGTCTTAGCAATGTTCTTTACAGAGTGTTGATTACAGGAGATGCAGTACAGGCGGCTTGCACACTATTCCTGACTGGTCCTGAAACATGTGACTTATCCTCCAAGGTCTAATGCCCTATAGCTGGCGTACCCTTGAAGCTGTCCTTATCTAGTACCTCCTCTGTTATCTTGAGTACCTCTTGCTTTATCTGATCGGCCTCTGTGGTATTCTGTGTCCCGGCTGGTTGCTTGCTTATGATGTTTCAGCTAAACGGATGATGACTCAGGAGGGGAACCTTTTCCTTGGATCCGGAACCCGGTTACAGGGCCTTTACCACCCTCTCCTAGTCGGCAGGCTTCAGGCCTGCTCTACTCTCACAGGCCCATAGCCTGGCCTTGACTCAGACACAGGATCATTTCTGACTCCTCTTCCCACTGTCTGACCTACTACTACTTCCTGACTGGGCCTTATATAAACTAGGGTTCCCTAGCTCCCTCTAGTGACTCAGAGCTGGAATGACACCCTAGCCGGCCTGCACATGCACATTTCACAGTAACAGGAAGTACATAGCATGACATTAACAAGATATTTTATACCAACCTCCCCATAAATACAGGGGGAACGACAGTACCCAAGTGACCCTTCTGTAGTGACGGGGTATTACTCTCCCGTACACTACACTCTGTTCTATTGCTGGGTGACATGAACCCCCTTTTGCCGTGAATGAACCCCTGCTGTGCCTGGGTGACAGGGGCCTAAATCTCTCAAAATCCTCTGTTCTATTGCTGGGTGACATGAGCCACCTTTTGCCGTGAATGAACCCCTGCTGTCCCTGGGTGACATCGGCTTCGTTCTTTCAAAATCATCTGTTCTATTGCTGGGTGACATGAACCCCCTTTTGCCATGAATGAACCCCTGCTGTGCCTGTGTGACAGTGGCCAAAATCTCTCAAAATCCTCTGTTCTATTGCTGGGTGACATGAGCCACCTTTTGCCGTGAATGAACCCCTGCTGTGCCTTGGTGGCAGGGGCTTAAATCTCTCAAAATCCTCTGTTCTATTGCTGGGTGACATGAACCCCCTTTTGTCATGAATGAACCCCTTTTATGCCTTGATGACAGGGGCCTAAATCTCTCAAAATCCTCTGTTCTATTGATGGGTGAACTGTACCCCCTTTTGCCGTGAGTGAACCTCTGCTGTGCCCGGATGACAGGGGCCTAAATCTCTCAAAATCCTCTGTTCTATTGCTGGGTGACAAGAACCCCCTTTTGCCGTGAATGAACCCCTGCTGTTGCTGGATGACATGGGCCCAAATCTCTCAAAATCCTATGTTTTATTGCTGGGTGTCATGAACCCTCTTTTGCCGTGAATGAACCCCTGCTGTGCCTGGATGACAAGGGCCTATATCTCTTAAAATCCTGTGTTCTATTGCTGGGTGTCATGAACCCCTGTTGCCGTGAATGAACCCCTGCTCTGCATTGCTGACAGGGAACTAAATTTTGTGAAAACGTCTGTTACTGATCGGAAGATGCATGACTACAAGCGCACACTGATGATGGCATTCCCATCTGACAGCGGGGGCACAGTGGATGCACAAGGCGAAGGCAGAGGAGGGGGAAGAGGTTGCCAACGCAGCTGGGGCACCGCCAGCAGCTGAGAAGGCAGCGAAAATGTGGAAAAACTTTGTCAGCCTTGGAGGTGCTGACCTGCCCTGCAGCCAGTGTATAGTGTGAACGTGTGTTTAGCACGGCAGAGAGCATTTTCACAGGCCGCTGCCAATGTGGACAAGCTTACGTTTATTAAAATGAATCCCACAGGACTTGTCCGTACCTTGTATAGAATAGACATTTCTACCAGCCTCAACCATCCATTATTGTACTCAAGTGCTCTTATTCTTTGTTTTATTTTGTTATATGTCCCAATATTTTGGGGGAAGGAAGGAAAGAAAGAAGGAAGGAATTGCTGTTCCTGCTCAGTTAAGATAAGATGGTTTTTGTTTTCTTGTGGTTGTCTGTCTAGGCTGTTAGAGAGACGCCTGCCTCCTCAAGGTCCTGAGAAAGCAGGCTGTCTCTTTTCCCCTGTCACAATCTTAGGGTATCTACAGCCTTAGGCACGAGGGCACGTTATTCCCACCTTCAGGGTCTGAACGTGCGCACAGTAGTCTAGGGAGAGCTGATAGGGATTTGTAAGGAGGTGACCTTTTATCCCCAGCTTCTGGCCTAGTCACTTGTTTGTGGTTTTATGTGGTATCTTGTATCCTGGCCAGCGTGACATTATAACCCGCCAATACCTAGACTGCCATTTCTCAGCAGCTTTGAGATGGAGTCAATTGATTCGTTGGTTGATCGCATGCAGTAAGTTCTTTTGACGTGAGATGACATTAATGATAAAAATATAGTCCTACATTATACAATAATACATAGGTATTATAAAAATATGCAGATTTATTGGTTACAAGGTTATAAACATATATAAGTAAATAAACACAATGATACATGCAAATGAACATATATATATATATATATATATATATATAGCGTTAATATAAAGCATTACAAGCTTAACAATAGTGATGGCCCGAACTATTCGCTGGCGAACAGTTCCCGGCGAACATAGCTTGTTCGCGTTCGCCGCGGCGGGCAAACTTATGCGATGTTCGGTCCGCCCCCTATACATAATCATTGAGTAAACTTTGACCCTGTACCTCACAGTTAGCAGACACATTCCAGCCAATCAGCAGCAGACCTTCACTCCCAGACCCTCCCACCTCCTGGACAGCATCCATTTTAGATTAATTTGGAAGCTGCATTCACAGTGAGAGGAGGGACAGTGCTGCTGCTGCTGATTCAATAAGGAAGGCGTTAGCTAGGGTATTGTTCTGTGTCCACAGACTAATCTGCTGTAAGGACAGCGTCCTGACAGCACCCCAAAAAGCCCTTTTCAGGGCTGGTACATCAGTGTTCTTTTTTTTTTATTTTTATATATATATATATATTGCAGTTGCCTGGCTGCCCGTGTGTGAGAGGCTGCAGGCTCACTCACAGACAGCACGTGCACACCATTTATACAGGGTGTGATAGAAAATACCTTGCAGATAAAAAAAAAAATCTATTTAATAATTTTCTGTGACATAATCACATTTGCAAGCCCAAGTGTGTCAGGCCCACACAGACTGTATTGTGGCCACTGGCTAGGCCTCCACTCATACCGTTACAGGGTGTCATTCACTCAAATACCTTGCAGATATAAAAAATTATATTTAAAATGTTTCTGTGATATAATCACATTTGCAAGCCCGTGTGTGTCAGGCCCACACAGACTGTATTGTGGCCACTGGCTAGTGGCTAGGCCTCCACTCATACCGTTACAGGGTGTCATTCACTCAAATACCTTGCAGATAAAAAACAATTCTATTTAAAAAATGTCTGTGACATAATCACATTTGCAAGCCCAAGTGTGTCAGGCCCACACAGACTGTATTGTGGCCACTGGCTAGGCCTCCACTCATACCGTTACAGGGTGTCATTCACTCAAATTCCTTGCAGATAAAAAAAATTATATTTTTAATTTTTCTGTGATTTAATCACATTTGCAAGCCCGTGTGTGTCAGGCCCACACAGACTGTATTGTGGCCACTGGCTAGGACTCCACTCATACTATTACAGGGTGTCATTTACTCAAATTCCTTGCAGATAAAAAAAATTATATTTAAAGATTTTCTGTGATATAATCACATTTGCAAGCACGTGTGTGTCAGGTAGTGTTGATCACGAATATTCGAATTTTGAATTTTTTATCGCGAATATAGGTACTTCGAAAATTTGCTAATATTTCGAATATAGTTATATATATTCGTAATTTCAAATATTCGATCTTTTCCCGATTTTTTTTTCCGATTTTTTCCCTTCCTGCTTCTAGCTTGTGGGCCAATAAGAAGGCTGCAATATACTTGACTTTAGGAGTAGTGATGAGCGGCAGGGTTCATATTTGAAAATGCACAATTTTTTTTTCTTGAAAAAATCGGCAAGGTAATGATGTGTAATATGCAAATTTTCGTAATTCGAATTTTCGGATTCAAATTTTTATTGCGAATTTTTCAACTTTTAGACAAAGAAGATTATAGCACTATATTAGCTAAATTGCTCTATTCGTTTTTTCGAATATTCGCTATATTGCTATATATTCTTGTTTTAGAATATTCTAAATATTCGAAAAAACGAAGTTATAGCAATATAGCGAATATTCGAAAAAAAACGAATATAGAGCAATTTAGCTAATATAGTGCTATAATCTTCTTTGTCTAATAGTTGTATTTTTTTTCTCATCTGAAGTTCAGATTGGAAAAAAATGACAACTATAAAAAAAAGATTCTAGCACTATATTAGCTAAATTACTCTATATTCATTTTTTCGAATATTCGCTATATAGCTATATATTACGAATATTCGAAAAAACTGTTATAGCAATATAGCGAATATTCAAAAAATCGAATATAGAGCAATTTAGCTAATATAGTGCTAGAATCTTCTTTGTCTAATAGTTGTAAGTTGAAAAATTTGCAAGAAAAATTCGAATCCGAAAATTCAAATTACGAAAATTCGCATATTACACAATCATTACCTTGCCGATTTTTTTCAAGAAAAAAATCGCGAATTTTTGAATATTCGACGAATATTCTAAAAAATATTTGCGAAATATTGCGAATTCGTATATGACCCCTGCCGCTCATCACTAGTGTCAGGCCCACACAGACTGTATTGTGGCCACTGGCTAGGCCTCCACTCATACCGTTACAGGGTGTCATTCACTCAAATAACTTGCAGATAAAAAAAAAATATATTTTACATTTTTCTGTGATTTAATCACATTTGCAAGCCCGTGCGTGTCAGGCCCACACAGACTGTATTGTGGCCACTGGCTCGTGGCTAGGTCTCCACTCATACTGTTACAGGGTGTCATTCACTCAAATGCCTTGCAGATAAAAAAAATATTATATTTACATTTTTTCTGTGATATAATCACATTTCAAGCCTGTGTGTGTCAGGCCCATACAGACTGTATTGTGGCCACTGGCTAGGCCTCCACTCATACCGTTACAGGGTGTCATTCACTGAAATACCTTGCAAATAAAAAATAATTCTATTTAAAAAATTTCTGTGATATAATCACATTTGCAAGCCCGTGTGGGTCAGGTCCACACAGACTGTATTGTGGCCACTGGCTAGGCCTCCATTTATACCGTTACAGGGTATCATTCACTCAAATACCTTGCAGATAAAAAAAAAATTCTATTAAAAAAAATTCTGTGATATAATCACATTAGCAAGCCCGTGTGTGTCAGGCCCACACAGACTGTATTGTGGCCACTAGCTAGGCCTCCACTCATACCGTTACAGGGTGTCATTCACTCAAATACCTTGCAGATAAAGAAAAATCTATTAAAAAAATTTCTGTGAGATAATCACATTTGCAAGCCCATGTGTGTCAGGCCCACACAGACTGTATTGTGGCCACTGGCTAGGCCTCCATTTATACCGTTACAGGGTGTCATTTACTCAAATACCTTGCAGATAAAAAAAATATATTTAAAGATTTTCTGTGATATAATCACATTTGCAAGCCCGTGTGTCTCAGGGCCACACATACTGTATACTGGCCACTGGCTAGTGGCTAGGCCTGCACTCATACCGTTACAGGGTGTCATTCACTCAAATACCTTGCAGATAAAAGAATCTATTTAAATTTTTTTCTGTGATATAATCACATTTGCAAGCCCGTGTGTGTCAGTGCCACACATACTGTATACTGCTAGTGGCTAAGCCTGCACTCATACAATTACAGGGTGTCATTCACTCAAATTCCTTGCAGATAAAAAAAAATCTATTAAAAAATTTTCTGTGATATAATCCTATTTGCAAGCCCGTGTGTCAGGGCCATACATACTGTACTGTGCCCACTGCCCACCACTTATATAGGTTGGCACAGTACCTTGCACGCATAGTACCACTTCACATAAAAAAATAAAATGACAGGCAGAGGCAGGCCACCCCGCAGTGGCCGTCGTGGTCGTGGTGCTGTGATTTCCACTGACCCTGGAATAATGCCCAGTGTTCAGAGGCCACGTACCCTGAACCCAAAAAATTCTGAGAAAATAGTTGACTGGCTTACACAGGACACCCAATCTTCAACAGCTTCCGCTAAGAACCTTGACGCACCATCCTCCTCCAGCTCAGCTTTGGTCACCTGCTCTCAAGTTACCACTCTCCCACCCGCCGCAGCCACCACCACCACCACCGCCACCACAGCCGCTTCACTTGATCCCTCAGAGGAGTTATTTACACATCAGTTGGATGAAATTAGTGATGCGCAACCATTATTGCCAGGGGATGTAGATAACAGGGATATGTCTCAGTCAGGCAGCATTACACACATGGACGTACAGTGTGATGATGATGATGTTGTACCCGCTGCTGCTTCCTTTGCTGAGGTGTCAGATACAAGTGAAGTGGTTGATGATGACGATGTGTCCGTGGATGCCACGTGGGTGCCTGCTCGAAGAGAAGAAGAAGAGGGGGAAAGTTCAGAAGGGGAGACAGAGAGAAGGAGGAGACGAGTTGGAAGCAGGGGGAGGTCGTCGCAAGGAGCTAGTGGCACAGTCAGACAGCATGTATCGGCACCCGGGGTCAGCCAGACAGCACGCCAATCAACGCATGCTGTTGCCACCACCAGAATGCCGTCATTGCAAAGCTCAGCAGTGTGGCATTTTTTTTGTGTGTCTGCCTCTGACAACAGCGATGCCATTTGCAACCTGTGCCAAAAGAAACTGAGTCGTGGGAAATCCAACACCCACCTAGGTACAACTGCTTTGCGAAGGCACATGATCGCACATCACAAACGCCTATGGGATCAACACATGATGACGAGTAGAAGCAGCACACAAGCTCAAAGCCACCATCCTCCTCCTGGTCCAGCATCTTCAGCCACGTCAACCACTGCTGTCCTCCTTGCCCCCTCTCAACCACCCGCCACTCCGCCTCTCACCTTCAGCAGTTCCATCTCATCTGCCCACAGTCAGGTGTCTGTAAAGGAAATGTTTGAGCGTAAGAAGCCAATGTCACAGAGTCACCCCCTTGCCCGGCGTCTGACAGCTGGCTTGACGGAACTCTTAGCCCGCCAGCTTTTACCATACCAGCTGGTGGAGTCTGAGGCCTTCAAAAAATTTGTCGCTATTGGGACACCACAGTGGAAGGTACCCGGACAATTTTTTTTTTCTAATAAGGCAATCCCAAACCTCTACTCAGTGATTGAAAAGGAAGTCATGGCATCTCTGGCATACAGTGTTGGGGCAAGGGTCCATCTGACCACTGATACCTGGTCTGCAAAGCACGGTCAGGGCAGGTATATCACCTACACTGCGCATTGGGTCAACCTGCTGACGGCTGCCAAGCATGGAATGCGTGGCTCTGCAGCGGAGTTGGTGACACCGCCACGACTTGCAGGCAGGCCTACTGCCACCTCCTCTACTCCTCCTACTCCATCCTCTTCCATAACCTCCTCGGCTGAGTCCTCTTCTGCTGCGGCGTCTGGCTGCACATCAACTGAATCCCCCCAGCTCCCCAGGGGCTATTCCACATCCCGGATACGACAGTGTCACGCTGTCTTGGGGTTGACTTGCCTGAAAGCAGAGAGCCACACCGGACCAGCACTCCTGTCCTGCCCTGAACGCACAGGTGGATCAGTGGCTGACCCGCACCAACTGGAGATCGGCAAAGTGGTGTGTGACAATGGAAGCAATTTGTTGGCGGCATTGAATTTGGGCAAGTTGTCACATGTGCCGTGCATGGCACATGTGTTGAATCTCATCGTACAACGCTTTGTGTCTAAGTACCCAGGCTTACAGGACGTCCTCAAGCAGGCCAGGAAGGTGTGTGGCCATTTCAGGCGTTCCTACACGGCCATGGCGCACTTTTCAGACATTCAGCGCCGAAACAACATGCCAGTGAGGCGCTTGATTTGCGACAGCCCGACACGTTGGAATTCAACACTCCTAATGTTCGACCGCCTGCTCCAACAAGAAAAAGCCGTCAACGAGTATTTGTATGACCGGGGTGCTAG
The DNA here is from genome assembly GCF_014858855.1 of Bufo gargarizans. Lineage (NCBI taxonomy): Eukaryota > Metazoa > Chordata > Amphibia > Anura > Bufonidae > Bufo > Bufo gargarizans. The sequence goes on along the minus strand of NC_058081.1, from coordinate 619,505,778 downwards.
GACAGCCTCTGCGGAGCTGGGAATTTTTTTGCCACGTTACTGGACGCTCATGCGCAATGCCTGTAGGCTCATGCGTCCTTTTGAGGAGGTGACAAACCTAGTCAGTCGCACCGAAGGCACCATCAGCGACCTCATCCCATTTGTTTTCTTCCTGGAGCGTGCCCTGCGAAGAGTGCTGGATCAGGCTGTAGATGAGCGTGAAGAGGAAGAGGAAGAGTTGTGGTCACCATCACCACCAGAAACAGCCTTGTCATCATCGCTTGCCGGACCTGCGGCAACGCTGCAAGAGGAGTATGAGGAAGAGGAGTCAGAGGAGGAATGTGACTTTGAGGAGGAGGAAGACCAACCACAGCAGGCATCCCAGGGTGCTCGTTGTTGTCACCTATCTGGGACCCGTGGTGTTGTACGTGGCTGGGGGGAAGAACAGACCGTCAATGACATCAGTGAGGAGGAGGAACGGGAAATGAGTAGCTCGGCATCCAACCTTGTGCAAATGGGGTCTTTCATGCTGTCATGTCTGTTGAGGGACCCTCGTATAAAAAGGATGAAGGAGAACGACCTGTACTGGGTGGCCACGCTACTAGACCCCCGGTATAAGCAGAAAGTGGGAAATGTTACCAAATTGCCGGAAGTCAGAAAGGATGCAGCAGTTCAAAACCAAACTAAAAAATATGCTTTACACAGCTTATAAGGGGGATGTCACAGCACAACGGGAATCTAACAGGGGAAGAGGGAAAGTAATCCTCCTCCTACCACGACCACGGCGGCAAGGACAGGACGCTTTACAGATGTGTTGTTGATGGAGGACATGCAGAGCTTTTTCAGTCCTACACATCGCCACAGCCCTTCGGGATCCAGCCTTAGAGAACGACTCGACCGACAGGTAGCAGACTACCTCGCCTTAACTGCAGATATCGACACTCTGAGGAGCGATGAACCCCTTGACTACTGGGTGTGCAGGCTTGACCTGTGGCCTGAACTATCCCAGTTTGCGATAGAACTTCTGGCCTGCCCCGCTTCAAGTGTCCTGTCAGAAAGGACCTTCAGTGCAGCAGGAGGCATTGTCACTGACAAAAGAAGTCGCCTCGGTCAAAAAAGTGTTGATTACCTCACCTTCATTAAGATGAATGAGGCATGGATCCCGAAGGGACTGACAGTGGGGGATACGTTTGACTAACAAAAGGCCTGATGACATGCCTTGGCCTCAAAATGGTCCCCACGCTGCTGTATTTAATGTCTGCATACCGGATGACTTTCGTGAATTCTCCGCCACCAACTAGGGTTCAAGTCGCAATGTTTTAGTCACCTTTCTGCCTTGAAAACATCAATTTTTCCGTCCGCTGCTACAACAGAGGCTGCAACAATAACATTATTTTTCAGGCATGTGTACATGCCTAATTTTTATGGCCTCTGGTGCTGCACTGTGGCTGGAAAAACAAAACAAAAACAAAAAAAGGCACATACAAGTGTCAATTCCCCTTTCGTCATCGTTACCTTGTTGTGGTGAAGGGGCTTGCGTATCACAATGAAGCGATCATCACCTCTATGAGTGTATTGGTAATGTTGCCACACCCCAGATGATAAGGCCGTTGCTTCATTATGATCGGACCAAAAGCGATCGACTGAATGTTTTTTCATAGAAAAAACGAAAAAAAAATTTTTTAAGTTGTATGGGTGGGTTTTTAATACATAAAATAAAAAAATCATAATAAAATCTCTTAATAGTTTATTAGAAATAATGCAGACAATTTAAAAAATCCCCATCAATTCCAATACAAATCAAGTACAAAGTTCAGAACTAAATTATTCCAGGATGTCGTAATGGTTCATTAATTCGACAATGGTTAATCAATTTGACACACGTCCCCGGATGGGGGACGTAACAGGGATTAAAGTGATAGGAATAGTACTAGTTAAGACACCACTCATATAGGGTGTCACAGCACATTGCTCCGTGCACGCGCAGTGCCCCAACTTGGGAGTAAGAGGACCGACCAAGCTGCTTTTTCCATCTCCCGGTTCCTAAAATCAATTCAGTTTGGTGTATCAGAGTTTGGTCTGTCAATGTGAAGGCAGTCGAAGGATACCCGGCCTAAATTTTTTTTCGCAAAAGGCAATCCCACCCTGATATGGGACGTAACAGGGATTAAACTGATGAGAATAGTACTACAGAAAATACACTCATATCGGGTGTGACAGTAAATTGCACTGCGCAGACGCAGTGACCGTGGCGTGGATTCAAACAAAGGGGAGGGAGCCAGCGTTTTTTTAACCATCTCCCCGTTCGAAAAATCTATTTAATAAATGGACCCCAGATTGGGGACGTAACAGGGATTAAACTGATGAGAAGAGAGAACTATAGAAAATACCACTCATATCGGGTGGGACAGTAAATTGCACGGCACAGACGCAGTGACCGTGGATTCAAACAAAGGGGAGGGAGCCAGCATTTTTTTAACCATCTCCCCATTCGAAAAATCAATTCAATTCACCTTTCCGGGACCCTTGGTGTTGTACGTGGCTGGGTGGAGGAAGAAACCTTAAATGACATCAACGGGACATGGCTAGCTTGGTATCCAACCTTGTGCAAATGGGGAGTTTGCGGTTGGGCAAATAGACTGTTTGCGGTGTATTAAAAGGGGAGTTTGGTCTGTCAATGTCTGTGAAGCGGGCGTAACCCTTACACTACCTGATCGATACAACATCATACCTGATCGTATACACACACTGGATGTTTTAAACCACGTTGTTCCCCAAAAAAATTGGATTGTTAGGTGATTTATGCCCTTTATGGATTAAAATCCAACTCTGCGTCAACTATGTAATTTTCCAAGGGAGTTTTGCCATGTATCCCCCTCCGGCATGCCACAATCCAGGTGTTAGTCCCCTTGAAACAACTTTTCCATCACTATTGTGGCCAGAAAGAGTCCCTGTGGGTTTTAAAATTCGCCTGCCTATAGAAGTCAATGGCGGTTCGCGAACATTTGTAGAAATTTGCGTTCGCCGTTCGCGAATGGAAAATTTTATGTTTGCGACATCTCTATTTCTTGGCGCTTTTTGAAAGGCTGCACAGCAGCCAATCAACAAGCGGTTAACTGTCTGACCTTAGAAGCCATCACAGTCATGCCTTCTAATGACATGGCTGTGATTGGCCAGAGCAGCATGTGACCCAGGCTCTATATAAGCTTGAGTCACATAGCGCTGCACGTCACTCTGCTGTTACAAGTGTAGGGAGAGGATGCTGCTGGACTTGTGATTTTAGGGAGAGAATAGGAGAGAATCTAACTCAGCGACCTACAGAGAAATAGTTGTGTGGGTGCAGGGCACAATCGTTTTACCCTGTCCTGAGGCCATTGACCAAAAAAAAAAAAAAAACTTTTATAATTCTGTTAGGTTGGTGACGACGGCAGTGTACCAGCTCAGTGCACCAGTACTGCATCTGAGCTTTTGGGACATTGCAAATCACAATTTTTTTTGTCAAACTACAAAATCTGGATTAGACAGTGTGCAATTTAAGCTAGAAATACACCCATCATTTTCTGGGGTTTGAAAAACACACTTTTTTTGCCAAAAACAAGTATTTTCTGATCTGCAAGTGTTAAATTCAAGTTTAATATATACAGCTTTCATATTATGTAACCAAAAACAGATTTTTTTGGCAATCTACAACATCTGGATTAGTCAGTGTGCAATTTAAGCTAGAAATACAACCATCATTTTCTGGGGTTTGAAAAACACATTTTTTTTTACAAAAAACAATATTTTCAGGCCTTGCAGCATCAGCACGTGTGAAATTAGAGGCTTATATATTGCTGTCAAATTCAGTTGTTAAACAAACACTCATTTGGGCACGAAAAAAATTAGTTGGCAGCCTTTGATGCAGATGTCATTGTGAGATGCACCCTTAATACATTTGGGTCACATTCAGAGATTTTAAATACCGTCATTTTGTGCACCAATATTGAATTCAGGCCTACACTGGTTCAGGCCGTGTGAGATACACCCTCTACATACAGGCGTTTGATTCAGGGATTTGAAATACAGCCATTTGAAATGCAGTCATTTTGGGCAAAGAAATATTTAATTTAGGTCTACACTGGTTCAGGCCCTGTGAGATACTCCCTCTACATACAGGGGTTTGATTCAGGGACTTGAAATACAGCCATTTGAAATACAGCCATTTTGTGCAAAGAAATATTTAATTTAGGCCTACACTGTTTCAGACCGTGTGAGATACCCCCTCTACATACAGGAGTTTGATTCAGGGATTTGAAATACAGCCATTTGAAATACAGCCATTTTGTGCAAAGAAATATTTAATTTAGGCCTACACTGGTTCAGGCCTTGTGAGATACTCCCTCTACATACAGGGGTTTGATTCAGGGATATGAAATACAGCCATTTTGTGCAAAGAAATATTTACTTCAGGCCTACACTGGTTCAGGCCCTGTGAGATACTCCCTCTAAATACAGGCGTTTGATTCAGGGATTTGAAATGCAGCCATTTGAAATACAGTCATTTTGGACAAAGAAATATTTACTTCAGGCCCACAGTGGTTCAGACCGTATGAGATACTCCCTCTACATACAGGGTTTTGAATCAGGCATTTGAAATACAGCCAATTGAAATACAGCCATTTTGGGCAAGGAAATATTTAATTTAGGCCTACATTGGTTCACGCCCTGTGAGATACTCCCTCTACATGAAGGGGTTTGATTCAGGGATTTGAAATACAGCTATTTTGTGCAAAGAAATATGTAATTTAGGCATACACTGGTTCAGGCCCTCAGACATACTCCCTCTAAATACAGGGGTTTGATTCAGGGATTTGAAATACAGCCATTTGAAATACAGCCATTTTGGGCAAATAAATATGTACTTTAGGCCTACACTGGTTCAGACCGTGTGAGATACCCCCTCTACATACAGGGGTTTGATTCAGGGATTTGAAATACAGCCATTTTGGGCAAATAAATATTGACTTCAGGCCTACACTGGTTCAGGACGTTTGAGATACCCCCTCTACATACAGGGGTTTGAAACGGTAATTTTAAACACAGCCATTTGAAATACAGCCATTTTTGGCAAATAAATATTTATTTCAGGCCTACACTAGTTCAGACCGTGCGAGATACACCCTTTACATACTGTCGTTCTATTCTACTATTAATTAAACACCTATTTAGGGCAAGATCCTTAATTCGAAAAATTTGAGGAAAGCGTCAAATAAGGGACATGGCCCAGGTCGTGGTGCTGCTGGTGGAGCTCCTGTTGCAGGGAGAGGACGTGGTCGATCTGTGCCAGCTACGCGCACAAGTGAAACCCCTTCCTCAGGTGCGAGTAGGCGACAAAACCTGCAGCGGTATTTGGTCGGACCTAATGCTGCTCTACGAATGGTGAAGCCTGAACAAGTACAGGCGATAGTCGATTTGGTTGCTGACAGTGAATCCAGTTCCTTCATATTGTCTCCCACCCAGTCTCCTGCTGAAAGATCACAGTTGGCACTTGCAGCCGATGTCCATCAGTCTTTTACCTCACCCCCTTGCAAATCAGCCAAGCCGTCTGAGCCCCAAGTCATGCAGCAATCTCTTCTGCTTTTTGATTACTCTGTTAGCAGGGTTTCCCAGGGCCATCCACCTAGCCCTGCCCCAGAAGTGGAAGAGATTGAGTGCACCAATGCCCAACCACTTATCTTTCAAGATGCGTACATGGGAGGACCATCGCAGCATGCCTCGGATGATAACAAAACCTAGGTGCCAACTGCTGGGGCTTTTGAAAGTGTGCAGACCTACAGGAAAGGCAGGGGTGTAGACTGGGTGGAGGATGATGTGGAGGACGATGAGGTCCTCGACCCCACATGGAATCAAGGTCATGCGAGTGACCTATGTAGTTCAGAGGAAGAGGCGGTGGTCGCACAGAGCCACCAGCACAGCAGAAGAGGGAGCATGGTGCAAAAGCGGAGTGGCAGTCCTCTAGACAGAACGCCTCCTACTGCCAACCGCAGCAAGGGACCGAGCACACCAAAGCCAGCTCCAAGGAGTTCCCTGGCATGGCAGTTCTTCAATCAATGTGCTGATGACAAGACATGAGTGGTTTGCACGCTGTGCAATCAGAGCCTGAAGCGAGGCATAAACGTTCTCAATCTCAGCACAACCTGCATGTCCAGACATTTAAGTGCAAAGCACGAGCTGCAGTGGAGTAGACACCTCAAAAACAAAAAAAGGTCTGCAGCCTCTTCATCCACCTCTGGAGTCACAGTGCCACCTCCTACCCAGCAAACAGAGGAACTGCCAGCAACACCACCAACTGGGTCACCAAGCATCTCCACAATGTCCCATGGAAGCGTTCAGCTCTCCATCTCCATATCCCAAACGCTGGAAAGGAAGAGGTAGTACCCCCTTACCCACCCTCGATCCCTAGCTCTGAATGCCAGCATTTCAAAATTACTTGCCTTTGAAATGCTGTCATTCCGTCTGGTGGAGAGGAATAGTTTTAAAGACCTTATGGCGGTGGTTCTCCCACAGTACGTCGTGCCCAGCCGCAACTACTTTTCAAGGCGAGCCATCCCTTCCCTTCACAGCCAAGTAGTGGACAAAATCAGGTGTGCACTGCGCAACGCCATCTGTGGCAAGGTGCATCTAAATACAGATACGTGGACCAGTAAGCACGATCAGGGCCGTTATACTGTATCTCCATAACAGCACACTGGGTAAATGCAGTGGGTACTGGGCCTGAGGCGGATAGCAGTTTGGCGCATGTCCTTCCACCACCGAGGATTGCAGGGAGCTTCAGTTGGCCTCCTGTTAAGAGTTGAGCGGACACCTGGATGTTCGGGTTTGGCCGAACTTTGAAAAAAAGTTCGAGTTCGGGACCCGAACTTGACCCCGAACCCCATTGAAGTCAATGGAAACCCGAACTTTTGAGCACTAAAATTGCTGTAAAAATGTCATGGAAAGGGCTAGAGGACTGCAAATGTTTATTCACGTCTAGAGTTGAGTGGACACCTTGATGTTCGGGTTCGGCATGTTCGGCCGAACTTGAAAAAAAAAAGTTTGGGTTCGGGACCCGAACTTGACCCCGAACCTCATTGAAGTCAATGGGGTCCCGAACTTTTGGCCACTAAAATGGCTCTAAAATCGTCCAGGAAAGGGCTAGAGGGCTGCAAAAGGCATCAAAATGTGCTTAAGAGCGTCACAATTGTTCTGCAAACAAATGTGGATAGGGAAATTACTTAAAATAACATAAGATACATAAAAATATAAATAAAAATTCTGGATCTAGGAGTAGGAGGTTGGGGAGGCGGTGGATGGGTGGATGTGGCGGTGTAGGTTGATGTGGCGATGTAGGTGGAAGCGGCGGTGAAGGAGGAATAGGTAGCCAACACTGATTTGTGTTATTTTTTATTTTTAAATTGGGGTATTCCCCAAAATATTGGCACATATAACAAAATAAAACAAATAATAAGTGCACTTGAGTACAAGAATGGATGGTTGAGGCTGGTATAAATGTACATTCTGCACAAGGCATGGACAAGTCCTGTGGGATCCATGCCTGGTTCAATTTAATAAACGTAAGCTTGTCCACATTGGCTGCGGCCTGTGATAATGCTCTCTGCCATGCTAAACACACGTTCACACTATACACTGGCTGCAGGGCAGGTCAGCACCCCAAGGCTGACAAAGCTTTTCCACATTTGTCGCCTTGTGCTTCTACTGTGCCCCCGCAGTTAGGTGGGAATACCATCAGCAGCGCGCGCTTGTAGTTGCGCATCTTCCGATCAGTAACAGATGATGTTTTCACTAAATTTAGTTCCCTGTTAGCAATGCAGAGCAGGGGTTCATTCACGGCAAAAGGGGGTTCATGTCACCCAGCAATAGAAAGGACGATTTTGATAGATTTAGGCCCCTGTCAACCAGGCACAGAGGGGGTTAATTCACGGCAAAAGGGGGTTCATGTCACCCACCAATAGAACAGAAGATTTTGAGAGATTTCGGCCCCTGTCACCCATGCACAGCAGGGGTTCATTCACGGCAAAAGGGGGTTCATGTCACCCAGCAATAGAACAGAGGATTTTGAGAGATTTAGGCCTCTGTCACCCAGGCACAGCGGGGGTTTGTATACGCCAAAAATTGTAAAATGTCATCCGACAATTGAAAATAAGAATTTTTTCAATTTAGGGCACTAAAATTGGCTATTTTTTTGCAATAAAATGGCTCTAAAATAGTCCTTGAAAAGGCTAGAGGGATGTAAAAGGCAGCAAAATGTGCTTAAGAGTAGAGTTGAGCGGACACCTGGATGTTCGGGTTCGAGAAGTTCGGCCGAACTTCCCGAAAATGTTCGGGTTCGGAATCCGAACCCGATCCGAACTTCATCCCGAACCCGAACCCCATTGAAGTCAATGGGGACCCAAACTTTTCGGCACTAAAAAGGCTGTAAAACAGCCCAGGAAAGGGCTAGAGGGCTGCAAAAGGCAGCAACATGTAGGTAAATCCCCTGCAAACAAATGTGGATAGGGAAATGAATTAAAATAAAAATTAAATAAATAAAAATTAAACAAAATCAATTGGAGAGAGGTCCCATAGCAGAGAATCAGGCTTCACGTCACCCACCACTGGAACAGTCCATTTTCATAAATTTAGGCCCAGCACACAGGCAGAGGAGAGAGGTTCCGTAAAACAGAATCAGTCTTCATGTCACCAGAGAATCAGTCTTCATGTCATAGCAGAGAATCAGGCTTCACGTCACCCACCACTGTAACAGTCCATTTTCATAAATTTAGGCCCAGCACCCAGGCAGAGGAGAGAGGTCCCGTAACAGAGAATCTGGCTTCATGTCAGCAGAGAATCAGTCTTCATATCATAGCAGAGAATCAGGCTTCACGTCAGCCACCACTGCAACAGTCCATTGTCATATATTTAGGCCCAGCACCCAGGCAGAGGAGAGAGGTCCCTTAACAGAGAATCTGGCTTCATGTCAGCAGAGAATCAATCTGCATGTCATAGCAGAGAATCAGGTTTCACGTCACCCACCACTGTAACAGTCCATTGTCATAAATTTAGGCGCTGGCACCCAGGCAGAGGAGAGAGGTCCCGTAACAGACAATCTGGCTTCATGTCAGCAGAGAATCAGTCTTCATATCATAGCAGAGAATCAGGCTTCACGTCAGCCACCACTGCAACAGTCCATTGTCATATATTTAGGCCCAGCACCCAGGCAGAGGAGAGAGGTCCCTTAACAGAGAATCTGGCTTCATGTCAGCAGAGAATCAGTCTGCATGTCATAGCAGAGAATCAGGCTTCACGTCACCCACCACTGGAACAGTCCATTGTCATAAATTTAGGCCCAGCACCCAGGCAGAGGAGAGAGGTTCCGTAACACAGAATCTGGCTTCATGTCACCAGAGAATCAGTCTTCATGTCATAGCAGAGAATCAGGCTTCACGTCAGCCACCAATGCAACAGTCCATTTTCATAAATTTAGGCCCAGCACCCAGGCAGAGGAGAGAGGTTCCGTAACAAAGAATCTGGCTTCATGTCACCAGAGAATCAGTCTTCATGTCATAGCAGAGAATCAGGCTTCACGTCAGCCACCACTGCAACAGTCCATTTTCATAAATTTAGGCCCAGCACCCAGACAGAGGAGAGAGGTTCCGTAACACAGAATCTGGCTTCATGTCACCAGAGAATCAGTCTTCATGTCATAGCAGAGAATCAGGATTCACGCCACCCACCACTGTAACAGTCCATTTTCATAAATTTAGGCCCAGCACCCAGGCAGAGGAGAGAGGTCCCGTAACAGACAATCTGGCTTCATGTCAGCAGAGAATCGGTCTGCATGTCATAGCAGAGAATCAGGCTTCACGTCACCCACCACTGTAACAGTCCATTGTCATAAATTTAGGCGCTGGCACCCAGGCAGAGGAGAGAGGTCCCGTAACAGACAATCTGGCTTCATGTCAGCAGAGAATCAGTCTGCATGTCATAGCAGAGAATCAGGCTTCACGTCAGCCACCACTGCAACAGTCCATTTTCATAAATTTAGGCCCAGCACCAAGGCAGAGGAGAGAGGTTCCGTAACACAGAATCTGGCTTCATGTCACCAGAGAATTAGTCTTCGTGTCATAGCAGAGAATCAGGCTTCACGTCACCCACCACTGTAACAGTCCATTTTCATAAATTTAGGCCCAGCACCCAGGTAGAGGAGAGAGGTCCCATAACAGACAATCTGGCTTCATGTCGGCAGAGAATCAGTCTGCTTGTCATAGCAGAGAATCAGGCTTCACGTCACCCAACATTGGAACAGTCCATTGGCATATATTTAGGCCCCGGCACCCAGACAGAGGAGAGGTTCATTCAACTTTGGGTAGCCTCGCAATATAATGGCAAAATTAAAATAAAAATAGGATTGAATGAGGAAGTGCCCTGGAGTCCAATAATATATGGTTAAGGGGAGGTAGTTAATGTCTAATCTGCACAAGGGATGGACAGGTCCTGTGGGATCCATGCCTGGTTCATTTTTATGGACGTCAGCTTGTCCACATTGGCTGTAGACAGGCGGCTGCGTTTGTCTGTAATGACGCCCCCTGCCGTGCTGAATACACGTTCAGACAAAACGCTGGCCGCCGGGCAGGCCAGCACCTCCAAGGCATAAAAGGCTAGCTCTGGCCACGTAGACAATTTAGAGACCCAGAAGTTGAATGGGGCCGAACCATCAGTCAGTACGTGGAGGGGTGTGCACACGTACTGTTCCACCATGTTAGTGAAATGTTGCCTCCTGCTAACACGTTGCGTATCAGGTGGTGGTGCAGTTAGCTGTGGCGTGTTGACAAAAGTTTTCCACATCTCTGCCATGCTAACCCTGCCCTCAGAGGAGCTGGCCGTGACACAGCTGCCTTGGCGACCTCTTGCTCCTTCTCTGCCTTGGCCTTGGGCTTCCACTTGTTCCCCTGTCACATTTGGGAATGCTCTCAGTAGCGCGTCTACCAACGTGCGCTTGTACTCGCGCATCTTCCTATCACGCTCCAGTACAGGAAGTAAGGTGGGCACATTGTCTTTGTACCGTGGATCCAGCAGGGTGGCAACCCAGTAGTCCGCACACGTTAAAATGTGGGCAACTCTGCTGTCGTTGCGCAGGCACTGCAGCATGTAGTCGCTCATGTGTGCCAGGCTGCCCAGGGGTAAGGACAAGCTGTCCTCTGTGGGAGGCGTATCGTCATCGTCCTGCCTTTCCCCCCAGCCACGCACCAATGATGGGCCCGAGCTGCGTTGGGTGCCACCCCGCTGTAACCATGCTTCATCCTCATCCTCCTCCATCTCCTCCTCATCCTCGTCCTCCTCGTCCTCCAGTAGTGGGCCCTGGATGGCCACATTTGTACCTGGCCTCTGTTGTTGAAATAAACCTCCCTCTGAGTCACTTCGAAGAGACTGGCCTGAAAGTACTAAAAATGACCCCTCTTCCTCCTCCTCCTCCTCCTCCTGGGCCACCTCCTCTTCCATCATCGCCCTAAGTGTTTTCTCAAGGAGACATAGAAGTGGTATTGTAACGCTGATAGCGGCGTCATCGCCACTGGCCATGTTGGTGGAGTACTCGAAACAGCGCAACAGGGCACACAGGTCTCGCATGGAGGCCCAGTCATTGGTGGTGAAGTAGTGCTGTTCCGTAGTGCGACTGACCCGTGCGTGCTGCAGCTGAAACTCCACTATGGCTTGCTGCTGCTCGCACAGTCTGTCCAGCATGTGCAAGGTGGAATTCCACCTGGTGGGCACGTCGCATATGAGATGGTGAGCGGGAAGGCCGAAGTTACGCTGTAGCGCAGACAGGCGAGCAGCGGCAGGATGTGAACGCCGGAAGCGCGCACAGATGGCCCGCACTTTATGCAGCAGCTCTGACATGTCGGGGTAGTTGTGTATGAACTTCTGCACCACCAAATTCAGCACATGCGCCAAGCAAGGGATGTGCGTAAAACTGGCTAGTCCCAGAGCTGCAACGAGATTTCGCCCATTATCGCACACCACCAGGCCGGGCTTGAGGCTCACCGGCAGCAACCACTCGTCGGTCTGTTGTTCTATACCCCGCCACAACTCCTGTGCGGTGTGGGGCCTGTCCCCCAAACATATGAGTTTCAGAATGGCCTGCTGACGTTTACCCCGGGCTGTGCTGAAGTTGGTGGTGAAGGTGTGTGGCTGACTGGATGAGCAGGTGGAAGAAGAGGAGGAGGAAGCCGAGAAGGAGGAGGTGGCAACAGGAGGCAAAGAATGTTGCCCTGCGATCCTTGGCTGGCGGAAGGACGTGCGCCAAACAGCTCTCCGCCTGGGGCCCAGCTGCCACTACATTTACCCAGTGTGCAGTTAGGGAGATATAGCGTCCCTGGCCGTGCTTACTGGTCCACGTATCTGTGGTTAGGTGGACCTTGCTACAGATGGCGTTGCGCAGTGCACACTTGATTTTATCGGATACTTGGTTGTGCAGGGAAGGCACGGCTCTCTTGGAGAAGTAGTGCCGGCTGGGAACAACATACTGTGGGACAGCAAGCGACATGAGCTGTTTGAAGCTGTCTGTGTCCACCAGCCTAAATGACAGCATTTCATAGGCCAGTAGTTTAGAAATGCTGGCATTCAGGGCCAGGGATCGAGGGTGGCTAGGTGGGAATTTACGCTTTCTATCAAATGTTTGTGAGATGGAGAGCTGAACGCTGGCGTGTGACATGGTTGAGACGCTTGGTGACGGAGGTGGTGGTGGTGGTGTTGGTGGTACATCCCCTGTTTGCTGGGCGGCAGGTGCCAACGTTCCTCCAGAGGCGGAGGAAGAGGCCGAGGCGGCAGCAGCAGAATAGGCCGAGGCGGCAGCAGCAGAAGAGGTAGCAGGGGGAGCCTGAGTGACTTCCTTGGTTTTAAGGTGTTTACTCCACTGCAGTTCATGCTTTGCATGCAGGTGCCTGGTCATGCAGGTTGTGCTCAGGTTCAGAACGTTAATGCCTCGCTTCAGGCTCTGATGGCACAGCGTGCAAACCACTCGGGTCTTGTCGTCAGCACATTGTTTGAAGAAGTGCCATGCCAGGGAACTCCTTGAAGCTGCCTTTGGGGTGCTCGGTCCCAGATGGCGGCAGTCAGTAGCAGGCGGAGTCTCTTGGCGGCGGGTGTTCTGCTTTTGCCCACTGCTCCCTCTTTTGCTACGCTGTTGGCTCGGTCTCACCACTGCCTCTTCCTCCGAACTGTGAAAGTCAGTGGCACGACCTTCATTCCATGTGGGGTCTAGGACCTCATCGTCCCCTGCATCGTCTTCCACCCAGTCTTGATCCCTGACCTCCTGTTCAGTCTGCACACTGCAGAAAGACGCAGCAGTTGGCACCTGTGTTTCGTCATCATCAGAGACTTGCTGAGGTGGTATTCCCATGTCCTCATCATCAGGAAACATAAGTGGTTATGCGTCAGTGCATTCTGTGTCTTCCACCGCTGGGGATGGGCTAGGTGGATGCCCTTGGGAAACCCTGCCAGCAGAGTCTTCAAACAGCATAAGAGACTGCTGCATAACTTGAGGCTCAGAAAGTTTCCCTGATATGCATGGGGGTGATGTGACAGACTGATGGGGTTGGTTTTCAGGCGCCATCTGTGCGCTTTCTGCAGAAGACTGGGTGGGAGATAATGTGAACGTGCTGGATGCACTGTCGGCCACCCAATTGACTAATGCCTGTACCTGCTCAGGCCTTACCATCCTTAGAACGGCATTGGGCCCCACCATATATCGCTGTAAATTCTGGCGGCTACTGGGACCTGAGGTAGTTGGTACACTAGGACATGTGGATGTGGCAGAACGGCCACGTCCTCTCCCAGCACCAGAGGGTCCACTAACACCACCACGACCATGTCCACGTCCGCGTCCCTTACTAGATGTTTTCCTCATTGTTATCGTTCACCACAACAACAAAAATATTATTTGGCCCAATGTATTGTATTCAAATTCAGCTGGATATAAATTTGAGGCCTAGTATTTAGGCGCTGGGTGACAGGTATGGGTTTACTGACAGAATTAGACTTGGAAATGCACAGTAGCGGGTGTGTGAAGTTATTCTGAATGTCCCTATGTGCACCTTCAATATGATCTACCCTTTTAGGGATAGATTTCAAATAGCTCTGATACAGCAGAAACCACTAAATTTTGAAATTGCTAAATTGGGAATTGTATTTCAACCCAGAACAAGAAATGTGCTTGAACGGACACTAAATAACTTGCCCAGCTACAGCACTAACGACAGATTTAGCTGGATATAAATTTGAGGCCTAGTATTTAGGCGCTGGGTGACAGGTATGGGTTTACTGACAGAATTAGACTTGGAAATGCACAGTAGCGGGTGTGTGAAGTTATTCTGAATGTCCTTATATGCACCTTCAATATGATCTACCCTTTTAGGGATAGATTTCAAATAGCTCTGATACAGCAGAAACCACTACATTTTGAAATTGCTAAATTGGGATTTGTATTTCAACCCAGAACAAGAAATGTGCTTGAACGGAAACTAACTAACTCGCCCAGCTACAGTGCAAACGACAGATTTAGCTGGATATAAATTTGTGGCCTAGTATTTAGGCGCTGGGTAACAGGTATAGGTTTACTGACAGAATTAGACTGGGATATGGCCAAAAAATAACCACACTATTGATGGTTAAATGCACTTGGTGTGACAGCTTGACAAACCACACTACTGAGGGTTAAATGCACTTGGTGACAGGCGCAGCTTGCCCCTGATGTAGTATATGGCCAAAAAATAAACAGACTATTGCTGGTTAAATGCACTTGGTGTGACAGCTTCACCCTGATGTAGGATTTAGCCAAAAAACAACCACACCATTGAGGGTTAAATGCACTTGGTGACAGCTTGCCCCTGATGTAGTATATGGCCAAAAAATAAACAGACTATTGCTAGTTAAATGCACTTGGTGTGACAGCTTCACCCTGATGTAGGCTTTAGCCAAAAAACAACCACACCATTGAGGGTTAAATGCACTTGGTGACAGGCGCAGCTTGCCCCTGATGTAGTATATGGCCAAAAAATAAACAGACTATTGCTGGTTAAATGCACTTGGTGTGACAGCTTCACCCTGATGTAGGCTTTAGCCAAAAAACAACCACACCATTGAGGGTTAAATGCACTTGGTCGCAGCTTGTGCTGGCGCACCACAAGACACAAAATGGCCGCCGATCACCCCAGAAAAACGTGACTGACAAACAGTTTGGGCAGCCTAAAAACAGTGAGCAATTGAGTATCAGCAGCTCAATGACCCACAGCTGCAGATCGATCAATAATCAAGTCCTTTGGAGGAGTTAATCTGCCTAATCTCACCCTACTGTCGCAGCCGCAACCTCTCCCTACGCTAATCAGAGCAGAGTGACGGGAGGCGCTATGTGACTCCAGCTTAAATAGAGGCTGGGTCACATGGTGCTCTGGCCAATCACAGCCATGCCAATAGTAGGCATGGCTGTGATGGCCTCTTGGGGCAAGTAGTATGACGCTTGTTGATTGGCTGCTTTGCAGCCTTTCAAAAAGCGCCAAGAAAGCGTCAAAAAGCGCCAAGAAAGCGACGAACACCGAACCTGAACCCAGACTTTTACGAAAATGTCCGGGTTCGGGTCCGTGTCACGGACTCCCCAAAATTCGGTACGAACCCGAACTATACAGTTCGAGTACGCTCATCCCTAGTTATATACTATTGGTTAATGAGGATAGGGGCATACAGGGAGAGTCAGATTAGGCACGAGGACAGGGAACCTCTACCCTTAAGGGGTGTCCTTGGGCTGAGCTTAATTAGTGTCACAGAGGGATTCATGTAGGATCGGATTTCAATGACTATTGGACATTACGTCTCTGAGCTGCACTAATATTACGGCCTCTGGACCATCCTGGTTATCAGTAATGTTAAATATCCATCTGATTGCTTCATTCACCAGTGTTGTTTCTCCACCTGGCTATTGAGAACTACACCCACTGACATCTCAGCAAACCGTTAAGTTCTATACCTACTGGTATCTCAGCAAACCGTGAGTAACCACAAAACCTTTCTTTAGTATTTCAGCAAAGCGTGAATTTTCACGGAATATATGCATAGTAATTCAGCAAACCGTGTCTAACTGTGGAATATATGTCGAGTCAATTGACCATATTGCATTACTGTTTGTTTTATGATGGCCCCACCAATATCAGGTCCTCCTTGAGCTATAATTGTCGTTTATCGTATCGCAATTGATTCCTCAGGTGTCTCCTATATACATGTCAAGGATTCCCTTATTGGATGTTGTCACATATACTACCAGTATACCCCTTGTCTCATTGATTATAGTAATGTATTGTATGTCTTGCTGACTCTCCTGTTATATGTAGTCCGGCTGTAGGCCAGATTTTAGTTCATTATTAATAAAAGGTATATTTTAATTGGGAAGGTGTTCTAGTGCATGATAATGTATAATATGGAATTATATTTTTTGATAAACAAAATGGGTTTGTAAGAGATCAGACAGAGATTTTGTGTGTATTCACACGTCCGCAAATGGGTCCACATCCGTTCCGCAATTTTGCGGAACGGGTGCGGACCCATTCATTCTCTATGGGGACAGGATGGATGCGGACAGCACACAGTGTGCTATCTGCATTTGCGGAGCGCAGCCCCGATCTTCCAGTCCGCAGCACCGCAAAAGATAGAACATGTCCTATTCTTGTCCGTAGCATTTCTATAGGGGGTGCCGGACGTGTGAAGGGAACCTAAAACTGTGCAAAACAGCCACATGTTTTGTACACTGAGCTCACTTATCACAGCTCTCTGAGTCAGGATTCCCCAGCAGGGGGAGGGGCCTCAGACACTGCAGGCTGCCAGACTGATGAGTCATACTTTTCACATGAACTAGCACATAAGAACTCAGTGCTCAGTGTGATGTCATAAGGAGGTGTGGCCGGCCTTCACTCTAGCTGCCTAAGTCTGCCCAGCCTTAGCTGCAGAAAACCAGGAAGTGAACAGCTGGCTGGCAGCAATGGAGGATGAAGTAGCAAGATGAGAAAACCCCTTTAATGCAGGACTTCTATTTGATCTCAATACGACCGATTGTGTATGAGGCCTCTATTACACGGTCGGTATTTTACATCAGGATTTGCTCATAATTTGAAAGCCAAAAAGTAGGAGTGGATACAAATCTCAGAAGACATACAATACAAATATTCCCATCATGTGTCATCTCTGTTTTGGATCCACACCTGTTTTTTTTTTGGCCTGAACAATACTGATGGATTACTGACCAAATGTTGTGAAGACGGAAGCTCAAAAGACAGGATGCATTTTTGGGGGTTGTTCTTATGACGAATTATAAGAAGGGCAAAATAGACAGTGACGTCAACACAAACTTACCGCTGATACCCTCTCCACACTGTCATGGGGCCACTACTTGGATCAATGTGTAGCACAACAGGTTCTCTAGCAATCTATGTGCAATCAGTAGACAGTGTTAAATCAGAGGACTCTTTAATTCTGTAGTATAATCTTGGGCCACTGCGCGGTTAAATAGATTATACCTGACGCTAACATTGTTCACACTTATTTGGGCAGTTTTTGAGCCGTAACTGACCAAATAAGTGAAGTTGTAACTAAGTCTAAGAGACGGCTGTCACCTGCCTGTCATACTGATACATAGTAACTGTTTTACAACCACAGTGGACTAGCTATGCATGTTCCTGCAATGCACAGTGATGTACACTGAGATACACTCTCCCTGCATGCCGGTAAATAGTTTATTTAGAACACGCTTCCTTACAAATTTATTCAAATCAAATGACTTTTTTATTTAAAGTTTCCGAATCAAATATTTGAAAACTTTTCTCATCTCTATATATAATTAGTAATGTCCCAAACTATTCGCCGGCGAATAGTTCCCGGCGAACATAGCTTGTTCGCATTCGCCGCTGTGGGCGAACATATGCGATGTTTGGTCCGCCCCCTATACATCATTATTGAGTAAACTTTGACCCTCTACCTCACAATCAGCAGACACATTCCAGCCAATCAGAAGCAGACCCTCCCTCTGTCAGCGCAATTCATGCGCTTTCCTTCTTCTTTGTGTGGTGCCAAATCACTGAGAAGTATAAGTATGTGTATACCATACTGCTTTATAATGAGACCAGACACACTAGGCGGTTTCATGAAAGCATCTTCTCTCTTCCCTCAGCCATGGTAGAAGAGACGCGCCCCTTTATTCACATTACATTGATTTAAATAGCAGACATGACATCACAAAGGGGTGTTCCTTAAGAAGAGACTATTGGCTCCTTAACCTGATAGGAGTGGTTTCAGCAACTACAACTGTGTTTATAGGTATATTTGGAAACTGTAATGTAATCCCCTCTTCCCCCTCCTTATTTACCTTAAACAAAAGAATGCACACATGGCTCAAACATCTGGCTTTCGGCCATCTTGTGGACAAAAATGTGTACTACAGAATAATGTTTCAAACCAGATGCACGTCTCTCACAAATCCCTCCTTTTGCGGGAAATAGACCAAAGGTGAACAGGCAAAGTGAGGTTCTCTCCCAACGCCCTAAACAGCGAAGAGCTGGACTTTCCTTATTGCTTCACCAGGTCCCCTCAACTCCCTTTCGGGTTTGCCTTCACCTTGTCCTATTTATCCCGCAACCATCAACAAGGTTTTATTTACTTCAGGATGGAATCATTTTTGTCTTTGACAGGGGCACAGCACACATACAGAGTGTGGACATGGATGTATTATACATTTTTAAAAACAATTTTCCTAAAATGTAGAACTATATGACAGCCTGTTAAAACCTAATTCTAAACGCATTGTAGTCGCTGAATCAGTTTCCAAAACATTATTCGGCCATGATATTAATTTCATAAGTTTTTCCATCAGTTCATTTGATAAAGTCCATCAGTTTCCTCAGATCCGTGGTGATCCTTCCATCAGAGGCAATGTTGTCCGGGATGTAGATGCAGCAGTTCCTGTAGACCCCTCCTTTTTCTGCTGTCAAGGACCAGTCGGTTCTGTAGAGTCATCACCGGAAAAGAGCTCAGTTGTTCCACCATTCCCTTCACAGCATCACAGGTGTAATTCACAAATCTGTTGATGACAATAGAGATGTTAACCCAATCCAATTTTTTTTTATTTTTTTAATTTTTTATTTTTACTAATCATGGGAGTTAATGACTCAAATCCTGCAACTATCTGACTTTTTGCTTTAAATTAGTCAGAAACTCTACTACAGATCCCTATGGCATCCATGTATACACGTGAGTCAAAGGATGTAGGAGTGACCTCTTTTGTCTTGACCGGACATTGTTTTCTGATTTGATCCCACTCAGGAGGTGAGAATAGAACAAATGGCATCAGTACTTGATCAGGGTACATTGGCCACTTCATTCCACCTGCATCCTGGGTCGGAGTTTCAAATCTCCACACAATCACCAGATATCTGCGTTCATAAACCAACTGTCAGAGTAAACTCATTCAGCTAAATTATGTAAGAACAATATCCTGGAGGGAAAACACCAAAGGGCTTTCCTGTATAAAATCCTGTTTCTAAGGCCAGTTTGTCATATTTTTAAATAGGCCAAATATTTAATTGTCAATTATAGGTAAGGACGTAGGAGCCACAGATACGACTGAACTTTGAAGTTTCTCCCTTACCAACATTCTAGATTTGCCTAGGGGATCTTTGTCACTTACACATGCTCCTAACACATATATCCTGTTAGATAGGATTTCTAATGGACAGGAACAGAGGATTACACTCATCATGTTTACAACTGTTTGGTGGTTTTCCCCTCAGGACAGTCATCCTTTGCAACAAACCTTCAGATTTCCTGACTCTAGAGGTAGTTTCCACTGGTTTATATTCCCAACACTTCAGACTAGTGCTCCATTCTGTTAATCTCCAATATCCACAGTTGGTATGGTCATATCTAAACACAATGACCATAGACTGGGTCAGTTCCAGTCACACAGATGTACTTATCAGACCAAAACCAAGTGTCCTATCTGTCATCTGTCTTACAGTTCACTATACTGCAAAAGTCAACTTAGTTGTTCCTGACTCATCTTGATAATATAACACTGTTGGAATTTGATTTGACTGTGATTTCCCTTTTGTACAATATGAAACAAACAATATGACATGAAACAAAACATTATGGCTCTTATAGTCCTGGCACTTGAGTGCAATACGATCGGTTTCTCCTTGCAATTCGACAGCAGTTGCGGTTATCAGGACTTGATGTAGATCTTCAAACCGTAGCTCTAGGTCTTTCCACCCGTCTCTCGTTTCACCACTACCCAATCTCCTGATTGTGAAGAATGAATCGCTTCTATACAGTCTGGATTCTAGGAAACAACTAAAACTTGGAAATATACATTAGACAATTCATTTGTGCAACAGACAACATAATTTTGGAAAACTACTATGCTGCATCTGGAACTATTGGGGAAATAGACACCTAATCCAGGAGCATTCCCAAAGAGTACTTCATAAGGACTTAGACATATCTTCCAGTTAGATGTGTACCGGATGGAGAAAAGCCCCAGGGGTAGGTACTCTCACCTCAGTCAATATCTTTTAGCTGTAGCCTTTGCTACAGGCCAAATCTCCGAATATCCTGGAAAGAGATCAATACAGACACAGACATATTCACACTGTTCCACCTTTGTTCTGAATGTAGTCAATCCGCAGTCTCTGAAATGGGTAAGATGACCTGGGCATATGCCTTCCTGGAACTCCCATAGTTCTCCCATCATTATTACAGCATTCACCTTCAACTAACCTAGTGGTAGCATTGTTGACCCCAGGAGCCACCCACCACAGAACCCAATCACACCTCTCTTGATTTGCCCATGTTCTAAATCCATCCTCTTTAGGTAGAGTGCCCTCTGAAGGAAGAGTTTCTTACCAACTCTCCAGAGTCCAATCATCACTTCTACCTTTATCCTTTGATGTTTCCTTTCAGCCTTTGTAACCTGTATCTGAAAAAGACTAACTTTTGGAAGTCCACTGGCTATAAGCCATCCTGTATCACACAGACTTCCACTTAACGTAAACTTCAGGTAATAGCTTAGCCTCTACCTTCTCAGGCAGCATCAGGGCATCAAACATCTTTCATGCACTCGGCATTCATTATTGATGGGCTTACCCATGGATCAAACAAAATCTCTGCTTCACCAGATTAGACCATAATAATGAGGGATACCGAAGGCATACCTGTCTTACCCTCAGCCATCTTACCAACCTCAGCGAGTGTTCTTTCTTGACAACATCAGATTAAGTAGGAACAGCATCTCCTGTCCGAGATGATCCATCTTCCAAGAACCTGAAATTATCTATCAGAAACTCAAAAATGTGGTTATTAATTGGAGGCAGTTATTTGAATTTTTATTTACAGAGGTGGGAAAGTATTTTTATTTATTACTCCCAGAAGGCCCTACTACTACTACTCCCCCCTCCAGATGCAGCAGAATAGTTGGATCTAATTTTGCACACCCTTAAGACGGCAATTAATTGGTGAGAGGAGTAGGAATTGCATTAGTATATTGTATAGAATACTAAATCCAGTATTTGATTCTGGGTTGTTAATTCCCTTTCATTTGAAGGGGCTGAATATTTGTAGCTCCTCCCACAGGCGAGGAAGTGGGCAAGTTCATCCAAAGTCTTCCTTCCCCCCCCCCCCCCCTAGTGGGGAGGACTGATAGGCAGCCACACCCGCCTTAGGCCTTTGTTTGATTTAACTTTAACAAAATGGAGGGACAAAATGAACTTCTCTCAAGCCTAGCCAACACTTGACCTTTCTAGATGATTCTTAAAACCATCCACAAAAGCAACACTTAGGATTTTCTCATGTATAGCTAAAGTAAACTCAAAAATCCAAATCCACCCAACTTTCCTGGAGTCTAGTGAAAACTTTCTCCACACTCTATGTCCTGTCCTGATGACAATGTGACTGACTAATCACCTAATTGCTTCCTCCCAGACTCAATGATCTTCATTATGCCTTGATTCCCCAGCTCTACATTGGACTACATTTTTCAAATCTCACCAATAACATGAGAAAACTCTCCATATTTTAACTAATTTTCTATAAAGCAGCATAAGTTCTATAAATTGGGAATTCTATTCATCATGGCAAAATTGATGGGTGAAACCTTAGATTGATAGGATTGGACACTTCCAATTGGCATCATGGGAATTATCTCTGCAGGCACATTTTAAACCATCGGAACATACAATTTGGAAAGGTTATTGGCAGACATCACCAGATCTAATCCAGTGCTGGGAACTATGATAGGAATTGTGTCCTGTCTTTGAGATCCACAAACAACACACTTTATTATCTTCACAGTCTGCATTTTTGCATTACTAATTACCAGCCCCCATCCCCCCCCCCAACCCCCATGTGGAGGGGAGTTGATTCCTAAACACAAGAGGGGGATGTGCAGGTAATTGCAAAATACAGATGGGAGGGGTTCTTTTTGAGAGCACATTCCAGTACATGGTGTAGAGGAGGGGCTGACAGAAGACCCAGGATTACTTTTTAAAGTTACAACAGATGTGGTGGGGGAAGGGATGCCTCATGGCAACTTCTTTGTTCTCTGTATGATTCAAAATCCTCCATCTTGCAATAAGAAATGCTGCCCATTTCTCCAACTTACTTCAATTTCTCTCAGTCACTTCCATATACACTTTCCACAAACTTTCATTTAATCTACCGGTTTCTGGCATCTCAATTGCACACATGAACGATTTTAACTTCATAACTGCAACTTTAGTTTCGATATGCAGCCTCTAGGGGGAACTCTTACACAATACTACGTATTTCCGGTTAATACCGGAAATCGCTGCTACTTAGTATGACCGAATGCTTTCAACTTTTATTCCTAACTGAAACGTTTCCTTTCTTTCTTTCTTTCATCAACTGAGCTGCTGTTAACATCTCCTCACTATATCCTGTAACATTAGAATTACCCATCATTGTAGGGCACCAACTTAACAATATCTGCTTATCAAACCCGCAAACTTAAGCGTAGTTGCACAAAGCTCAAACGGTATCCGATTACTATAAGTAATCGCCACCGATCCCACTAACTTAAGTGCAGTTGCACAAAGCTCAAATGATATAATAGTATTGAACCCACAATCTCTCTTGTGCAGGGCACCAACTTAATAACCTCCAATTGCTTATTACTATGCAATTGGTGTTAATCCTACACACTCATGAGGACCCCTGGTCACTACTCATGAGTCTTCAAACACTCTCGTCAGAGCATTGGTCCAAGACTCTCTCTTATCAGAACTTGGCTGGGATCCAATTCTACGTCACAGGATATCCGACTCAGCTGTCTAACAACTTCCGTTTAGTTTCAGCATGTTCTACCACACAAAGAAGGAATACTCAAACGGGTTCTTACGGACAGATCAGCTATAATTTGAACCCTTATATCGCAATAACACCAATTCAACTCTTAAGAACCCACAAAAGCGGAAGTTTCAGAGGAGATTCGTAAGAAATAAAGCTTTCTTACCTTGCTAGCGTATGATCTCGTCTGATGGTTCCGTAGACCCTCCCACCTCCTGGACAGCATCCATTTTAGATTCATTCGGAATCTGCATTCACAGAGAAAGGAGTAACAGAACTGCTGCTGCTGATTCGATAGGGAAAGCGTTAGCTAGGGCATTGTTCTGTGTCCACACACTCATCTGCTGTAAGGACAGCATCCAGACAGCACCCCAAAAAGCCCTTTTCAGGGCTGGTACATCAGTCTGCTTTTTTTTTTTTTATATATATTGCAGTTGCCTGGCTGCCCGTGTGTGAGAGGCTGCAGGCACAGTCACAGACAGCACTGTGTGCACAGTGCACACCATTCATACAGTGTGACAGAAAATACCTTGCAGATAAAAAAAAAAATCTATTTAATATTTTTCTGTGATCTAATCACATTTGCAAGGCTAGGCCTGCACTCATACCGTTACAGGGTGTAATTCACCCAAATACCTTTCAGAAAAAAATAATTATATTTAAAATGTAACTGTGATCTAATCACATTTGCAAGCCCGTGTGTGTCAGGCCCCCACACATACTGTATTGTGTCCACTGGCTAGTGGCTAGGCCTGCACTCATACCGTTACAGGGTGTCATTCACCCAAATACCTTTCAGAAAGAAAAAAACTATTTTAAATTGAACTGTGATCTAATCACATTTGCAAGCCTGTGTGTGTCAGCCAGGCCCACACAGACTGTACTGAGTCGTGGGAAATCCAACACCCACCTAGGTACAACTGCTTTGCGAAGGCACATGATGGCACATCACAAACGCCTATGGGATCAACACATGATGACGAGTAGAAGCAGCACACAAGCTCAAAGCCACCATCCTCCTCCTGGTCCAGCATCTTCAGCCACATCAACCACTGCTGTCCTCCTTGCCCCCTCTCAACCAAACGCCACTCCGCCTCTCACCTTGAGCAGTTCCATCTCATCTGCCCACAGTCAGGTGTCTGTAAAGGAAATGTTTGAGCGTAAGAAGCCAATGTCACAGAGTAACCCCCTTGCCCGGCGTCTGACAGCTGGCTTGACGGAACTCTCAGCCCGCCAGCTTTTATCATACCAGCTGGTGGAGTCTGAGGCCTTCAAAAAAGTTTGTCGCTATTGGGACACCACAGTGGAAGGTACCCGGACAAATTTTTTTTTTTAATGAGGCAATCCCAAACCTCTACTCAGTGATTATAAAAGAATTCATGGCATCTCTGGCATACAGTGTTGGGGTCAAGGGTCCATCTGACCACTGATACCTGGTCTGCAAAGCACGGTCAGGGCAGGTATATCACCTACACTGCGCATTGGGTCAACCTGCAGACGGCTGCCAAGCATGGAATGCATGGCTCTGCAGTGGAGTTGGTGACACCTCAGGGGCTATTCCACATCCCGGATACGACAGTGTCACGCTGTCTTGGGGTTGACTTGCCTGAAAGCAGACACACCGGACCAGCACTCCTGTCCGCCCTGAATGCACAGGTGAATCTCATCGTACAACGCTTTGTGTCTAAGTACCCAGGCTTACAGGACGTCCTCAAGCAGGCCAGGAAGGTGTGTGGCCATTTCAGGCATTCCTACACGGCCATGGCGCACTTTTCAGACATTCAGCGCTGAAACAACATGCCAGTGAGGCGCTTGATTTGCGACAGCCCGACACGTTGGAATTCAACACTCCTAATGTTCGACCGCCTGCTCCAACAAGAAAAAGCCGTCAACGAGTATTTGTATGACCGGGGTGCTAGGACAGCCTCTGCAGAGCTGGTAATATTTTTGCCTTGTTACTGGACGCTCATTCGCAATGCCTGTAGGCTCATGCGTCCTTTTGAGGAGGTGACAAACCTAGTCAGTCGCACCGAAGGCACCATCAGCGACCTCATCCCATTTGTTTTCTTCCTGGAGCGTGCCCTGCGAAGAGTGCTGGATCAGGCTGTAGATGAGCGTGAAGAGGAAGAGTTGTGGTCACAATCACCACCAGAAACAGCCTTGTCATCATCGCTTGCCGGACCTGCGGCAACACTGCAAGAGGAGTATGAGGAAGAGGAGTCAGAGGAGGAATGTGGCTTTGAGGAGAAGGAAGACCAACCACAGCAGGCATGCCAGGGTGCTCGTTGTTGTCACCAATCTGGGACCCGTGGTGTTGTACGTGGCTGAAGGGGAAGAACAGACCATCAATGACATCAGTGAGGAGGAGGAACGAGAAATGAGTAGCTCGGCATCCAACCTTGTGCAAATGGGGTCTTTCATGCTGTCATGTCTGTTGAGGGACCCTCGTATAAAAAGGATGAAGGAGAACGACCTGTACTGAGTGGCCACGCTACTAGACCCCCGGTATAAGCAGAAAGTGCCTGAAATGTTACCGAAATACCGGAAGTCAGAAAGGATGCAGCAGTTCAAAACCAAACTAAAAAATATGCTTTATGCAGCGTATAAGGGTGATCTCACAGCACAACGGAAATGTAACAGGGGAAGAGGTGAAAGTAATCCTCCTCCTCCCACGACCACGGCGGCAAGGACAGGACGCTTTACAGATGTGTTGTTGATGGAGGACATGCAGAGCTTTTTCAGTCCTACACATCGCCACAGCCCTTCGGGATCCAGCCTTAGAGAACGACTCGACCGACAGGTGGCAGACTACCTCGCCTTAACTGCAGATATCGACACTCTGAGGAGCGATGAACCCCTTGACTACTGGGTGTGCAGGCTTGACCTGTGGCCTAAGCTATCCCAGTTTGTGATAGAACTTCTGGCCTGCCCCGCTTCAAGTGTCCTGTCAGAAAGGACCTTCAGTGCAGCAGGAGGCATTGTCACTGACAAAAGAAGTCGCCTCGGTCAAAAAAGTGTTGATTACCTCACCTTCATTAAGATGAATGAGGCATGGATCCCAAAGGGACTGACAGTAGGGGATATGTTTAACTAACAAAAGGCCTGACATGCCTTGGCCTCAAAATAGTCCCCACGCTGCTGTATTTAATGTCTGCATACCGGATGACTTTCGTGAATTCTCCGCCACCAACTTGGGTTCAAGCCGCAATGTTTTAGTCACCTTTCTGCCTTGAAAACATAAATTTTTCCGTCCGCTGCTACAACAGCGGCTGCAACAATAACATCGTTTTTCAGGCATGTGTACATGCCTAATTTTTCTGGCCTCTGGTGCTGCACTGTGGCTGCAAAAACAAAACAAAAAAAAGGCACATACAAGTGTCAATTCCACTTTCGCGATTGTTACCTTGTTGTGATGAAGGGGCTTGCGTATCACAATGAAGAGATCATCACCCCCGATCATAAATCCGTTGCTTCATTATGATCAGACCAAAAGCGACCGGGACGGCTGGATGTTTTTTTATAGAAAAAACGTAAAACATTTTTTTTAAATCTTTTTTTAAGTTGTATGGGTGTGTTTTTAATACATAAAATAAAAAAAATCATAATAAAGTATCTTAATAGTTTATTAGAAATAATGCAGACAATTAAAAAAATCCCCAACAATTCCAATACAAATCAAGTACAAAGCTCAACTAAATTATTCCAGGATGTCGTAATGGTTCGTTAATTCGACAATGGTTAATCAATTCGACACACGTCCCCGGATAGGGGACGTAACAGGGATTAAACTGATAGGAATAGGACTAGTTAAGACACCACTCATATAGGGTGTCACAGCACATTGCTCCGTGCATGCGCAGTGCCCCAACTTGGGAGTAAGAGGACCGACCAAGCTGCTTTTTCCATCTCCCGGTTCCTAAAATCAATTCAGTTTGGTGTATCAGAGTTTGGTCTGTCACTGTGAAGGCAGTCGAAGATACCCGGCCTAATTTTTTTTTCACAAAAGGCAATCCCACCCTGATATGGGGCGTAACAGGGATTAAACTGATGAGAATAGTACTACAGAAAATAACACTCATATCGGGTGTGACAGTAAATTGCACGGCGCAGACACAGTGACCGTGGCATGGATTCAAAAAAAGGGGAGGGAGCCAGCAATTTTTTAACCATCTCGCAGTTTGAAAATCAATTTAATAAATGGACCCCAGATTGGGGACGTAACAGGGATTAACTTGATGAGAAGAGAGAACTACATGAAATACCACTCATATCGGGTGGGACAGTAAATTGCACGACGCAGACGCAGTGACCGTGGCGTGGATTCAAACAAAGGGGAGGGTGCCAGCAATTTTTTTACCATCTCCCCGTTCGAAAAATCTATTTAATAAATGGACCCCAGATTGGGGACGTAACAGGGATTAAACTGATGAGAAGAGAGAACTATAGAAAATAGCACTCATATCGGGTGGGACAGTAAATTGCACGGCACAGACGCAGTGACCGTGGATTCAAACAAAGGGGAGGGAGCCAGCGTTTTTTAACCATCTCCCCATTCGAAAAATCAATTCAATTCACCTTTCCCGGACCCTTGGTGTTGTACGTGGCTGGGTGGAGGAAGAAACCTTCAATGACATCAGCGGGACATGGCTAGCTTGGTATCCAACCTTGTGCAAATGGAGAGTTTGCGGTTGGGCAAATAGACTGTTTGCGGTTGTTTGCGGTGCATTAAAAGGGGAGTTTGGTCTGTCAATGTCTGTGAAGCGGGCGTAACCCTTACACTACCTGATCGATACAACATCATACCTGATCGTATACACACACTGGATGTTTTAAACCACGTTGTTCAAAAAAAAATTGGATTGTTAGGTGATTTATCGCCCTTTATGGATTTAAATTCAACTCTGCGTCAACTATGTAATTTTCCATGGGAGTTTTGCCATGGATCCCCCTCCGGCATGCCACAGTCCAGGTGTTAGTTCCCTTGAAACAACTTTTCCATCACTATTATGGCCAGAAAGAGTCCCTGTGGGTTTTAAAATTTGCCTGCCCATTGAAGTCAATGGCGCTTCGCCCGTTCGCGAATATTTGCGAAAATTCGCGTTTGCTGTTCGCGAACGGAAAATTTTATGTTTGCGTCATCTCTATATATAATATATATCTGTACACACTACATCCATTGTACCTCATACCTCACATATCTGTATACTGCTTGGTATACTATAAACCTGTGCCGACTGTATCTATTATACTGTATAATAGATGCACGGTACTCTATGGATAAGCCGAAACTTCGCCACTGCAATGTTCCACATAGGTAAATAAACTTTTCATATTTTTATAGTTTTGGAGTGCTGTCCAATTTTCTTTATTAATATATATATATATATATATATATATATATACATACACACTCACCTAAAGAATTATTAGGAACACCATACTAATACAGTGTTGTACTCCCTTTTGCCTTCAGTACTGCCTTAATTCTACGTGGCATTGATTCAACAAGGTGCTGATAGCATTCTTTAGAAATGTTGGCCCATATTGATAGGATAGCATCTTGCAGTTAATGGAGATTTGAGGGATGCACATCCAGGGCACGAAGCTCCCGTTCCATCACATCCCAAAGATGCTCTATTGGGTTGAGATCTGGTGACTGAGGGGGCCATTTTAGTACAGTGAACTCATTGTCATGTTCAAGAAACCAATTTGAAATTATTCGAGTTTTGTAACATGGTGCATTATCCTGCTGGAAGTAGCCATCAGAGGATGGGTACATGGTGGTCATGAAGGGATGGACATGGTCAGAAACAATGCTCAGGTAGCCCGTGGCATTTAAGCAATGGCCAATTGGCACTAAGGGGCCTAAAGTGTGCCCAGAAAACATCCCCCACACCATTACACCACCTCCACCAGCCTGCACAGTGGTAACAAGGCATGATGGATACATGTTCTCATTCTGTTTACGCCAAATTTGGACTCTACCATTTGAATGTCTCAACAGAAATCGAGACTCATCAGACCAGGCAACATTTTTCCAGTCTTCAACAGTCCAATTTTGGTGAGCTCGTGCAAATTGTAGCCTCTTTTTCCTATTTGTTGGAGATGAGTGGTACCCAGTGGAGTCTTCTGCTGTTGTAGCCCACCTTTCTTTCCCATTCTGACATTCAGTTTGGAGTTCAGGAGATTGTCTTGACCAGGACCACAACCCTACATGCATTGAAGCAACTGTCATGTGATTGGTTGACTAGATAATCGCATTAATGAGAAATAGAACAGGTGTTCTTAATAATTCTTTAGTTGTGTGTGTATATATATATATATATATATATATATATATATATATAGTGTAGAAACCTGCAATAGTGTTTTCCTCATCTCAAACAATTTATTAAAACAAAAGCCAACAACAGTGGTGTGTTTAGAAAAAATGTCAAGGTCTCAATAACTTGTCATGTAGCCTTGAGCATCAACTACAGCTTGACAATGAGGTCTCATGCTTTTCACAAGTCGACTTATTGTCTGCTAAGGCATGGCATCCTCCTCTTCTTGAAGGGCGGCCCTCAGGTCATTAAGGCTCTAGGTTGCAAAGTTACAAGCCTCTACATGGCGACTCAACTGATTACATAGGTTTTCAATGGGATTCAGGTCTGGAGAAAGTGCTGATCACTTCATTTGAGGTACCCCAGTCTCCAGGAGCCATTTCCTAATGATGCAACATCGATGAGCTGGAGCATTGCCATCCATGAAGATAAAATTTGGCCTAAATTGTTCATGCAGAGGCACAATGAAAGGATTAATGATGTTATTCAAGTAGTATTAACTTGTCACTGTACCATTCACAAAGTGTAGGGCAGTTCTGTATTGACTAGACAATCCTGCCCACATTGTAACACCACCACCACCAAGGGCTCATCTGCTGACAACAGTGGCTGATGTATAGCGTTCTCCTTGAAGTCTGGAACATCGTCGGCGTCCATCATTACTGCTCAGGATGAATCGAATTTCATCAGTGAACAGCACTGAGGCCCCCTGGTCCCTTGTCCAGTGTAAATGCTCCTTAGCTCATGCAATACGATGACGGCTGTGTCTGGTGGTGTAGTCAAGTACCCATGCAGGTCGTCTAGCACATAGTGCTGGGCGTGAATATTCGAATAACGAATATTAGGGTTCAGCAAACCCGAACTGTAAAGTTCGGGTTCGTACCAAACTTTAGGATTTTTGGACCCCAGACCCGAATATTTCAGTAACGGTTCTGGTTCGGGCTCGGTGTTTGGTGATTTCTTGGCGCTTTTTGAAAGGCTGCCGAGCAGCCAATCAACAAGCGTTTAACTCTGTGCCCTTAGAAGCCATCACAGCCATGCTTACTAATGGCATGGCTGTGATTGGCCAGTGCAGCATGTGATCCGGCCTCTATATTAGCTGGAGTCACGTATCGCTGCACGTCACTCTGCTGTTACTAGTGTAGGGAGAGGATGCTGCTGCTGTGAGGGAGAGAATAGGAAAGAAACTTTAATCAAAACTGCAATTGAACTCAGTGATCTACATAGATTTAGTTGTGTGGGTGCAGTGCACAATCTTTTTAGCCTGCCCTGAGCCCAGTGACCGAGAAAAATAACTTTTATCCGTCTGTTAGTTAGGTGGGCGGCGGAGGCCATTTTATGCAATCTCAGTGCACCAGCACTGCATATGTGCTTTTGAGATATTGAAATCCAAGATTGAAATTGCAATAATAATAATATGGGTTTAAAAAAAACACCCATCTTTGTAAATATCCTACATCTGGTGCCTTTGCAGCATTAGTCAGTGTGCAATTTAAGCTAGAAATGCAGCTTTAACTTTCTGGGTTTAAAAAAACACCCATTTTGGGCAAAATACTAAATTCTAAAGCCCTTGCTGCATATGTACGTGTGAAATTCAAGCGTTATATACTGCTGTCATATTCTGTTAGCAAGAAAAACACCAATTTGGGCAAAGTACTTAATATTGCAGCCTTTGGTGCATCTGTTATTGTTAAAACGAGCTTGAAATACTTCAATAATTTTCTGGCTTTTAAAAAACACCAATTTTTTGCAATACCCTCCATTTGGGCCTCTGCCGTATTAGTCATTGTGCAATTTTAGCTACAAATACAGCTATAATTTTCTGGGTTTTAAAAAACACCCTTTTTGGGCAAAATACAATTTTTTACAGCCCTTGCTGCATCTTTTAGGGCAAAAAACTTAATTTTGCAGCCTTTGCTGCATATGTCAGTGTGAGAAACTGTCACGGATGAAGTTAGCAGAAAGCTGGAACTTATAAATAAACGAGCGACTGGCTTGATCCCAAACTAAGGAGCATATAGGTGAGCCCTATAAAACCCTAAGAGCTCTCCCTGACTGCTATGCCCATGCAAAAGTCTTTATGGTAGACGATCGTATGCCCACGTACCTAAGTCTGCGTGACACTTGAAAACCCTATAAAAGTGAGGGGACACGACCATCGGCTCCCTGCACTTAATACGGACGGAGTCAGGGTCACCTAGTATCAAGCCAGCAAGGAAACACAATAAAGTAAAGGACTTATCTGAACAAACAGCAGACACAGCCTCCAGCAATGACCACTTCATCCAGGAAGTAATATAAACTGCAAAGTATTATGGCAGTATGGGAGGGAATATAAAGAAAAAGGATTAGTCTGAATAAGTGGCACCTGGCAGAAGGAAAGGAGATGAGAAAGTGAAACCAAAACAAAGAACATCATACAAGAGATAGAGAAGAACGTCTGCAAGACCTTCTCACAGGACTGGCGGTGACAGATACACCCTTTAGATACTGTTGTTCTATTCTGCTAATAAAAAAACACCCATTTAGGGCAAAATTCTAAATTTGCGGCCTTGTCTGCATCTGTTAGTTTGAAATTCAAGCGTTTTATACTGCTGTCATATTCTGGTATTAAAAAAACACACATTTAGGGCAAAAATCTTAATTTTGCAGCCTTTGCTGCATCTGTCAATGCGAGATAAATGTATTAGATACTGTTGTTCTATTCTGTTATAAAAAAAACACCCATTTTCGGCAAGATCCTAAATTTGAGATATATGAGTGAAGCGTCAAATCTGGGACATTTCCCCAGTCATGGTGCTGCTGGTGGAGCTCCTGTTGCAGGGTGAGGACGTGGTCGATCATTGCCAGCTAAACGCACAAGTGAAACACCTTCCTCAGGTGCAATTAGGCGACAGAGCCTGCAGCGGTATTTGGTCGGGTCTAATGCGGCTGTACGAATGGTGAGGCCAGAACTAGTACATGCAATAGTAGATTGGGATGCTGACAGTGCCTCCAGTTTCTTCACATTGTCTCTGACCCAGTCTCCTGCTGAAAGATCAGAGTTGGCACCTGCAGCTGATTTCCATCAGTCTTCTACCTCACCCCCTTGCAAATCGGCCAATCAGTCTGAGCCCCAAGTCATGCAGCAGTCTCTTCTGCTTTTTGATGACTCTGTTAGCAGGGTTTCCAAGGGCCATCCAAGTAGCTCTGCCCCAGAAGTGGAAGAGATTGAGTGCACCAATGCCTAACCACCTATGTTTTAAGATGAGTACATGGGAGGACCATAGCAGCAGTCTCGGATGATGACGAAAC
This sequence comes from Bufo gargarizans, assembly GCF_014858855.1. Taxonomy (NCBI): domain Eukaryota; kingdom Metazoa; phylum Chordata; class Amphibia; order Anura; family Bufonidae; genus Bufo; species Bufo gargarizans. Next base: position 619,472,773 of record NC_058081.1, on the reverse strand, counting down.
ACAGGTGTCAACTGCTGGGGCTTTCGAAAGTGTGCAGACCGACAAGGACGGCAGGGGTGAAGACTGGTTGGAAGGTTATGTGGAGGACGACGAGGTCCTCGATTCCACATGGAATGAAGGTCATGCGATTGACCAGTGTTGTTAGGAGGAAGAGGCGGTGATTGCATAGAGCCCCCAGCACAGCAGAAGAGGGAGCAGGGTGCAAAAGCGGAGCGGCCGTCCCCTAGAGAGTACGCTTGCTACTGCCCACCGCAGCAAGGGACCGAGCACACCAATGCCAGCTCCATGGAGTACCCTGGCGTGGCAGTTCTTCAGACAATGTGCTGATGACAAGACACGAGTGGTTTTCACGCTGTGCAATCAGAACTTAAAGCGAGGCAAAAACGTTCTCAACCTGAGCACAACCTGCATCACCAGGCATTTAAGTGCATAGCACGAGCTGCAGTGGAGTAGACACCTCAAAAATCAAGACAGGTCTCTGGCTCCTCCTGCTTCCTCTTCTTCTGCAGTCTCAACCTCTTCATCTACCTCTGGAGTGACAGTGCCACCTGCCTGTCACGGATGGTGTTGCAGAAAGCTTGAACTTATAAATAAACATCCGACTGGCTGGATCACAAACTAAGGAGCATATGGGTGAGCCCTTTAAAACCCCTAGAGTTCTCCCTGACTGCTATGCCCATGCAAAAGTCTTTATGGTAGACAATTGCATGCCCACGTACCTAATACTGTGTGACACTTGAAAACCCTATAATAGTGAGGGGACATGACCACCAGCTCCCTGCACTTAATATGGATGGAGTCACGGTCACCTAAAATCTAGCCAGCAAGGAAACACAAATAAAGGAAATAGACTTATCTGAGGAATCATCAGAAGCAGCCTCCAGCAGTGAACACAATCCAGGAAGAAGTATAAACAACAAAGTGAGGCAGTATCGGAGGGAATATAAAGGGAGAAAATTAGTGTAAATAGGTGACAGCTGGGAGGAGGAAAGGAGATGACAAAGTGAAACCAAAACAAAGAACTTCATGCAAGTAGAGAAGAACAACTAACAGACCTTCTCACAGACGTGGCGGTGACAGTACCCCTCCCTCTACGGGTGGACTCCGGACACTCAGAGCCCACCTTTTCAGGATGAGACCTATGGAAAGCCCTGATAAGACGAGTGGCCTTAATGTCCGCCACTGGGACCCACATCCTCTCCTCAGGACCATAACTCTCCCAATAAACGAGGTACTGGTGAGAACCGCGGATAATGCGAGAATCCACAATCCTAGAGACCTGAAATTCAAGATTACAATCAACAACAATCGGAGGAGGAGGCAATAAGGAGGGTACAGTGGGTTGGACATAAGGTTTTAATAGGGACCTGTGAAAAACATTATGGATCTTCCAAGTCTGAGGAAGCTCAAGACGGAAGGCAACGGGATTGTTGACGGACAAGATCTTGTAAGGCCCAATAAACTTAGAACCCAACTTCCAGGAGGGAACCTTCAGTTTGATATTCTTTGTAGACAACCACACCAGATCACCCACATTCAGGTCCGGACCAGGCACGCGTCTCTTTTCCGCCACACGCTTATATCTCTCACTCATCCTCTTCAGATTACTCTGAATCTTTTGCCAAATAAATGACAAAGACGAGGAAAATCTAACCTCATCAGGTAAACCAGAAGACCCCTCTCCAGAGAATATCCCAAACTGCGGATGAAACCCATATGCACCAAAAAATGGTGACTTATCAGAGGACTCCTGGTGTCGGTTATTTAAAGCAAACTCAGCAAGGGACAAAAAAGAACACCAAGCCTCCTGATTCTCCGCCACAAAACAGCGCAGATATGTCTCCAGATTCTGATTTGACGCGTTCGGTCTGACCATTCGACTGCGGGTGAAAAGCACAAGAGAAGGACAACCAAACCCCCAAGCGAGAACAGAAGGCCTTCCAGAATCTGGAAACGAATTGCATGCCCCTATCAGAAACGATGTCTGAAGGAATGCCATGCAATTTAACAATGTGATCAACAAACGCTTGCACCAGCGTCTTAACATTGGGTAACCCAGGAAAGGGAATGAAATTAGCCATTTTGCTAAAACGGTCCACTACTACCAGAATCACAGTCTTCCTGGAGGAACAAGGCAGGTCCGTAATGAAGTCCATGAACAGATGCGTCCAAGGATGGGAAGGAACGGGTAACGGAAGGAGAGAACGCGATGGCCGTGAATGAGGGACCTTGGCACGAGCGCAGGTCTCGCAGGCTGCCACAAATCCCTCAACCGTCTTATGAAGAGCCGGCCACCAGAATCTCCGAGCAATGAGATCCAGCAATGAGATCCACAATGAGATGTCGTAAAGCGAGAGGCACAAACAACCTCCCAGGGGGACAAAGATCAGGAGCCTCTGCCTGGGCTGAATGAACCTCTGCCTCCAAATCAGGATAAAGAGCAGAGACGACCACTCCTTCAGCCAAAATGGGACCCGGGTCTTCAACGTTCCCCCCTCCCGCCTTCACATTTTTTACCCCAGGTCGGAACGTAACAACAAAATTAAACCTAGAAAAGAACAAAGACGATCTGGCCTGTTTTGGGTTCAGACGCTTGGCTGATTCCAAGTAGGCCAGATTCTCATGGTCTGTAAACACTGTAATAGGGTGTCTGGCTCCCTCTAACCAATGGCGCCATTCCTCAAAAGCTAATTTGATGGCCAACAACTCCCTATCTCCCACATCGTAATTTCTCTCTGCAGAGGAGACGAAACATGACATACCCTCAGCATGAGCGTCACCTAAACGGATATTGTGAACTATGCCCTTTAACGATCTTTGAGAAAGTGGAGCGGAATCGATAGCAAAAACAGGTATATCCTTTTCCAAAGTGCATACCTGGAAACCATGCGTTATTGCTAATTGATTATCAATGAGATTGACAGCTGCTCCACTATCTACAAAAATCTCACAAACAATATTCTTGCTCTCTAGCGCCACCCTGGCAGGTAGAAGAAAACGGGAACTACAAGTAAATGGCAAACCTTGCCAATAGTAGCAAATGGAAAGTTTTTAGAGTTTTTTTTTTCCTCTTTGTTTTTCTTTTATTACCCTCAGAAAACTCCATGAATCTCCTAGAGGGGTAAATATTTGCCAAATGATTTATACCCCCACAACAGAAGCAAACCCTCCTCTGAGAGCTAAATCCTCTACTAACAGAGGCAAGCAAATCCAGCTGCATGGCCTCCTCCTCAGAGGGGATTGAGAGAGACTGAGACCCCTGCGCACTGAATGAGACAGCCCCACTGTCCTTGGACTGAATATGACAGGAAGGAGTAGTCTCCTCTCTCTCTAAGACACCTGTCAATACGAACAGCTAGAGACATGGCAGATTCTAACGAGGTTGGTCTCTCATGAAAAGCAAATGCATCTTTCAATCTTTCCAAAAGACCATGGCAAAATTGACTTCGGAGTGCAGCATCATTCCAATCAGTATCAGCTGCCAATCTCCGAAATTCTGAACAATATATCTCTGCGGACTGTTTACCCTGGCATAAAAGACGTAGTTTAGATTTAGCCAGAGCAATACGATCCGAGTCATCATATATCTGCCCCAAGGCTACAAAAGATTCATCCACCGATCGGAGGAGCTGTGCCAGCGACCGTCAGCGAAAAGGCCCAAGACTGAGCGTTATCCCTGAGCAGCAAGATGATGATCCGCATCCTCTGCTCCTCATCACCAGAGGAATGGGGAAGTAGGCGAAAATGGAGTTTGCAAGCCTCTCTAAAGCTAACAAAATTCTCACTACCCCCGGAGAACGTATCCGGAAGCGAGATCTTAGGCTCGGAACAAACTCCATGAACGCCAGCACAACTGGTCACCTGAAACTGAGACACAGTTTTATGGAGATCTGCTACCTCCAGCGAAAGACCCTGCATGCGGTCAATGAAGGCTGAAACCGGATCCATGCTTAAGACGGTTATGGCGGTTTATAATGTCACGGATGGTGTTGCAGAAAGCTTGAACTTATAAATAAACATCCGACTGGCTGGATCACAAACTAAGGAGCATATAAGTGAGCCCTATAAAACCCCTAGAGCTCTTCCTGACTGCTATGCCCATGCAAAGGTCTTTATGGTAGACGATTGCATGCCCATGTACCTAATACTATATGACACCTGAAAACCCTATAATAGTGAGGGGACACGACCACCGGCTCCCTGCACTTAATACGGACAGAGTCAGGGTCACTAGAATCAAGCCAGCAAGGAAACACAAATAAAGGAAACAGACTTATCTGAGGAATCAGCAGAAGCAGCCTCCAGCAGTGAACACAATCCAGGAAGAAGTATAAACCGCAAAGTGAGGCAGTATGGGAGGGACTATAAAGGGAGACAATTAGTGTAAATAGGTGACAGGTGGGAGCAGGAAAGGAGATGACAAAGTGAAACCAAAACAAAGAACGTCATGCAGGTAGAGAAGAACATCTAACAGACCTTCTCACAGAAGTGGCAGTGACACTGCCACCCCGCAAACAGAGGATCTGCCAGCAACACCACCATCTGGGTCACCAAGCAATTCCACAATGTTCCACGGAAGCATTCTCCCAAACACTGGAGCGGAAGAGGATGTACCCCCCTACCCACCCGTGATCCCTGGCCCTGAATGCCAGCATTTCAAAATAACTGGCCTTTATAATGCTGTCATTCCGTCTGGTAGAGACAGAGAGTTTTAAAATTCTAAAATTGGCTGTCCCACAGTATGTCGTGCCCAGCCACCACTGCTTTTCCAGGCTACCATCTCTTCCCTGCACAACCAAGTGGGGGACAAAATCAGGTGTCCACTGCACAATGCCATCTTTGGCAAGGTGTACCTCACTTCGGATATGTGGACCAGTAAGCATGGTCGGGGACATTATATCTCCATAACAGCACACTGGGTAAATGCAGTGGCAACTGGGCCTGAGGCAGATAGCAGTTTGCCGCATGTCCTTCCACCACTGAGGATTGCAGGGCACTTCAGTTTGCCTCCTGTTGCTTCCTCCTTCTACTCTGATTCCTCATCCTTTGCCGACTCCTCATCCGGTCAGCGTAACACACCACCAACTTCAGCCCAGCCAGGGGTAAATGACAGCAGGCAGTTTAAAAACGTATCTGTTTGGGGGGGAAACCCCACACCACGCAGGAGCTGTGGACAGGCCTTGAACAATAGACTAATGAGTGGTTGGTGCCAGTGAGCCTCAAGCCCGGCCTGGTAGTGTGCGACAATGGGTGACATCTCGTAGCAGCTCTGGGACTAGCCGGTTTGACACACATCCCTTGCCTTGCGCATGTGCTGAATTTGGAAGTGCAGAGATTCCTTAAAAATTACCCCAATATGTCAGAGCTGCTGCATAAAGTGCGGGCCGTCTGTGCGCGTCTTCGGCGTTCTCACCCTGCTGCTGCTCGGCTGTCAGCGATGCAGCGTATCTTCGGCTTTCCTGCTCACCGCCTCATATGCAACGTGCCCACAAGTTGGAACTCCACCTTGCACATGCTGGCCAGACTGTGCGAGCAGCAGCAGGCGATAGTGGAGTTTCAGTACGTGGGAGTCGCTCTGGGGAACAGCAACATTTCACCACCAATGACAGGGCCTCCATGCGAGACCCGTGTTTTTTGTTGCGCTGTTTCGAGTACTCCACCAACATGGCCAGTCCCAATAACATCGTTCTCAGCATTACTATCCCACTTCTATGCCTCTTTGAAAAAACGCTGCTGACGATGATGGAAGAGGATGTGGCAAAGGAAGAGAAGGAGGAAGAGTGATCATTTCATAGGGTTTCTGGCCAGTCATTCACAAGTGGCTCCGAGGGTAGGTTCCTGCACCCACTAAGGCTAGGTACACAATTGTTCAGCCAGGGCACAGTTCTGGAGGATGACAAGGTAAAGGATGAGGAGGAGGAGATGGAGGACGAGAAGGAACCATGTTCAAAGCAGGCAGCTCATGGCCATCACTGGTGCATGGCTGGGGGGATACAGAGGACACAGACGATACACCTCCCATAGAGGACAATAGAGTACCTCGAGCTTTGAGGACACACTCACAACCTACTATGTATATGCATGACAATGAGTTTTGCATGAAATATGAATCTATTCCTAACAAATTTGCACTAGATCTCATTCTGTTAAACATGGAATTTCTTCAAAAGAATTTGGTTGACACCACTGAGAAACAGGAATCCCTACAAGCCACATTACGCTCCCTGTTATCTACAGATGAATACCAGGATTATACATCTAAATTTCAACCGTTCTTGGACAAACTAAGGACTGAAATACAGGACACTAAACGCAGCAAATGGCAGCGTGATGCGTTAGATTACAATACAGGGAATGTTTACAATTGGTCAATCAATCATCAGTCACAGCAACGCACTTTAAAATCGGGAAAGAAAACCTTTACTAGGGATTCGACCCAGATGCAACAAAACAACTCTACTGCTGAGCCTTTTTTAGAGTATCCAGCGAATCTGTCAGGAAGAAACGAACATGGGGTGGAGGACGAAAACGCCACCGCTACCAACATAAAAACAAGGAGAAAAAGGCCATTGGTCAAAAAACGCAACTAAATTATTTTAATATTGTGGTAAATATTTCTTCACATGTTTTATCTGATACACAATTGAATGTTTTGACCAAGGGTCTGAGCTTTTGTCCTAATAGTAACACAGATTGGTTACAACTTGTACAAATTTATATCAATTTTTCCACAGACTAAAGCTCAAAACCTGGTTCTCATCCCATCCATCCACTGGTAAAATTTGTACTACCACTGAATTGAAATTGAGTGATTATAACCTGTTTAACAAGAGTGACTTCATTCCACCTGTGTCGTCCCCGGCGATTGATTTATTCATTGATGCAGTAATGAAAGATGTCAATACTTTGAAATTGAATGCAGAGAAAAGATTTGTACATCCTAATATAACACAACTCGAATGGCGTGCTATTGATAAGTTGGTCCATGACCACAGTCTCACCATCAAGCCTGCAGACAAAGGCAGTGCGATTGTGGTCATGGACACTCATCAATACATTGCAGAAGCTAATAGACAGTTGGAAGATGGTGAGGTCTATCAGAGATTACATACTGACCCCAGATGGGACATTGAACGGAAGATACAGAGGTTGCTATATAAGGCCAACAGCGCTGGCATCATTGATGACAAACTCAAGGATTTCCTTTCAGTTTTACATCCCATGACACCGTTCCTATACCTATTGCCCAAGATTCATAAAAATCTTAAAACTCCCCCTGGGAGACCCATCGTCTCGGGGCGGGGATCCCTATTGTCTAATATTTCTATCTTTCTAGATAGGGTATTACGACAACATGCAATGTCAGCCCAATCTTACATCCAGGACACCTCTGATTTTCTTAATAAACTGGCAGAGATTACTTTACCATCTGATGCAATTTTAGCATCGTTAGACATTACCAGTTTATATACTTCAATCAGACATAACTTTGGGATAGAGGTGGTTACTAAGGCCCTGACCCAGTCTACTTTTTCTGCTGAGTGTCAGGACTTTATCCTACAACTTCTACATTTGCTTCTGACATGCAATTATTTTTTATTTGGGGATCATTTTTATCTCTAGAGGAAGGGGACTGCCATGGGGTCCAATGTGGCCCCTACCTACGCCAACATGGCAGTCTCCTTCCTCGAGGAGTCATACATCTATGTATCGCCCCACTTCCGACATGTTCTGAAGTGGTGGTGATAACTAGATGATATTTTTTTGGACTGGTTCTGAGGACTTACTTATGGACTTCTTGGACACCGTTGTAACTGTTAAAGATCATGTGCTATCGGCGGGCTTATATTCTAAGCCCACCGATCGCAATACATTATTAAGTTACAACAGTGCACATCCCAGAGCTATGATCAAGTCCCTTCCTCTGAGCCAATTTTTCCGGGCTAAACGCATAGTAAGCAATGATGATGAATTGTCAGGCACACTAAATCGTATGACACAGGCTTTCATAGATAGAGATTATCCTTTATCTCTATTAAACGAACATCTGACCTCTATACAGGAGAAATCACGCACTGACCTCCTTAAAAAGAAGGATAGGAATAATAATAAGCAAATAAATAGAATTCCCCTAGTCACTGTCTATACAGAGGACAGTACACATGTTGGACAAATCGTCTTAAGACACTGGCCTATTTTGAAAAGTGGACATGGGGGGATTGAATAATTCTCTCTTCCTCCCCTCATGTCATATAAAAGAGCCAGGAATCTCAAAGATAAATTAATTCACACGGACATTGGTCCACAAAAAGAATCTGGTCAAACATTCCTACGCTGCCCCAAAATGGGAAGTTTTCCCTGCTTAAACTGCATAAATTGTCGATATATGCAGAAAGGCAGTTTCTTCCTGCATCCACTGACACAGAAAAAATACCATATTAAACACTATCTAACATGCGACTCTTCATTTGTTGTATACATTCTTTGGTGCCCATGTCAGTTATTATATGTTGGTGAGACTTCTCTGGATTTTAAAACCAGAATTAACCAACATAGATATACTATTCGTAAGAAACGTATGGACCTTCCAGTTCCAAAACATTTTACTGACATGGGCCACAAAGAAAGGGACCTTAGATGCATATTAATTGACCATATCCCCACTCCTCGTGGGGGTGGCAATAGACATACTTTACTTAAGAAATGTGAGATTCGCTGGATTACCAGATTAAATACATTGAGACCCCAGGGGTTAAATGTGGACTATAAGCCCTGGCTACTGTCCTGAGTGATTGTATTTGGGGTTCAGCTTTCTTGTTTCAATATGGAGGTGTATTTGTCAGTGCCCCTTGTTTTTGATTAACAAGGTGATTTTATATATTGTTGTTCTTATTTACTTTCAGGATCACGATGAGGACTGGGCCCGTTTTTGTCAGGAGTGAGCGGTGGAATACTGGCCTACTGGATCATGATGGGACCTGAATAATTGATATTATATGCTTCTATGTAATTGTTTTTTCAATATATACTATAACTTTTTATCCAACGTTTTGGTTGGGATAACCATGGCTGAGTTACGTGAGTTATAATCTTGCCCTTATTCCTATACCTTACACATGGATATGGCCACACATAGCATTACTATGGGGTGTCCACAGTGTTCACTACACGTGATTTGCATATCTTGGTTCGATGTTTGGATAAATCCTTTGAGTTAGTGAATATCTGAGAGGTTGGTGACACTAGGTTTTTTTTAATTGGTTTTCGTATGACTGCCCCCGTAATCTAGAGGATCATTCCGCGTCTATCACGTTGGATATCCAGGAATGGCGTCTTGCGGACAGAGGGGATATTCCAACTTGTGGTTTTGTGGTGATAACACGAGCCACATTGGTTGGGCTCCTCGTAAGACTAGGGGGCACTTTAATAATAACTATCCTGAGTGATTTCTTTATTTGATCTGGTAATTTGCGGTACCACCGCGCATTACGTATGTTCCCCCTCTTTATAGTTACGGTACTACCGTCTTATAAGTCACCATCTCAGATCAGTTACTGATCCATACTTATGTTTCTTACATCTGAACTAATGTATTTGCTGATTACAACATGTCACTGATTGGAGCCATGACATGCTTGTGTGTATTGGCGATTCCATGTGTCAGGTTATTAGGAGAGGCTTAGTTGAACATGTATTCCACTATTTGTGAAGCACTTTAAAATTTCGCAATGTCTCAGATGAGGAGAATATACCTCTGATTATATGATAGGATACGCGATTATATGCTCTGATGTCTTCACAACTTGTGGAACGCTTTAGATTCCGTACTGTTTCCGATGACGCGATATACTTGATCACATGATCGGACTCGCAATCACATGCTGCGGGTTTGTTCACAAGGTCCTTGGACATGCTCATTACAATGATCGGATCAATGCGCGATCACGTGACCGGGAAGTTTAGAAAGGTCCTGTGACATGCTCATTGTGACTAATGGTACGCCGAGATCCACGTGAACCAGCCCCATCGCCCACTCCTTGGACCCTACTCATCAACTTGCTGAAGGTACACCTGTACACTTTAGGTCATTAAGAAGACCTACACATTTGTTTTGCATCACAATTAGGATATTATGATTTGTTTTATGCTTATGCTGAATCTTAGAAAGTGGAAATTATGCCACACCATCACATTGAAGTTTGTTACAGAATGTGATTGTACAAATATATTGATACCATTGTCTACATTGTTTTTTTTGAGTTTATTGATTTTGACTAATGTAATTGAGTTGTTAATTACTTAATTATGTGAAGCTGTATAAATATGCATAATGCACTGCCTACTATGTCACTGCTTGAGAAAGATCCCAGTAAGCGAATCGAAATGTCTCGTGTCTGGTGAATAAAGCCGTTTTTCTACTTTTTTACAACTTGGATGTGCTGTGGAATTTTTCTATCATATATATATATATATATATATATATATATATATATTTGTGCTCGGATCGACTATCAGAGTGACAGTAACCTAAAACATAGCAGTAGAGTAGTGGCGGAACTGCTGTAAAGGGTAGCCTAAAGGGGGCCACCCTGTAAGTAAGGATGATATGAGGATTGGGTGGGAGGGGCACGCTGCAGCTGTAAACGTGATGCGAACGTATCTGACAGGGGGGAGGGCGCAGCAGTGCTCTATATACGATGTGCGGGAGCCTCCCCTACCACAAATACGGCAACTGCGTTGCCCACACTTGTGCTCGTATCGACTATCAGAGTGACAGTAACCTAAAACATAGCTGTAGAGTAGTGGCGGAACTGCTGTAAAGGATAGCCTAAAGGGGGCCACCCTGTAAGTAAGGATGATATGAGGGTTGGGTGGGAGGGGCACGCCGCAGCTGTGAACGTGATGCGAACGTAGCTGACAGGGGGGAGGGCGCAGCAGTGCTCTATATACGATGTGCGGGAGCCTCCCCTCCCACAAATACGGCAACTGCGCTGCCTACACTTGTGCTCGGATCGACTATCAGAGTGACAGTAACCTAAAACATAGCTGTAGAGTAGTGGCAGAACTGCTGTAAAGGGTAGCCTAAAGGGGCCAAAAATACAAGACTCAGTAGTAGAGAAACAAGGAACTGTATTACAATAACATTATGACAGCAAATTCTGAAAGCCAATTACATCTCTCGTTTAGGGTTGGGTATGTAACGAGTTTAACATGGCGATTTCCAACGACCCGGTTTCTTAATAATGTGAACAGGTACATTGTTCTTAGATGCGGCGGCTCCTATTCTGAATGAGTGGCCGGTTACGCTTAACGGATCGATATCTAATTCAGGCAATAAGACACGTATGTACTTTAGGGATGATTGAATGCTTAGGTGGCCGGAGTTGTATGCTAAAAGAGGAGAGTTAGGTGGAGCGCATATGATCAATTCCGACAATTCGTTAAAGACTGCCACTGGACACCACTGTAACCCGTAGGGAAGTATTTCACCTTTACGGTTTCACCTGGTCGTGTGGTTTTGTATGATCAAGTGTGAGGACATAGTGGAACCTTGATATTTTAGTTGTCTTAGCACAAAGGTACTGCTAGTGATAGGGCGCGTGAATTCCCCAGGTCGTAGGAACCTGTAGAACATAAATACAGGGCTGTTTCAATCAAAGCGCTAGTCTTTAAACCGAAGGGGTTTATCGCAACAGATTTAAACATTTCACCTGAGAATGGTTTCCTGGAAATCTTACTCACAGTTGATGTATTATGTATTCCTTTAAGGATTGCTCTAATAGGGTGTACTAAGAATAAAGATGACCTGTCTGGATAGAAAACATGCCAATAGTGTTGTATTCCGGCTAAATATAACTTGATCGTTCCGTGGGAAAGATCTGAGTGGCAAAATGCTATAAACGCTAGTAGGTATGTGATGTGATCCAAATCCTGTTGAAACCTAGAAAAATGGGACCAAGCCGTCTCGTAAGTTCTTGCCGTGTTCTTGGATAATGACTTCTGGCTTATTACTGTACCTCCTACTGGAAAACGGACCGATACCCAGGACTTAGGCCGGACACCAACACCCTCAGCCCAAGTTTGTAGATGAAGTAAGCATGCCTGGGAGAAGATGATGTCTACTAAGGCAGGCTTGGGATGACTGTTTATAAAGAAACAATGGAGACCCAACAACCTAGAAAATAAAAGTCAGAGAAAACAAAAACGTGAGTGTAATGACCGGCGTCACACACAGGGAGGAAAACAGGGAAAGCCCTGCCCAAGGGAGAGGGAAAGGTGGTGACCCCTAACTCACCTTGCGGCTGGCACCTGACTGCCCTGACGTCCCTAGACGGGTTCCTCACCCGTGCGGCGATCACGTGCCTAAACCCTGGCTTTCCCTGAAATGAGCCCTAGATAGTGAACGGGCCAGTGGGATCGCTAGTCCGCACCACTGCACTAAGAGTGAAACACCAGGGAGAGGACAGACAAATACAAACAAACACAAACACCCAGGTGGGCGACCACAGCAGTCCACAAAGGTCCAACAGGGATCCAGAGGGTAGCGTTCTGAAACAACCATCCGAGAACGCAGCAACACAGCTCCAGTGGGTCAGAATAGATGTCCAGGCAGGAAGCTCTATCTCTGGCAACCAGAGAAGTGTGAGAGAGGAATATAAGGAGGTTTGGGAGTGCTGGACAAGGAACAGCTGAGGAGAAGGAGCTACGGATCCCTGAGTGAGCCAAAAGGGTTTGCAAAGCAAACCCAGAAAGCTACCATAAGGAAAACAGCCCTATCTTAAATAGAGCGTGCAGCCAACCGCTGCGACTTCCTGACCCCGGGTATAACGGAGTCAGGCGTGGTTCTCGATACCCTCGTGACAGTACCCCCCTCTCTACGAGGGGCCTCCGGACACTCAGGACCAGGTCTCTCAGGATGAGAGGCATGAAAAACCCGAACTAACCTGTCGGCGTTTACCTCAGACGCAGGAACCCACATTCTTTCCTCGGGACCGTAACCTCTCCAATGCACCAGATATTGAAGAGAGCGGCGGACCCGACGAGAATTAACAATTTTGGATATCTGAAATTCTAGATTACCATCCACGACAACAGGAGGGGGTGGCAGCGGTGATGGTTCTAGAGGTGGAACATATTTTTTGAGTAACGACTTATGAAAAACATTATGAATTTTAAAAGTCTGAGGTAACTCCAGGCGAAAAGCCACGGGGTTGATGATGGCTACAATTTTGTAAGGGCCAATAAACCTAGGACCCAGTTTCCAAGAGGGAACCTTCAATTTAATATTCCTAGTAGACAACCACACATAGTCATTCACTCCTAGGTCCGGACCTGGCGACCGTCTCTTATCAGCCATGCATTTGTATTTACCTCCCATATTTTTCAAGTTAGCTTGCACCTTCTGCCATACCGATGAAAGAGATGACGAAAAACGTTCCTCTTCGGGAACCCCAGAAGACCCCCCCCTCTTTGAAAGTACAGAATTGGGGATGAAAACCATATGCACCAAGAAATGGTGACTTGCCAGTGGATTCCTGACGACGATTATTTATGGCAAACTCAGCTAACGGTAAATATGACGACCACAACTCTTGGTTTTCAGACACAAAACATCTTAGATATGTCTCAAGGTTTTGGTTGGTACGCTCAGTCTGTCCATTCGACTGAGGATGGAAAGCTGAGGAAAAGGACAAGTGAACCCCCAAACGGGAACAAAAAGCTTTCCAAAATTTAGAAATAAACTGGGTACCCCGATCCGAAACAACATCGGAGGGGACCCCGTGAAGCTTCACGATTTCACTGATGAATACCTGAGCAAGAGTCTTAGCATTAGGTAGTGCGGGTAATGCAATGAAGTGTACCATTTTGCTAAACCTGTCCACTACTACCAAAATAACTGTTTTACCCGCAGACAAAGGTAAGTCAGTGATAAAATCCATTGACAGATGTGTCCACGGTCTATTGGGAATGACGAGTGGTAATAGAGACCCTGCAGGACGTGTATGTGAAACTTTTGCGCGCGCACAGGTAGAACAAGAAGACACAAAATCGAATACATCCTGACGCAACCTTGGCCACCAAAAACGACGAGACAATAGCTCCAAGGTTGCTTTACTTCCCGGGTGCCCAGCAAGTGCCGAATTATGATGTTCCTTTAATAATTCGAAACGTAGGTTCAACGGTACAAACAATTTCTCTGAGGGGCAAGAGACCGGGGCGTCCCCCTGGGCCTCTAGCACCTTCCCCTCCAAAACAGACATCTCTATATATAATATATATCTGTACACACTACATCCATTGTACCTCATACCTCACATATCTGTATACTGCTTGGTATACTATAAACCTGTGCCGACTGTATCTATTATACTGTATAATAGATGCACGGTACTCTATGGATAAGCCGAAACTTCGCCACTGCACTGTTCCACATAGGTAAATAAACTTTTCATATTTTTATAGTTTTGGAGTGCTGTCCAATTTTCTTTATTAATATATATTTATATATATATATATATATATATATATATATATACATACACACTCACCTAAAGAATTATTAGGAACACCATACTAATACAGTGTTGTACTCCCTTTTGCCTTCAGTACTGCCTTAATTCTACGTGGTATTGATTCAACAAGGTGCTGATAGCATTCTTTAGAAATGTTGGCCCATATTGATAGGATAGCATCTTGCAGTTAATGGAGATTTGAGGGATGCACATCCAGGGCACGAAGCTCCCGTTCCATCACATCCCAAAGATGCTCTATTGGGTTGAGATCTGGTGACTGTGGGGGCCATTTTAGTACAGTGAACTCATTGTCATGTTCAAGAAACCAATTTGAAATTATTCGAGCTTTGTAACATGGTGCATTATCCTGCTGGAAGTAGCCATCAGAGGATGGGTACATGGTGGTCATGAAGGGATGGACATGGTCAGAAACAATGCTCAGGTAGCCCGTGGCATTTAAGCAATGGCCAATTGGCACTAAGGGGCCTAAAGTGTGCCCAGAAAACATCCCCCACACCATTACACCACCTCCACCAGCCTGCACAGTGGTAACAAGGCATAACGGATACATGTTCTCATTCTGTTTACGCCAAATTTGGACTCTACCAATTGAATGTCTCAACAGAAATCGAGACTCATCAGACCAGGCAACATTTTTCCAGTCTTCAACAGTCCAATTTTGGTGAGCTCGTGCAAATTGTAGCCTCTTTTTCCTATTTGTTGGAGATGAGTGGTACCCAGTGGAGTCTTTTGCTGTTGTAGCCCACCTTTCTTTCCCATTCTGACATTCAGTTTGGAGTTCAGGAGATTGTCTTGACCAGGACCACAACCCTACATGCATTGAAGCAACTGTCATGTGATTGGTTGACTAGATAATCGCATTAATGAGAAATAGAACAGGTGTTCTTAATAATTCTTTAGTTGTGTGTGTGTGTATATATATATATATATATATATATATATATAGTGTAGAAACCTGCAATAGTGTTTTCCTCATCTCAAACAATTTATTAAAACAAAAGCCAACAACAGTGGTGTGTTTAGAAAAAATGTCAAGGTCTCAATAACTTGTCATGTAGCCTTGAGCATCAACTACAGCTTGACAATGAGGTCTCATGCTTTTCACAAGTCGACTTATTGTCTGCTAAGGCATGGCATCCTCCTCTTCTTGAAGGGCGGCCCTCAGGTCATTAAGGCTCTAGGTTGCAAAGTTACAAGCCTCTACATGGCGACTCAACTGATTACATAGGTTTTCAATGGGATTCAGGTCTGGAGAAAGTGATGATCACTTCATTTGAGGTACCCCAGTCTCCAGGAGCCATTTCCTAATGATGCAACATCGATGAGCTGGAGCATTGCCATCCATGAAGATAAAATTTGGCCTAAATTGTTCATGCAGAGGCACAATGAAAGGATTAATGATGTTATTCAAGTAGTATTAACTTGTCACTGTACCATTCACAAAGTGTAGGGCAGTTCTGTATTGACTAGACAATTCTGCCCACACTGTAACACCACCACCACCAAGGGCTCATCTGCTGACAACAGTGGCTGATGTATAGCGTTCTCCTTGAAGTCTGGAACATCGTCGGCGTCCATCATTACTGCTCAGGATGAATCGAATTTCATCAGTGAACAGCACTGAGGCCCCCTGGTCCCTTGTCCAGTGTAAATGCTCCTTAGCTCATGCAATACGATGACGGCTGTGTCTGGTGGTGTAGTCAAGTACCCTTGCAGGTCGTCTAGCACATAGTGCTGGGCGTGAATATTCGAATAACGAATATTAGGGTTCAGCAAACCCGAACTGTAAAGTTCGGGTTCGTACCAAACTTTAGGATTTTTGGACCCCAGACCCGAATATTTCAGTAACGGTTCTGGTTCGGGCTCGGTGTTTGGTGATTTCTTGGCGCTTTTTGAAAGGCTGCCGAGCAGCCAATCAACAAGCGTTTAACTCTGTGCCCTTAGAAGCCATCACAGCCATGCTTACTAATGGCATGGCTGTGATTGGCCAGTGCAGCATGTGATCCGGCCTCTATATTAGCTGGAGTCACGTATCGCTGCACGTCACTCTGCTGTTACTAGTGTAGGGAGAGGATGCTGCTGCTGTGAGGGAGAGAATAGGAAAGAAACTTTAATCAAAACTGCAATTGAACTCAGTGATCTACATAGATTTAGTTGTGTGGGTGCAGTGCACAATCTTTTTAGCCTGCCCTGAGCCCAGTGACCGAGAAAAATAACTTTTATCCGTCTGTTAGTTAGGTGGGCGGCGGAGGCCATTTTATGCAATCTCAGTGCACCAGCACTGCATATGTGCTTTTGAGATATTGAAATCCAAGATTGAAATTGCAATAATAATAATATGGGTTTAAAAAAAACACCCATCTTTGTAAATATCCTACATCTGGTTCCTTTGCAGCATTAGTCAGTGTGCAATTTAAGCTAGAAATGCAGCTTTAACTTTCTGGGTTTAAAAAAACACCCATTTTGGGCAAAATACTAAATTCTAAAGCCCTTGCTGCATATGTACGTGTGAAATTCAAGCGTTATATACTGCTGTCATATTCTGTTAGCAAGAAAAACACCAATTTGGGCAAAGTACTTAATATTGCAGCCTTTGGTGCATCTGTTATTGTTAAAACGAGCTTGAAATACTTCAATAATTTTCTGGCTTTTAAAAAACACCAATTTTTTGCAATACCCTCCATTTGGGCCTCTGCCGTATTAGTCATTGTGCAATTTTAGCTACAAATACAGCTATAATTTTCTGGGTTTTAAAAAAACTCCCTTTTTGGGCAAAATACAATTTTTTACAGCCCTTGCTGCATCTTTTAGGGCAAAAAACTTAATTTTGCAGCCTTTGCTGCATATGTCAGTGTGAGAAACTGTCACGGATGAAGTTAGCAGAAAGCTGGAACTTATAAATAAATGAGCGACTGGCTTGATCCCAAACTAAGGAGCATATAGATGAGCCCTATAAAACCCTAAGAGCTCTCCCTGACTGCTATGCCCATGCAAAAGTCTTTATGGTAGACGATCGTATGCCCACGTACCTAAGTCTGCGTGACACTTGAAAACCCTATAAAAGTGAGGGGACACGACCATCGGCTCCCTGCACTTAATACGGACGGAGTCAGGGTCACCTAGTATCAAGCCAGCAAGGAAACACAATAAAGTAAATGACTTATCTGAACAAACAGCAGACACAGCCTCCAGCAATGACCACTTCATCCAGGAAGTAATATAAACTGCAAAGTATTATGGCAGTATGGGAGGGAATATAAAGAAAAAGGATTAGTCTGAATAAGTGGCACCTGGCAGAAGGAAAGGAGATGAGAAAGTGAAACCAAAACAAAGAACATCATACAAGAGATAGAGAAGAACGTCTGCAAGACCTTCTCACAGGACTGGCGGTGACAGATACACCCTTTAGATACTGTTGTTCTATTCTGCAAAAAAAAAAAAACACCCATTTAGGGCAAAATTCTAAATTTGCGGCCTTGTCTGCATCTGTACGTTTGAAATTCAAGCGTTATATACTGCTGTCATATTCTGGTATTAAAAAAACACACATTTAGGGCAAAAATCTTAATTTTGCAGCCTTTGCTGCATCTGTCATTGCGAGATAAATGTATTAGATACTGTTGTTCTATTCTGTTATAAAAAAAAAAACACCCATTTTTGGCAAGATCCTAAATTTGAGATATATGAGTGAAGCGTCAAATCTGGGACATTTCCCCAGTCATGGTGCTGCTGGTGGAGCTCCTGTTGCAGGGTGAGGACGTAGTCGATCATTGCCAGCTAAACGCACAAGTGAAACACCTTCCTCAGGTGCGATTAGGCGACAGAGCCTGCAGCGGTATTTGGTCGGGTCTAATGCGGCTGTACGAATGGTGAGGCCAGAACTAGTACATGCGATAGTAGATTGGGATGCTGACAGTGCCTCCAGTTTCTTCACATTGTCTCTCACCCAGTCTCCTGCTGAAAGATCAGAGTTGGCACCTGCAGCTGATTTCCATCAGTCTTTTACCTCACCCCCTTGCAAATCGGCCAATCAGTCTGAGCCCCAAGTCATGCAGCAGTCTCTTCTGCTTTTTGATGACTCTGTTAGCAGGGTTTCCAAGGGCAATCCAAGTAGCTCTGCCCCAGAAGTGGAAGAGATTGAGTGCACCAATGCCTAACCACTTATGTTTTAAGATGAGTACATGGGGGGGGGGGCGGAGCTAGCGCCGTACGGAGATGGCAGCTTAGTTTTCTGCTCTCCTAAGAGGATCGTTATAATGCTAGCCTACATCTGCACTTTCGGGCGAGAATGGTCAAGATCGGCAACCCGAAACAGGGTGACCACTCTTCTAACTCTAAAGGCCAAGTCCCGCCTGGCGAAATTGAAAAATTCCTTAAAAAGGCAGCCGCAACGGTTGCGCTGAAGGAGACAAAGATGGCGCAGACACTGCCAGCTAAAGCACAGAAGCACGCCCAGGTCCTCTCGTAGGGGGAAAGCGAAGCGGAGGACTCTCTGGAAGCCTGTTCTGATCTCCCCCTCACCAGAAGGTATCTGGATCGAGCCCTGAGCAGGGTTATGGAACCCATACTCACAGAAATCTCTGCATTCCGGCAGGAGGTGAGGTACATAGGGGACCGGGTTGAGGCCCTAGAGTCGCGCCAGGCAGCGTCCCTGAATCATCACTCTGCAGTGTCAGACGCTTTACGCCGATGTTCCACCTACCTTAATGGGCTCCACAATGCGGTCGAGGACCAGGAAAATCGAGGGCGCCGCAATAACTTACGGTTTCGCGGGATCCCCGAAACAGTGCTGCCGGGTGACATTCCTGCAACGGTCATAGCAATTTGCGGCTCGCTGCTGGGCCCTGAATTTCCACAAGAAGTAATGATTGAGCGAGCTCACAGGGCCCTCCGCCCGAAACCTAAACCCTCTGATCCGCCCAGGGACGTCATTTGTAAGTTCCTGAATTTTCCGATTAAGGCGGCCATTTTAGAAGCAGCTCGCGGCAACAAAAACCTTTCCTATGAGGACTGTAAGCTTGAAATCTACCAGGACCTGGCTCCAGCTACTTTAAAGAAACGCAGGGCACTGAAGCCCCTGACCGACTGGCTTCGGTCCAACAAAGTCCTGTACCGCTGGTCTTACCCGTTTGGTCTCTCGTTTACCTTTGCCGGGAAAAAAATATTCATCTCATCCTTTACAGACTTGCAGGCTACCTACGACGCTTTGAATATTGACCCCTTGCCAATTGAAAACTGGGAGCTTTACCAAGATCTGAGTGACTTTCCAGAACTTCCTATAATACTCCCTTTTGAAGTCCAGCGGACCCCGAAGACCTCCAGATCAAGGAAAAGAGGCCTACAGTTCACCCCTAGAAGCCAATCACGAGACAAACAGCCCAATCCCTAGCAACTTTCACACACATGACTGGTTGTATCGTCTTGCCGTTTTCTTCTTTTCCTCTGAACAGATTATCATCCCCTATGTCTAATAATATGCTGTTATTTGTTTAGACAGGGAAATGTATATCTCTGCTTACCTGTTCAGATTGACCCTTTCTCCCTGATAACTCATTGGCTCTACTTGAGGCGTTATCCGACCTCTCTCATGGTCACAAGACCACACTTCCCCCTCATGCATGTGGCATGTACACATATGCTTTGTTCTTTTTTGTTCACTGTTTTATGTTTTGTTCTTTGTTCTTATCCCATTCCTTCCCCAGGGTATAGGCCACGTTGGTTTGCAACATGTGACCCTCGCTGCTCCTGTGACAAACTTGCACACCTGGAGATGAGCACACACGGTATCCCCACGCTCTCTTGGAGGAAGCACCATCTGCTTAAAGGTAACTCCACTCTCACTCTACCTAATGGCTGACCTACACATTGCTTCCTATAATGTCAAGGGCTTCCACTCCCCTTCCAAAAGGAGTCAGGTCTTTGCCAGTTTTAAGGAAAGCCAAGGCTGAGGTGGTGTTCCTCCAAGAGACACATTACCGCTTTAACCGATACCCCAACATGCAATTTTCATATTACTCTGATTGGTATCACTGTGGGGGTAATTCGTCTGCCTCATGTGGGGTTAGCATAGGGTTTCATAAAAAAGTACCATTTAAACTAACTGACCAAATTGTTGACCCAGATGGAAGGTACATACTTCTCAAAGGCTCCATTGGCCAACAAGTATACACATTCATCAATATATATGGCCCTAATGCCAACCAGTCACAGTGGATAGCTGACATGGTCTCAATTGTCAGTCCCTTTAAAGAGGGAATAGTGATAATGGGAGGGGACTTTAACGTTGCCCTAGTCCCACAGCTTGACATCTCCTCACATAAGTCGTCTCACTCAAGCAAATCCCTGAAACTCATTAGAAAAAACCTCTGGGGTCTACACTTGGTTGACTCTTGGCGCTCCCTGCATCCCGATACCCTTGACTACACCTTTTACTCGTCTGTCCATGGTACGTACCACCGGCTGGACTACCTTTTTATTTCTAAGGAACATCTTCACCTATGTGGTTCGGCATCGATTGGTTCCATCCATCTGTCAGACCACTCCCCAATATTTGTCACATTGCTAGCCCCTACAAAAAACCCTACCTGTTTTAATTGGCGTTTAAACGAGACCCTACTAGGCTCACAAGATTCAGTAGACCAGATCTCCAAACACCTAACAGACTACTTCTCAATGAACGATAGCGCGGATGTCTCATCTAACACACTTTGGGACGCCCATAAACCAGTTATTAGGGGTCAGTTTATCAAAATTGGGTCCTACAAAAAGAAATTACAAGAAAAAGCCATAGACGAAGTCCTCAAAAAAATACAGGACCTTGAGTCTTGCCATAAATCATCCTCCACTGACTCCCAGTTAAAGGAACTCTCTGAATTTAGGGCGAAACTAAAATCCTTGCTTTCCTCTAAAGCAGCCAAATACTTCATGAGTGTGCAACATAAGTTCTTTGCTCATGGTGATAAGGCCTCAAAGTTCTTGATGAGTAGAGTCAGGGGAAGGAGGGCCTCGAATTATGTCCACCAGCTATCCTCAACTGGTGGTAAACCGATCTTCTCTACTTCACAGATAGCTGCACATTTCCGAGACTTCTATAGTAACCTTTACAACCTTGCCTCCCCTGGATCTACTGATGAGAAGTTTTCAGCCGTACGGGCCTTCTTAGACTCATCCAAAGTGCCGCATCTCTCCCCAGACCAGAAGCAACAACTAGAGGCTCCATTCACCATTTCGGAACTTAGGAATGCTGTGCTCCAAATGCCGCTAGGGAAGAGCCCTGGCCCAGATGGCTTTCCACTCTCTTATTATAAAACATTTCAGGAACTCCTCCTCCCTTACCTCTTGAAGGTCTGTAACCAGTCCCTGATGGGTTGCCCGCTCTCCAGAGACATGACTATAGCGCACATTTCTCTAATACCTAAAGAGGGGAAAGACCATAAACAATGTTCCAACTATAGACCCATATCCCTCCTAAACATAGACCTCAAACTCCTGGCAAAGATGTTGGCCAACAGACTGGCCATTCTTCTGCCCCTTCTCATACATGGTGATCAGGTTGGCTTCGTCCGAGCCAGGGAAGGCAAGGATAACACTACTAGAGTGATCAATGTCCTGTGCCATGCCAAAAAGCTTTCTTCCCCTCTGCTTCTCCTTAGTACCGACGCGGAGAAAGCTTTTGATAGGGTTGACTGGCACTACCTAGAGCAGACTATGCTGAAGTTCGGCCTCCCTGATCCCTTTGTGAGGGCGACATTCTCCATGTATGAGCAGGCGTCAGCTAGGGTACAGGTTAATGGTAGTCTGTCTGCCCCCTTCTTGATAAGTAACGGGACGAGACAGGGATGCCCCTTATCGCCTCTCCTGTTTATTTTAGCACTAGAACCCCTTCTTGCAACTATAAGGTGCGATGGGGAGATTTCAGGTCTATGCTTGGGAGGCAGGGAACAAAAAGTGGCAGCTTTCGCGGACGATGTCCTTGTAATGACAGTTAACCCCCGAACCTCCTTACCGCGTATCCAAACTCACCTAAACAGTTACAGCCTAGCTTCAAATTTTAAAATTAACGCAGGTAAATCCCTGGTCCTTTGCAGGGGAATACCCCAATCTACAAAGAATCAATTGATGGTGGACTCACCTTTTAACTGGTCTACGCCTACCCTCACGTACTTAGGGGTCAAACTTAGTCCCAACATACAAGATCTCTTTGCTCTAAACTATATCCCCCTTAAGGAATCCATTTTTGAGGCCATTGACAAGCTAGCGCACTCTAACCCAACCCTCTCTTGGTTCGGCCGTAAGAATCTTCTTACATCGCTAATCCTCCCACGACTTACCTATTTACAACAGGTATTACCTATACCGGTTCCCAAGCAATACTACGAGCAAATTTCCCAAAAATTTAGATCGTTTATCTGGTGTAATAAAAAGGCAAGACTGTCTTTCTCTCTGTTAACGAGACCTAGGCAGGCGGGTGGAATTGGACTGCCAAACCCTGAAATCTATGGTAGGGCTATCCTCCTTACCCGGGCGGTTGCCTGGCTACGTTCCTCCCCGAAATCACCCATAGTGGATATTGAAGCGGACATCCTTAAGACATCCCCCAGGGCTTTACTGCTAGGCTCTCAACTGGTTTTTCCGGGTACATTTTTCAAATTATCCAATAATAAAAGCCACTCTGGAAGCCTGGAAATGGCTTTCGTCTTCGCACTGCTCTATCCCTTTTCCCTCACCCCTCTTGACAGTTGCAGATGTTATTGATACGGCCCCTCTTCCTATAAGATCCGCGACCTCGCCAGGGCTTAGGTCCTCAGTACTACCCATCAACGCTTTGGCACCCTCCTCGGGGGGATGGATGGATTACCAAGCGACAAACACTCTCCTAAACCCTCACCCTTGCGACATCTTCACTATTATATATCTTAGAGCATATTTGAAACAGCACATAAATATAGGGGACCTGTGCCGTCCCTTGGTTTGGTTCGAGTCGATTTTCTCTACCCATCCTACCCCTAGGAAACTTATATCACTAATTTATAGCAAACTACGCTCACCCCCCATGTTGGCTAAGCCATCGTTTGTGAGGTGTTGGGAAGGGGATCTTAATATAGTAATCCCGTTTGATTGTCTACCTAGCCTCCTTGGTTCTCCCCATGGGGCCTCCCGCTGTGTACGAATTCAGGAAAATAATTATAAGATCCTTACCAGATGGTACAACACACCTGATAAGACATCTCTTTACTCTGAATCAGCGTCAGACGCTTGCTGGAGGTGCCATGGGGAGAGGGGCACCTTTTTTCCACATATGGTGGTCCTGCCCCCCCATTTATAAATGGTGGAAAGAAATTTTTTCTTATGCTAATAAGATCTGTGGGACCTCCTTCCCAATCTCTCCACAACTGGCTCTCCTGTCCCTCCCCTCGCCAGATCATACTGCTAAACCTCCATATGTGTTTATCCAAATGCTACTAGCCTGCGCGCCTCTTGCTTCCCAGACATTGGTTACACTCCCATATACCATCCTCAGATGAATGGATCCAAAAAATGGATCAATTACACAGGTTCGAAGAACTTTCCTCATGGGAAATGCGATCCCATACCACTTTTCTCAAGAAGTGGCTTCCCTGGTCAATATTCAGAAACCCCCAAAAGTAAACCAAGCACCTTGCCAATGCTACTTTGCCTCGGGTTTTGGGGGAAAACCCTTACTTTAACAGCCCATTCTTTAGATAGCCTTCCACCCTAGTGGCGTTTGGAGTTGTGACCTTGTCCTGAGAACTACCCTGGCCCTCCATAAAGCTATGACTCTCCCCCCTTAGAAATGGTTATTGATCTAAGATTATGCCTTTCCTACCTTTAGGAAGTGTATTGCCCTCTTTTCTAGGATAAGATATACTTTAAGGACATGTAGTGCTTGCCTGCTCATAAATCTTCTCTCCTACTGTCACATTCCATTTGACTTTAAATAACTTTGCTATGCTCTTGGTTCATGATAAGATTGTATGCAATGAATCTAGGTTGCGCCGCTAGATAAAACGCAATGTACTCACTATTGACTTGAACTAGGCCTGCGTGCCTTACCTTGGTACCCTGTTACCCCCTGTTATTGTTGGAAAAACCAATAAAATACAAATAAAAAAAATAAAAAAAGATGAGTACATGGGAGGACCATAGCAGCAGTCTCGGATGATGACGAAACACAGGTGTCAACTGCTGGGGCTTTCGAAAGTGTGCAGACCGACAAGGACGGCAGGGGTGAAGACTGGTTGGAAGGTTATGTGGAGGACGACGAGGTCCTCGATTCCACATGGAATGAAGGTCATGCGATTGACCAGTGTTGTTAGGAGGAAGAGGCGGTGATTGCATAGAGCCCCCAGCACAGCAGAAGAGGGAGCAGGGTGCAAAAGCGGAGAGGCCGTCCCCTAGAGAGTACGCTTGCTACTGCCCACCGCAGCAAGGGACCGAGCACACCAATGCCAGCTCCATGGAGTACCCTGGCGTGGCAGTTCTTCAGACAATGTGCTGATGACAAGACACGAGTGGTTTTCACGCTGTGCAATCAGAACTTAAAGCGAGGCAAAAACGTTCTCAACCTGAGCACAACCTGCATCACCAGGCATTTAAGTGCATAGCACGAGCTGCAGTGGAGTAGACACCTCAAAAATCAAGACAGGTCTCTGGCTCCTCCTGCTTCCTCTTCTTCTGCAGTCTCAACCTCTTCATCTACCTCTGGAGTGACAGTGCCACCTGCCTGTCACGGATGGTGTTGCAGAAAGCTTGAACTTATAAATAAACATCCGACTGGCTGGATCACAAACTAAGGAGCATATGGGTGAGCCCTTTAAAACCCCTAGAGCTCTCCCTGACTGCTATGGCCATGCAAAGGTATTTATGGTAGACAATTGCATGCCCACGTACCTAATACTATGTGACACTTGAAAACCCTATAATAGTGAGGGGACATGACCACCGGCTCCCTGCACTTAATATGGATGGAGACACAGTCACCTAAAATCTAGCCAGCAAGGAAACACAAATAAAGGAAATAGACTTATCTGAGGAATCATCAGAAGCAGCCTCCAGCAGTGAACACAATCCAGGAAGAAGTATAAACAACAAAGTGAGGCAGTATGGGAGGCAATATAAAGGGAGAAAATTAGTGTAAATAGGTGACAGCTGGGAGGAGGAAAGGAGATGACAAAGTGAAACCAAAACAAAGAACTTCATGCAAGTAGAGAAGAACAACTAACAGACCTTCTCACAGACGTGGCGGTGACAGTACCCCTCCCTCTACGGGTGGACTCCGGACACTCAGAGCCCACCTTTTCAGGATGAGACCTATGGAAAGCCCTGATAAGACGAGTGGCCTTAATGTCCGCCACTGGGACCCACATCCTCTCCTCAGGACCATAACCCTCCCAATAAACGAGGTACTGGAGAGAACCGCGGATAATGCGAGAATCCACAATCCTAGAGACCTGAAATTCAAGATTACAATCAACAACAATCGGAGGAGGAGGCAATAAGGAGGGTACAGTGGGTTGGACATAAGGTTTTAATAGGGACCTGTGAAAAACATTATGGATCTTCCAAGTCTGAGGAAGCTCAAGACGGAAGGCAACGGGATTGATGACGGACAAGATCTTGTAAGGCCCAATAAACTTAGAACCCAACTTCCAGGAGGGAACCTTCAGTTTGATATTCTTTGTAGACAACCACACCAGATCACCCACATTCAGGTCCGGACCAGGCACGCGTCTCTTTTCCGCCACACGCTTATATCTCTCACTCATCCTCTTCAGATTACTCTGAATCTTTTGCCAAATAAATGACAAAGATGAGGAAAATCTAACCTCATCAGGTAAACCAGAAGACCCCTCTCCAGAGAATATCCCAAACTGCGGATGAAACCCATATGCACCAAAAAATGGTGACTTATCAGAGGACTCCTGGTGTCAGTTATTTAAAGCAAACTCAGCAAGGGACAAAAAAGAACACCAAGCCTCCTGATTCTCCGCCACAAAACAGCGCAGATATGTCTCCAGATTCTGATTTGACGCGTTCGGTCTGACCATTCGACTGCGGGTGAAAAGCACAAGAGAAGGACAACCAAACCCCCAAGCGAGAACAGAAGGCCTTCCAGAATCTGGAAACGAATTGCATGCCCCTATCAGAAACGATGTCTGAAGGAATGCCATGCAATTTAACAATGTGATCAACAAACGCTTGCACCAGCGTCTTAACATTGGGTAACCCAGGAAAGGGAATGAAATTAGCCATTTTGCTAAAACGGTCCACTACTACCAGAATCACAGTCTTCCTGGAGGAACAAGGCAGGTCCGTAATGAAGTCCATGGACAGATGCGTCCAAGGATGGGAAGGAACGGGTAACGGAAGGAGAGAACGCGATGGCCGTGAATGAGGGACCTTGGCACGAGCGCAGGTCTCGCAGGCTGCCACAAATCCCTCAACCGTCTTATGAAGAGCCGGCCACCAGAATCTCCGAGCAATGAGATCCACTGTGGCTCTGCTCCCCGGGTGCCCAGCAAGGACTGTTTACCCTGGCATAAAAGACGTAGTTTAGATTTAGCCAGAGCAATACGATCCGAGTCATCATATATCTGCCCCAAGGCTACAAAAGATTCATCCACCGATCGGAGGGGCCGTGCCAGCGACCGTCAGCGAAAAGGCCCAAGACTGAGCGTTATCCCTGAGCAGCAAGATGATGATCCGCACCCTCTGCTCCTCATCACCAGAGGAATGGGGAAGTAGGCGAAAATGGAGTTTGCAAGCCTCTCTAAAGCTAACAAAATTCTCACTACCCCCGGAGAACGTATCCGGAAGCGAGATCTTAGGCTCGGAACAAACTCCATGAACGCCAGCACAACTGGTCACCTGAAACCGAGACACCGTTTTATGGAGATCTGCTACCTCCAGCGAAAGACCCTGCATGCGGTCAATGAAGGCTGAAACCGGATCCATGCTTAAGACGGTTATGGCGGTTTATAATGTCACGGATGGTGTTGCAGAAAGCTTGAACTTATAAATAAACATCCGACTGGCTGGATCACAAACTAAGGAGCATATAAGTGAGCCCTATAAAACCCCTAGAGCTCTTCCTGACTGCTATGCCCATGCAAAGGTCTTTATGGTAGACGATTGCATGCCCATGTACCTAATACTATATGACACCTGAAAACCCTATAATAGTGAGGGGACACGACCACCGGCTCCCTGCACTTAATACGGACAGAGTCAGGGTCACTAGAATCAAGCCAGCAAGGAAACACAAATAAAGGAAACAGACTTATCTGAGGAATCAGCAGAAGCAGCCTCCAGCAGTGAACACAATCCAGGAAGAAGTATAAACCGCAAAGTGAGGCAGTATGGGAGGGACTATAAAGGGAGACAATTAGTGTAAATAGGTGACAGGTGGGAGCAGGAAAGGAGATGACAAAGTGAAACCAAAACAAAGAACGTCATGCAGGTAGAGAAGAACATCTAACAGACCTTCTCACAGAAGTGGCAGTGACACTGCCACCCCGCAAACAGAGGATCTGCCAGCAACACCACCATCTGGGTCACCAAGCAATTCCACAATGTTCCACGGAAGCATTCTCCCAAACACTGGTGCGGAAGAGGATGTACCCCCCTACCCACCCGTGATCCCTGGCCCTGAATGCCAGCATTTCAAAATAACTGGCCTTTGAAATGCTGTAATTCCGTCTGGTAGAGACAGAGAGTTTTAAAATTCTTATGGCGTTGGCTGTCCCACAGTATGTCGTGCCCAGCCACCACTGCTTTTCCAGGCTACCATCTCTTCCCTGCACAACCAAGTGGGGGACAAAATCAGGTGTCCACTGCACAATGCCATCTTTGGCAAGGTGTACCTCACTTCGGATATGTGGACCAGTAAGCATGGTCGGGGACATTATATCTCCATAACAGCACACTGGGTAAATGCAGTGGCAACTGGGCCTGAGGCAGATAGCAGTTTGCCGCATGTCCTTCCACCACTGAGGATTGCAGGGCACTTCAGTTTGCCTCCTGTTGCTTCCTCCTTCTACTCTGATTCCTCATCCTTTGCCGACTCCTCATCCGGTCAGCGTAACACACCACCAACTTCAGCCCAGCCAGGGGTAAACGACAGCAGGCAGTTTAAAAACGTATCTGTTTGGGGGGGAAACCCCACACCACGCAGGAGCTGTGGACAGGCCTTGAACAATAGACTAATAAATGGTTGGTGCCAGTGAGCCTCAAGCCCGGCCTGGTAGTGTGCGACAATGGGTGACATCTCGTAGCAGCTCTGGGACTAGCCGGTTTGACACACATCCCTTGCCTTGTGCATGTGCTGAATTTGGAAGTGCAGAGATTCCTTAAAAATTACCCCAATATGTCAGAGCTGCTGCATAAAGTGCGGGCCGTCTGTGCGCGTCTTCAGCGTTCTCACCCTGCTGCTGCTCGGCTGTCAGCGATGCAGCATATCTTCGGCTTTCCTGCTCACCGCCTCATATGCAACGTGCCCACAAGTTGGAACTCCACCTTGCACATGCTGGCCAGACTGTGCGAGCAGCAGCAGGCGATAGTGGAGTTTCAGTACGTGGGAGTCGCTCTGGGGAACAGCAACATTTCACCACCAATGACAGGGCCTCCATGCGAGACCCGTGTTTCTTGTTGCGCTGTTTCGAGTACTCCACCAACATGGCCAGTCCCAATAACACCGTTCTCAGCATTACTATACCACTTCTATGCCTCTTTGAAAAAACGCTGCTGGCGATGATGGAAGAGGATGTGGCACAGGAAGAGAAGGAGGAAGAGTGATCATTTCATAGGGTTTCTGGCCAGTCATTCACAAGTGGCTCCGAGGGTAGGTTCCTGCACCCACTAAGGCTAGGTACACAATTGTTCAGCCAGGGCACAGTTCTGGAGGATGACGAGGTAAAGGATGAGGAGGAGGAGATGGAGGACGAGAAGGAACCATGTTCAAAGCAGGCAGCTCATGGCCATCACTGGTGCATGGCTGGGGGGATACAGAGAACACAGACGATACACCTCCCACAGAGGACAATAGAGTACCTCGAGCTTTGAGGACACACTCACAACCTACTATGTATATGCATGACAATGAGTTTTGCATGAAATATGAATCTATTCCTAACAAATTTGCACCAGATCTCATTCTGTTAAACATGGAATTTCTTCAAAAGAATTTGGTTGACACCACTGAGAAACAGGAATCCCTACAAGCCACATTACGCTCCCTGTTATCTACAGATGAATACCAGGATTATACATCTAAATTTCAACCGTTCTTGGACAAACTAAGGACTGAAATACAGGACACTAAACGCAGCAAATGGCAGCGTGATGCGTTAGATTACAATACAGGGAATGTTTACAATTGGTCAATCAATCATCAGTCACAGCAACGCACTTTAAAATCGGGAAAGAAAACCTTTACTAGGGATTCGATCCAGATGCAACAAAACAACTCTACTGCTGAGCCTTTTTTAGAGTATCCAGCGAATCTGTCAGGAAGAAACGAACATGGGGTGGAGGACGAAAACACCACCGCTACCAACATAAAAACAAGGAGCAAAAGGCCATTGGTCAAAAAACGCAACTAAATTATTTTAATATTGTGGTAAATATTTCTTCACATGTTTTATCTGATACACAATTGAATGTTTTGACCAAGGGTCTGAGCTTTTGTCCTAATAGTAACACAGATTGGTTACAACTTGTACAAATTTATATCAATTTTTCCACAGACTAAAGCTCAAAACCTGGTTCTCATCCCATCCATCCACTGGTAAAATTTGTACTACCACTGAATTGAAATTGAGTGATTATAACCTGTTTAACAAGAGTGACTTCATTCCACCTGTGTCGTCCCCGGCGATTGATTTATTCATTGATGCAGTAATGAAAGATGTCAATACTTTGAAATTGAATGCAGAGAAAAGATTTTTACATCCTAATATAACACAACTCGAATGGCGTGCTATTGATAAGTTGGTCCATGACCACAGTCTCACCATCAAGCCTGCAGACAAAGGCAGTGCGATTGTGGTCATGGACACTCATCAATACATTGCGGAAGCTAATAGACAGTTGGAAGATGGTGAGGTCTATCAGAGATTACATACTGACCCCCAGATGGGACATTGAACGGAAGATACAGAGGTTGCTATATAAGGCCAACAGCGCTGGCATCATTGATGACAAACTCAAGGATTTCCTTTCAGTTTTACATCCCATGACACCGTTCCTATACCTATTGCCCAAGATTCATAAAAATCTTAAAACTCCCCCTGGGAGACCCATCGTCTCGGGGCGGGGATCCCTATTGTCTAATATTTCTATCTTTCTAAATAGGGTATTACGACAACATGCAATGTCAGCCCAATCTTACATCCAGGACACCTCTGATTTTCTTAATAAACTGGCAGAGATTACTTTACCATCTGATGCAATTTTAGCATCGTTAGACATTACCAGTTTATATACTTCAATCAGACATAACTTTGGGATAGAGGTGGTTACTAAGGCCCTGACCCAGTCTACTTTTTCTGCTGAGTGTCAGGACTTTATCCTACAACTTCTACATTTGCTTCTGACATGCAATTATTTTTTATTTGGGGATCATTTTTATCTCTAGAGGAAGGGGACCGCCATGGGGTCCAATGTGGCCCCTACCTACGCCAACATGGCAGTCTCCTTCCTCGAGGAGTCATACATCTATGTATCGCCCCACTTCCGACATGTTCTGAAGTGGTGGTGATAACTAGATGATATTTTTTTGGACTGGTTCTGAGGACTTACTTATGGACTTCTTGGACACCGTTGTAACTGTTAAAGATCATGTGCTATCGGCGGGCTTATATTCTAAGCCCACCGATCGCAATACATTATTAAGTTACAACAGTGCACATCCCAGAGCTATGATCAAGTCCCTTCCTCTGAGCCAATTTTTCCGGGCTAAACGCATAGTAAGCAATGATGATGAATTGTCAGGCACACTAAATCGTATGACACAGGCTTTCATAGATAGAGATTATCCTTTATCTCTATTAAACGAACATCTGACCTCTATACAGGAGAAATCACGCACTGACCTCCTTAAAAAGAAGGATAGGAATAATAATAAGCAAATAAATAGAATTCCCCTAGTCACTGTCTATACAGAGGACAGTACACATGTTGGACAAATCGTCTTAAGACACTGGCCTATTTTGAAAAGTGGACATGGGGGGATTGAATAATTCTCTCTTCCTCCCCTCATGTCATATAAAAGAGCCAGGAATCTCAAAGATAAATTAAATTACACGGACATTGGTCCACAAAAAGAATCTGGTCAAACATTCCTACGCTGCCCCAAATTGGGAAGTTTTCCCTGCTTAAACTGCATAAATTGTCGATATATGCAGAAAGGCAGTTTCTTCCTGCATCCACTGACACAGAAAAAATACCATATTAAACACTATCTAACATGCGACTCTTCATTTGTTGTATACATTCTTTGGTGCCCATGTCAGTTATTATATGTTGGTGAGACTTCTCTGGATTTTAAAACCAGAATTAACCAACATAGATATACTATTCGTAAGAAACGTATGGACCTTCCAGTTCCAAAACATTTTACTGACATGGGCCACAAAGAAAGGGACCTTAGATGCATATTAATTGACCATATCCCCACTCCTCGTGGGGGTGGCAATAGACATACTTTACTTAAGAAATGTGAGATTCGCTGGATTACCAGATTAAATACATTGAGACCCCAGGGGTTAAATGTGGACTATAAGCCCTGGCTACTGTCCTGAGTGATTGTATTTGGGGTTCAGCTTTCTTGTTTCAATATGGAGGTGTATTTGTCAGTGCCCCTTGTTTTTGATTAACAAGGTGATTTTATATATTGTTGTTCTTATTTACCTTCAGGATCACGATGAGGACTGGGCCCGTTTTTGTCAGGAGTGAGCGGTGGAATACTGGCCTACTGGATCATGATGGGACCTGAATAATTGATATTATATGCTTCTATGTAATTGTTTTTTCAATATATACTATAACTTTTTATCCAACGTTTTGGTTGGGATAACCATGGCAGAGTTACGCGAGTTATAATCTTGCCCTTATTCCTATACCTTACACATGGATATGGCCACACATAGCATTACTATGGGGTGTCCACAGTGTTCACTACACGTGATTTGCATATCTTGGTTCGATGTTTGGATAAATCCTTTGAGTTAGTGAATATCTGAGAGGTTGGTGACACTAGGTTTTTTTTAATTGGTTTTCGTATGACTGCCCCCGTAATCTAGAGGATCATTCCGCGTCTATCACGTTGGATATCCAGGAATGGCGTCTTGCGGACAGAGGGGATATTCCAACTTGTGGTTTTGTGGTGATAACACGAGCCACATTGGTTGGGCTCCTCGTAAGACTAGGGGGCACTTTAATAATAACTTTCCTGAGTGATTTCTTTATTTGATCTGGTAATTTGCGGTACCACCGCGCATTACGTATGTTCCCCCTCTTTATAGTTACGGTACTACCGTCTTATAAGTCACCATCTCAGATCATTTACTGATCCATACTTATGTTTCTGACATCTGAACTAATGTATTTGCTGATTACAACATGTCACTGATTGGAGCCATGACATGCTTGTGTGTATTGGCGATTCCATGTGTCAGGTTATTAGGAGAGGCTTAGTTGAACATGTATTCCACTATTTGTGAAGCACTTTAAAATTTTGCAATGTCTCAGATGAGGAGAATATACCTCTGATTATATGATAGGATACGCGATTATATGCTCTGATGTCTTCACAACTTGTGGAACGCTTTAGATTCCATACTGTTTCCGATGACGCGATATACTTGATCACATGATCGGACTCGCAATCACATGCTGCGGGTTTGTTCACAAGGTCCTTGGACATGCGCATTACAATGATCGGATCAATGCGCGATCACGTGACCAGGAAGTTTAGAAAGGTCCTGTGACATGCTCATTGTGACTAATGGTACGCCGAGATCCACGTGAACCAGCCCCATCGCCCACTCCTTGGACCCTACTCATCAACTTGCTGAAGGTACACCTGTACACTTTAGGTCATTAAGAAGACCTACACATTTGTTTTGCATCACAATTAGGATATTATGATTTGTTTTATGCTTATGCTGAATCTTAGAAAGTGGAAATTATGCCACACCATCACATTGAAGTTTGTTACAGAATGTGATTGTACAAATATATTGATACCATTGTCTACATTGTTTTTTTTTTGAGTTTATTGATTTTGACTAATGTAATTGATTTGTTAATTACTTAATTATGTGAAGCTGTATAAATATGCATAATGCACTGCCTACTATGTCACTGCTTGAGGAAGATCCCAGTAAGCAAATCGAAATGTCTCGTGTCTGGTGAATAAAGCCGTTTTTCTACTTTTTTACAACTTGGATGTGCTGTGGAATTTTTCTATCATATATATATATATATATATATATATTTGTGCTCGGATCGACTATCAGAGTGACAGTAACCTAAAACATAGCAGTAGAGTAGTGGCGGAACTGCTGTAAAGGGTAGCCTAAAGGGGGCCACCCTGTAAGTAAGGATGATATGAGGATTGGGTGGGAGGGGCACGCTGCAGCTGTTAACGTGATGCGAACGTATCTGACAGGGGGGAGGGCGCAGTAGTGCTCTATATACGATGTGCGGGAGCCTCCCCTACCACAAATATGGCAACTGCGTTGCCCACACTTGTGCTCGGATCGACTATCAGAGTGACAGTAACCTAAAACATAGCTGTAGAGTAGTGGCAGAACTGCTGTAAAGGGTAGCCTAAAGGGGCCAAAAATACAAGACTCAGTAGTAGAGAAACAAGGAACAGTATTACAATAACATTATGACAGCAAATTCTGAAAGCCAATTACATCTCTCGTTTAGGGTTGGGTATGTAACGAGTTTAACATGGCGATTTCCAACGACCCGGTTTCTTAATAATGTGAACAGGTACATTGTTCTTAGATGCGGCGGCTCCTATTCTGAATGAGTGGCCGGTTACGCTTAACGGATCGATATCTAATTCAGGCAATAAGATACGTATGTACTTTAGGGATGATTGAATGCTTAGGTGGCCGGAGTTGTATGCTAAAAGAGGAGAGTTAGGTGGAGCGCATATGATCAATTCCGACAATTCGTTAAAGACTGCCACTGGACACCACTGTAACCCGTAGGGAAGTATTTCACCTTTACGGTTTCACCTGGTCGTGTGGTTTTGTATGATCAAGTGTGAGGACATAGTGGAACCTTGATATTTTAGTTGTCTTAGCACAAAGGTACTGCTAGTGATAGGGCGCGTGAATTCCCCAGGTCGTAGGAACCTGTAGAACATAAATACAGGGCTGTTTCAATCAAAGCGCTAGTCTTTAAACCGAAGGGGTTTATCGCAACAGATTTAAACATTTCACCTGAGAATGGTTTCCTGGAAATCTTACTCACAGTTGATGTATTATGTATTCCTTTAAGGATTGCTCTAATAGGGTGTACTAAGAATAAAGATGACCTGTCTGGATAGAAAACATGCCAATAGTGTTGTATTCCGGCTAAATATAACTTGATCGTTCCGTGGGAAAGATCTGAGTGGCAAAATGCTATAAACGCTAGTAGGTATGTGATGTGATCCAAATCCTGTTGAAACCTAGAAAAATGGGACCAAGCCGTCTCGTAAGTTCTTGCCGTGTTCTTGGATAATGACTTCTGGCTTATTACTGTACCTCCTACTGGAAAACGGACCGATACCCAGGACTTAGGCCGGACACCAACACCCTCAGCCCAAGTTTGTAGATGAAGTAAGCATGCCTGGGAGAAGATGATGTCCACCAAGGCAGGCTTGGGATGACTGTTTATAAAGAAACAATGGAGACCCAACAACCTAGAAAATAAAAGTCAGAGAAAACAAAAACGTGAGTGTAATGACCGGCGTCACACACAGGGAGGAAAACAGGGAAAGCCCTGCCCAAGGGAGAGGGAAAGGTGGTGACCCCTAACTCACCTTGCGGCTGGCACCTGACTGCCCTGACGTCCCTAGACGGGTTCCTCACCCGTGCGGCGATCACGTGCCTAAACCCTGGCTTTCCCTGAAATGAGCCCTAGATAGTGAACGGGCCGGTGGGATCGCTAGTCCGCACCACTGCACTAAGAGGGAAACACCAGGGAGAGGACAGACAAATACAAACAAACACAAACACCCAGGTGGGCGACCACAGCAGTCCACAAAGGTCCAACAGGGATCCGGAGGGTAGCGTTCTGAAACAACCATCCGAGAACGCAGCAACACAGCTCCAGTGGGTCAGAATAGATGTCCAGGCAGGAAGCTCTATCTCTGGCAACCAGAGAAGTGTGAGAGAGGAATATAAGGAGGTTTGGGAGTGCTGGACAAGGAACAGCTGAGGAGAAGGAGCTACGGATCCCATGAGTGAGCCAAAAGGGTTTGCAAAGCAAACCCAGAAAGCTACCATAAGGAAAACAGCCCTATCTTAAATAGAGCGTGCAGCCAACCGCTGCGACTTCCTGACCCCGGGTATAACGGAGTCAGGCGTGGTTCTCGATACCCTCGTGACAGTACCCCCCTCTCTACGAGGGGCCTCCGGACACTCAGGACCAGGTCTCTCAGGATGAGAGGCATGAAAAACCCGAACTAACCTGTCGGCGTTTACCTCAGACGCAGGAACCCACATTCTTTCCTCGGGACCGTAACCTCTCCAATGCACCAGATATTGAAGAGAGCGGCGGACCCGACGAGAATTAACAATTTTGGATATCTGAAATTCTAGATTACCATCCACGACAACAGGAGGGGGTGGCAGCGGTGATGGTTCTAGAGGTGGAACATATTTTTTGAGTAACGACTTATGAAAAACATTATGAATTTTAAAAGTCTGAGGTAACTCCAGGCGAAAAGCCACGGGGTTGATGATGGCTACAATTTTGTAAGGGCCAATAAACCTAGGACCCAGTTTCCAAGAGGGAACCTTCAATTTAATATTCCTAGTAGACAACCACACATAGTCATTCACTCCTAGGTCCGGACCTGGCGACCGTCTCTTATCAGCCATGCATTTGTATTTACCTCCCATATTTTTCAAGTTAGCTTGCACCTTCTGCCATACCGATGAAAGAGATGACGAAAAACGTTCCTCTTCGGGAACCCCAGAAGACCCCCCCTCTTTGAAAGTACAGAATTGGGGATGAAAACCATATGCACCAAGAAATGGTGACTTGCCAGTGGATTCCTGACGACGATTATTTATGGCAAACTCAGCTAACGGTAAATATGATGACCACAACTCTTGGTTTTCAGACACAAAACATCTTAGATATGTCTCAAGGTTTTGGTTGGTACGCTCAGTCTGTCCATTCGACTGAGGATGGAAAGCTGAGGAAAAGGACAAGTGTACCCCCAAACGGGAACAAAAAGCTTTCCAAAATTTAGAAATAAACTGGGTACCCCGATCCGAAACAACATCGGAGGGGACCCCGTGAAGCTTCACGATTTCACTGACGAATACCTGAGCAAGAGTCTTAGCATTAGGTAGTGCGGGTAACGCAATGAAGTGTACCATTTTGCTAAACCTGTCCACTACTACCAAAATAACTGTTTTACCCGCAGACAAAGGTAAGTCAGTGATAAAATCCATTGACAGATGTGTCCACGGTCTATTGGGAATGACGAGTGGTAATAGAGACCCTGCAGGACGTGTATGTGAAACTTTTGCGCGCGCACAGGTAGAACAAGAAGACACAAAATCGAATACATCCTGACGCAACCTTGGCCACCAAAAACGACGAGACAATAGCTCCAAGGTTGCTTTACTACCCGGGTGCCCAGCAAGTGCCGAATTATGATGTTCCTTTAATAATTCGAAACGTAGGTTCAACGGTACAAACAATTTCTCTGAGGGGCAAGAGACCGGGGCGTCCCCCTGGGCCTCTAGCACCTTCCCCTCCAAAACAGAGTGTACCGCAGAGACAACCACTCCTCTTTGTAGAATGGGCACCGGATCACTCACAGTACCCCCTCCAGGGAAACAACGAGATAGTGCATCAGCCTTGGTGTTCTTTGCCCCAGGACGATAGGTAATCACAAAGTTAAACCTGGTAAAAAATAGCGACCACCTAGCCTGTCTAGGGGTGAGACGCTTAGCTGATTCGAGGTACAGGAGATTTTTGTGGTCCGTAATCACAGTGACGGGGTGGACTGCCCCCTCTAAGAAGTGACGCCACTCCTCAAACGCAAGTTTAATAGCTAATAGTTCCCTATTGCCAATATCGTAGTTCTTTTCTGCTGCAGATAGTTTTTTAGAAAAGAAAGCACAAGGACGCCATTTGCCAGGAGACGGACCCTGAGACAGCACAGCCCCCACTCCCACCTCTGACGCATCGACTTCAACAATAAAAGGCTGAGAGACATCAGGTTGGACTAGTACAGGTGCTGAGGTAAACCTCTCTTTTAGAGAGGAAAAAGCAACTTTAGCGGCGTCAGACCATTTAGAAAAATCAGTCCCCTTCCTAGTCATATCAGTAAGCGGTTTTACAATAAGTGAATAATCTTTAATGAATTTCCTATAGAAATTCGCGAAGCCCAAGAACCGTTGTAGTGCTTTGAGGTTCTCAGGAAGATCCCAATCTAAAATTGCCTGGACCTTCCTAGGATCCATACGGAAACCTGACGCAGATAAAAAATAACCCAGGAATTGTATCTCCTGAACGGCGAAGACACATTTTTCAATCTTAGCATATAATTCATTCGTCCGTAGGACCTGCAGTACTTGTCTGACATGCACCTCATGTGTTTTCAGATCAGACGAATAAATTAAAATATCATCTAGGTATATTACCACAAACCTGCCGATTAGATGACTAAAAATGTCATTAACGAAATGTTGAAAGACGGCAGGAGCATTGGTCAGACCGAAAGGCATAACTAGATTTTCATAATGCCCCTCAGGGGTGTTAAACGCTGTCTTCCACTCATCCCCCTCCTTAATACGAATCAGATTGTAGGCCCCCCTAAGATCAAGTTTGGAGAACCACCTAGCACCCGCAATCTGATTAAACAGGTCAGGAATGAGAGGAAGAGGGTATGGGTCTCGGATGGTTATCTGATTTAATTCAGCGAAAATCTAAGCAAGGACGCAGGCCCCCATCTTTCTTTTTAACGAAGAAAAACCCTGCAGCCACGGGTGAAGAAGAGGGTCTGATGTGTCCCTTAGCCAAGCTCTCGGAGATATAATCTTTCATGGCTTGTCTCTCTGGACCCGAAAGATTATATAACCTGGTCTTGGGTAATTTTGCGCCGGGAATAAGGTTAACCGGGCAATCATAAGGACGATGAGGTGGTAACTTCTGACAACCTTTTTCAGAAAAAACATCCTCAAAATCCGAAATAAATGTAGGTAGGGTAGTTATGGAGGCGACTAAGCAATTGCTATTTAAGCAATTTTCTCTGCACTGCTCACTCCACTCCAATATCTCCCTGGCCTGCCAATCCACCACTGGATTGTGCGCTACCAACCAGGGAAGGCCCAGCACCACCGGAGTGGGAAGCCCCTCCAGAACATAACCTGAAAGCATCTCGTTATGGTGGTCCCCTACCCGAAGGTGTAAATTATGAACGATGTGGGTGAGGTTTCTCTGAGACAGGGGAGCAGAATCAATAGCGAATATGGGAATGGGTCTCTGTAACGTACAGAGAGACAAACCCAAAGAGCGGGCAAAATTGGCATCTATCAAATTTACCCCTGCTCCACTGTCTAGAAAGAAAGAAATAGTCTCCGTCTTATCACCAAAAATAATAACCGCTGGCAACACAAATTGCGATGTACGTATGGAGGAGACGTATACCCCCCGGCTGACATCCTCCACACAGCCTGGGGTTAGTAGTTTTTCCGACGGTCTTTTGTTTCTGAGGAAAGAAGGACAGACATTAATGAAATGACCCCTCTCCCCACAAAAAAAACAAACCCCACGCCTACGGCGAGCCTCAGGAGGACGGACCTGACGAGTAGTTCCTCCTAGCTGCATAGGCTCGTCTAAGTCCGTACAGACTAACTGCTGCTTGGGAGGGGTTACCAATTTCTCCGGTTCTTTCAACCTGTCCCTAAGGCGTCTCTCTATACGGATAGAAAGGGACATAACCGCATCAAGGGAAACGGGGGTCTCATATAATGCAAGCGCATCCTTAACCCTTTCGGATAACCCAGAGCAGAACTGACTCCTGAGAGCCGGGTCGTTCCATTGGGTATCCGTAGCCCACCTACGGAATTCAGAGCAATACTCCTCTACCGGCCGCTCTCCTTGTAAGAGTCTCCGTAATCTTGATTCAGCCAGTGCTACTCGGTCAGGGTCGTCATATATGAGACCCAAGGCCCCGAAAAACTCATCCACTGACCGAAGAGCCTGGGAATCAGTAGGTAAAGAGAACGCCCAGGACTGCGGGTCCCCCTGCAGCAGGGAAATAACAACCCCCACCCGCTGATCTTCATTACCAGAGGAGTAAGGGCGCAGTTTAAAGTATAACTTACAGGCCTCACGGAATGTCAAAAACTTGTCCCTTCCCCCAGAAAATCTGTCAGGGAGAGGGACCTTGGGTTCCGCAACAACCTGGTTACCAGTAGCAACCGCTGGGCTTGCGGTCAGTTGTAATTGCTGCTGTTGCTGGAGGACCGACGCCTTCAGTCCTACCACCTCCAAAGACAGGCCACGAAATTGTTTGGACAGAGCAGCAATTTGATCCATACTGGATTCTAAGTAGGTAAAAAAAATTTTTTTTTTTACCTACACAAAATAAGGGCCAGAGATAATGTAATGACCGGCGTCACACACAGGGAGGAAAACAGGGAAAGCCCTGCCCAAGGGAGAGGGAAAGGTGGTGACCCTTAACTCACCTTGCGGCTGGCACCTGACTGCCCTGACGTCCCTAGACGGGTTCCTCACCCGTGCGGCGATCACGTGCCTAAACCCTGGCTTTCCCTGAAATGAGCCCTAGATAGTGAACGGGCCGGTGGGATCGCTAGTCCGCACCACTGCACTAAGAGGGAAACACCAGGGAGAGGACAGACAAATACAAACAAACACAAACACCCAGGTGGGCGACCACAGCAGTCCACAAAGGTCCAACAGGGATCCGGAGGGTAGCGTTCTGAAACAACCATCCGAGAACGCAGCAACACAGCTCCAGTGGGTCAGAATAGATGTCCAGGCAGGAAGCTCTATCTCTGGCAACCAGAGAAGTGTGAGAGAGGAATATAAGGAGGTTTGGGAGTGCTGGACAAGGAACAGCTGAGGAGAAGGAGCTACGGATCCCTGAGTGAGCCAAAAGGGTTTGCAAAGCAAACCCAGAAAGCTACCATAAGGAAAACAGCCCTATCTTAAATAGAGCGTGCAGCCAACCGCTGCGACTTCCTGACCCCGGGTATAACGGAGTCAGGCGTGGTTCTTGATACCCTCGTGACAGTGAGTGAGACTCTAATAGGACCGGCCACGCGTGCAAGCCACCATGAGAAAATTGTATAGCGAGCCACAGATGACCGAGCCATGTGAGCGGGTCTGAAGGCAGAAAAGACATGGAACCTACTTGTTGTGGGACCACGCAACCGGCCTCGAAAGGCGGAGTTATGTGTGTAAAATTTAAATGGAGAAGCCATGCGTGAGAGACTCTAATGGCGGAGCCATGCGTGAGAGACTCTAATGGTGAAGTCATATGTATACAACTAAAACGGAGAAGCCATGCGTGAGAGACTCTAATGGCGGAGTTATATGTGTAACACTAAAACGGAGAAGCCATGCGTGAGAGACAAATGGCGGAGCCATGCGTGAGGGACTCTAATGGTGGAGTCATATGTGTAAAACTAAAACGGAGAAGCCATGCGTGAGAGACTAATGGTGGAGTCATATGTGTGTACTAAACCGGAGAAGCTATGCGTGAGAGACACTAATGGCGGAGTCATGTGTATACAAGTAAAATGGAGAAGCCATATGTGAGAGGCTCTAATGGCGGAGCCATGCGTGAGACACTCTAATGGCGAAGTCATATGTATACAACTAAAACGGAGAAGCCGTGCGTGAGAGACTCTAATGGCGGAGTAATGCGTGAGAGACTAATGGCGGAGTCATATGTATAAAACTAAACCGGAGAAGCCATGCGAGAGAGACTAATGGCGGAGTCGTATGTGTGTACTAAACCGGAAAAGCCATGCGTGAGAGATTCTAATGGCGGAGCCATGCGTGCGAGACTAAAGGCATTTAAAAAAAAAAAAAAATCCACTTATGCAGGACCAGTATGACTAGGGGTCTCGCATAACCATGACCCTCTCCGACAGTGAACTTGGGACACTAACCAGCCTACAACCATATGGTACGCCTAACGGACAACATGAAGAACGGTCATCGGGCCCCTGAAGCCATGAGGCCCCCCGAAGCCAAGAGACTGAACTGGATGACCTTATGGTGACTATAAGTAATTAAACATGAGCCAGACCTGACGGAAAATGCATAGACATTAGTGATCCGAACCACGTGCACAACCAAAACATTAACCAACCGCGAACCGTAAAAATTGAACAGATGGGAGAAAATAAGAGCCAGTGGCATTGCAGTTCGCTAAGAGAAGACCCTTGTCGTGACAAACGAATGAATGACTTGTGAAAACATGGCAGGAACATACTCCTATTGGCCTGGAAATAAAAGAAATACAGCTTTAAGTGGAAGCAGAGTATACCACACATGATGTAAGAACAAGTGGGTGAATGCAGCTTCGGACGTGAGTGGTGCCTAAACGTGGTATGGGCACGGCTCATACATATTATGCGATACATTTAACACTCTAACCTGATCAAGCGTCACTTCACTGTGTTATTAGAATATACCATCGGATCTAAGTTTTCCATACGTTCGTGAAAACTACTGCGGCAGGGTTAATAGCATTTGTCACCTCCACATGACACCTACTACCCCCCCCCCCCTTCAGCTACGTAGCTGCAATGCTTATGTCTTTGAAATACGTCCAATAGGAGAGATCTAGACAGCAGGTGTTTGACAAAAACTTGAAAAGGCCTTATTTTATATAATTGGCTAGCTGCTCTGGACTAGTAGATCAGCTATTAGACCACGGTTAATGAGCCATTTTGTCCCCAGGGGAAATATTTTATATTTGGCACAAAAATAGTTCGGAGCAATTTTGAAAGTCATGAAACACTGCACCCTACAATTATATAGCAGGTGATGAAGATCATAAAAGTAACAATAATAATGGGACAACTAAAACCACAGTAATATCAAACAGACATGCACAAGAACTCTTTAATCTACATAAACTAATATTATATAACACAACAAATTTAATTTAAAACTACTAAAATGTCACTAAATAATCTAAGATATAACTACATTTATTATGGTATACTTGAAAAATCACACTCAAATTCTCTGCACTTAACTACATACTACACAAAATTCAACAAATGACTCTTATTGTTAATTGATATATATTTTTTTGTGTTTGCATAACAGTAATCAAGAAAATAGCAACCAAAATTGCTACAATGAAACAGCAGCATGGGAAAACAGTCATGGAATTTCGAGCCCACATCAGAAAATAGCAAGAAGATGCTTCAGGAATTCCATGACCAATACGGGGAGGACCTGGAGGAACTCACAGGCTTTCAGGAACAACTGCAAAACTTGCCTTAAACTTATTTTATTTATTTTGTTATTAAAAAAGTTTTCTTCAGTTATATTGATTCCATACTTATTTTTCTATAAGGTTATGTTTTTGTCTAATTTTAACTGCAAACTTATCAGTAAAGGAGCCTTTAGTCCACGTTCAAAGTCAGCAGGGTTCGGACAGACAACAGCAGTAGGTACATCTTAAAGGGGTTGTCCGGGATCAATAATTTTTTTTTTTTTTTAAGTGTACTCACTGTCAACAGGTGATTCTAGGTCCCCCCATATGTTTTAAGGTATTTTCGCCATTTCTAAACGGCTCCGACAGTCCCCCACGCACTGTTTACATCTCTGTTTATTTTTGTCTAACTTCCTGCCGCTCTGCACTGTGGGTCCCAGTGCAGCGCGGCATCACGTGCATTCAGACGACTCTCCTCTCTGCTGTGACTCCGCCCCCTCATTGTTATTCCGCCTCCTGCCGCACATCGCCATGTCCTCCATGCATCCGCCCCCCTTGAATCATATTCAGCCTCCTGCCGCACATTTTTCTCCCCCCCCTTAGTAACGCCCCCAAACTCCTCCTGTCCCCCGAGTATTGCTTCTATCTCCAGCCTGCCGTCCCATTTGCCTGCATTGGAGGCGTTTACTATGCTAATTAGCATAGTTCCCTTGCCTCCATTGTGAACACGCCCTGCCCGGTGACGTCACTGGACCGGAGGGGCGTGGCTTAGCGCAATCTGTTGCCGAGTGCTCTGCATAATGCCTGCGGCTGATGGTGACGTCACCGGGCTCCCTGCGAAGCGGAAGAAGCAGCTTCGCTCTGCAGAAGGGACCCGGTACTTCATTGAATGTGAGAAAAGACTCACTTCCGGCTGAAGATTTGACTAATGAATACGGGGCATCAGAAAAGTATGGGGAAGGTAGGACAGTCATGTAGAAGATACTTATGTCCTTGTTAAACAATTAAACCTAAGTCCCCAATCCTGGACAACCCCTTTAACAGTGTAGTATAAGGCCTACACATAATTACGTTTTTTCAGGACAGCAGCAGCAGGTAGTGTTGTATTATGAGGCATATGCATAACAAATCAACTTGATCAAGACAGCAGCAGCAGGTAGAGCTATAGTATTCTGAGGGCTACAAGTCACCTTTAAATGTACAGCAGCAGAAGCAG
This sequence comes from Bufo gargarizans, assembly GCF_014858855.1. Taxonomy (NCBI): domain Eukaryota; kingdom Metazoa; phylum Chordata; class Amphibia; order Anura; family Bufonidae; genus Bufo; species Bufo gargarizans. Next base: position 619,428,330 of record NC_058081.1, on the reverse strand, counting down.
CAGGTATTTATAGTGTTTTATTATGAGGTATATACATAACAAATCAACTTGATCAGGACAGCAGCAGCAGTTAGAGCTAACGTTATATTCAGAGGCATACAAGTCAGCTTCATCTGGACAGCAAGAGTTGGTAAAGTTAACATTGTAGGTTGATTAGTAAATAGAAAAATCAACTTTATCAGGACAGCTGACGGTGTTGTATTAGGACTTCACATAGCTACAAAGGACAAACAACTAGCTTGACATAACTCTGTATGATCATGACAGACAGCATCTGCAGCTGGTAGAAATTAATGGTCGAGTATAATCTCATCCTAACTCAGCAGGACAGGCAGCAGCAGGTAATGTGTATTCTCAAAAGGCTGAATGCTAACTCGCCATGATCAGAACAGACAGCAGCAGAATCCGCAGTAGCTAGATATTAACAGTGGATTATACGGCCTACACATAACTCTTAATGATCAGGACAATAGAAGCAGTCATTGCTAACGGTGGAGTATAATGACTACACAGAATTCTGAAGTATCAGGCCAAGATTAGCATGCAGTAGGTAAGTTAAAGTAGTATTCTAATTACTACACAAGGTTTGGCATAACTAAGCAGTAATAGAGAGTGTCAGGTTATTATATTGCAGCAGACAAAATTTATTAACAGATGGGGATGTGGAAGACCGATTATAAAAGTATTAAAAAAAAGATTGAACCCCCAACTACAGCATGTGTATTCATCGCTTACATATACAATGTTGTCCTAATAAAATAAACTATTTAGATAAAAAAATTATAACAGTTCATTATTATTATTATATTTTATTTAAAAAAGGCCAATATAACATTGTACAATAAATCATTTATCTAAAAAAAAAAAAAGACTGTAATTTAAAATAGAAAATTATTGTTTAACGCACATTAGTTAACCTTTGTGTGAACACACTATTACCTTTCAAATGTATTATTGAACAAAGCTTTAGATTACAAAATACAAATCTACATTCAAAATGTATAATAAATATATATAGAGTATCAAACAAATGTTAACAAAAAATAAATTGATACTTTTAAAAAAGTATCTTATATTTAAAAAAAAGTATCAAACTATCAATACTGTGATCCAAATTTCAACCTCAATAAGACAATATTGCATTGTAAAATTGTCTTAAGTTATATTAGTTCCACTATTTTTATAAAATTTGAAACATCTAATGTGTCTGGAAAAAAAAAAGAGGAAACAATTGATGAGTCAGCAAAGAAATAACTAGCATGATTCTGATATAGTGTCCGTTTGTTAAACTGGACATGCCGGAGCATAGCTTCCTCAATAAAGACATCAACATGTGATGCAATGAGTAGAATCACTCACAAAATGGTGACATGGCTTCAAGATTATTATTCTGTCAGAAGTAAGATTACATATAAATGTATATATTTATATCTACATGTGGCAATAACGCTCCATTACCAAAACCGGATTACCACACGGATGAGTATAACGCCAGTAACACCCAACCATGTAGAGAGGTCAACACGGAAGCCAGGCATCCTTTCCAGGACAACCGACAACACCATGTTAGAACCTAAGTCCGTATTAAAATAATAAATAAAACAAAAAACTTTTATTAGGTTTATCAATCAGTCTTGTACAATGTTAAGTGCACAAAACCTTTTGAAAATGGAAGCCCACATGCTGTCCCCACCTTGCTAAAGTAAGAACCACAACATGGACGCCAACAACCCAATTAAAGCAAAATAAAAAAAATTAAAATAAAATAAAACAAAATAAATTATTTTGGTGAATGAAGCATAAAACCGCATGAATGTATTAAACGAAAACGTTTTTATTCTATCTATATTCCAATCAAATTCTTGACAATATACGATGAATAGTGCACATTCAAAAATATTAAACATGAACGCCATTTAATGAAAATAATAATACTCAATACTTGTAATATTACAAGGGCTAATAAGTGGTCCATGCTGGTTCTCCTTTGCATGATCTTGAAAAAAAAAAATTCCACAGTTAGATTTTAATAATTTACTATATTTCAGACACATTACTTGGCAGCATTAGGCCAGACAGTAGCAGTAAAATAGTAACGCAACAGTAGAAGGCATACAAATCAAAGGGCCAAACAATTAAGGATAACTACTGAAACTACCATTAAAATAGAAAAATCTGTTGTCTAAAGACCACACATAGCTAAACTAAACTCTGCAGGAACAGGGCAGACAAAAGCAGGTAAATGTAAACACCATAGTAAAAGGTCTACACCAAGTTCGCCTAACCATGCAGGATAGGCTGCATCATAATTTAATGTTAAAATTGGAGAATAAAGCGTAATTAGAACTACATGTTCAGGACAGACAGATGCAGCATCAACTAGATGGAAGGGCACGTGTGTCAGACTGCCAGCATGGAGGACGGCGAGTAGGTTGCTGCCGTTGTCACAGACAACCATACCTGCCTGGAGCCTTCGGGGTGTCAGCCACTTCTGGACCTGATCCTGTAGTGAGGCCAGAACATCAGGTCCAGTGTGTCTCCGTTCCCCTAAGCTCACAAGCTGGAGCACGGCCTGGCAGCGGACGTGCACCACACTCGCGTAGCTACGGGGACACTTGCTGGGGGGCTCAGCAGCGGTGGAGACAGTGGCTTGTGGGGGGAGAGCAGCAGTTCTCCCCTGGACACCCCGGGGCGGCACCACAAACTCAGATGCCACCGTTCCCTCCCCGGCGCCTCGGAGGGAAACCCAATGGGCAGTAAAACTGATATAGCGTCCCTGCCCATGCCTGCTGGTCCAAGCATCCATTGTCAGATGCACCCTGTCACTGACAGCATGATCCAGCGACAGGGATACCTTCTGCACAATGTGCTGGTGTAGGGCAGGGACGCCAGTCCTGGCAAAGAAATGGCGGCTGGGGACACGCCATCTGGGTTGTGCCTGCTCCAACATCTGCCGGAATGGATTGCTGTCCACAAGATTGAAGGGCAGCAGATGTTGGGCGATAACCCTTGCCAGGAGCCCATTGAGTGAACGCACGCGTCGGTCCCCGGGGGCATAGGGCGCGGTGCGTTCAAAAAGGTCAGCAACCGTGGGCTGGCGCCGGACTGCAGTGGAGGACATAGAGGGGGGTGCGGTGGAGGCAGAGGTCTGGCTGCCGGTACCAGTACCTCTAGGAGAGGGAGCGGGGGAGTGGGAACGCCTTGTTAGAAGTGGTTGGGGTGGCTGCAGAACAGTGGCAGGAGCTGCTGTCCCCTGCGCACTGCTGGTGGCGCCACTGCTATGACCACCCGCATCTGTTCCCACTCCCGCCAGTGGTTGACTCGTAAGTGCTGGGTGAGGGCAGTGGTACCCAGCCGAGCCGCAGACCTCCCTCTCCTCACCCTGGCATGGCACAGATTACAAATGCCAATTGTGGCATCATCTACTGCCAGGGTGAAGTAAGCCCAAACAGGCGACTTATGTACCACCCTCCTATCAGATGGGGCGGTGCTGACTTGCACCTGCTCGGGCTCGATGCGGACAGGTGGATCTGGCTGCTGCTGCCTCCTCCTACTGCCATTACCAGTGGAGCCCCTGACGCTGGGTTCACTGGCAACCTGTCGCACCATTTGCTTCTGGTGCCTACCTTCCTCCTCATCAGTGCTGCTGATGCCTGACAAGGGAGGTGGCACCCATTCTCTGTCACCCTCCTCTTCGTCCCCCGATATGTCAGACACAGAGCCAACCAGTGGTGGACTGAGGGGAACAGCAAAAGTGGGGCCCCTGACCTGGCTCCTCTGTCCCCTCGCTGATGCCTGGGTCTGACTAGGTTCCCGCCCGCACCTGTTGGAAGGGATGTCACTGAGGTACATACAGGTGGTACCCCCTCCATCTCCTCCTCCATCCCTTCCATAAGGTCCTGACCCTCAGGACTGAAGTGCAAATCAGCCTCCTGCATTACCTCCCCCAAGGTGTCCCTCTCACTGTCGCTGTCAAACAGGAGCAGGGACGATTCTTGGGGGCTGGGGGTTGGTCCTACAGGAGACGAACTGCAGCTGCTGCTCGGAGCCGGGGCAGAGGACTCTTTGGCACTGGCTTGTGCCACAAGAGACACAACTTCCTAGGCATCCTGTGAGGTAATTCTCCTGCTGCCAGTGCCAAAAAAATTGCGAATAAGGCGGATGCCCCTGACACCTGTGTCCGCACCTCGGTGGGTAGAGGAGCGGCCCCGTGCTGGCAGCTGTCCAGAACTGGGACCAACTACTCTCCTACCCCTGCTGCTTGATCGTGAAGACCTCATAATTTTTTTTTTTTTATATACAAAAATTAAATTATATAATGTGATTTAGGGAAAAAGTTTATTGGGATGGGGACTGTCGCACAATAAAGAAAACCAAATTTGTATATAATAAATCAACAATACACTGACAATACACCGAATAACCAGTAAAAGAAAAACACTAAAACTAATAAACTTTTTTTGTCTTTTTTTTTTAACTAACAAAGGACGTAGACACTGACACGACACAAACTAAACAGTAATAAACGAAAACTAATAAACTTTTTTTTTTCTTTTTTTTTTTTTAACTAACAAAGGACGTAGACACTGACGCGGACAATACACCGAATAACCAGTAAAAGAAAAACACTAAAACTAATAAACTTTTTTTTGTCTTTTTTTTTTTTTTCACTAACAAAGGACGTAGACACTGACACGACACAAACTAAACAGTAATAAACGAAAACTAATAAACTTTTTTTTTTTTTTTAACTAACAAAGGACGTAGACACTGACGCGGACAAAAAACACGGAATAACCAGTAAAAGAAAAACACTAAAACTAATAAACTTTTTTTTGTCTTTTTTTTTTTTAACTAACAAAGGACGTAGACACTGAAAAAAACAAAAAAAAGACAAAAACTAAACAGTAATAAACAAAAACTAATAAACTTTTTTTTTTTATTACAGACACTAAACTAAACTAGAAAACTAAAAAAAACAACTGTTCTGGGACAAGTGCCGATATTCGCCTATGCGCTAATATAATCGCCTTACGAAGATTCGCACCTCAATCACTTTCTAGGCAATGTGAGTAAGATCTGAGCTTTTGGACTTTTGGGAATCAATCGAGATACAGTGGGGGGTGATGACAGTAGTTGACAGAGTACAGATCAATGTAATCTGTACGGTGGAAACTAAAATAAAAAATAAGAATATTCGTAAATTAAATTTTTCGAAGTTCTAAATATTCGCGAATATGGTGCTATACTATATAAATGCACAGGCCTTTGCCTCTCTGTTCTGGGGACAAGTGCAGATATTCGCCTGTGCGCTAATATAATCGCCTTACGAAGATTCGCCACTCAATTCACTAATGTATGAATGCAAAGCCCTTTGAATCTGTTCTGGGACAAGTGCTGATATTCGCCTATGCGCTAATATAATCGCCTTACGAAGATTCGCACCTCAATCACTTTCTCGGCAATGTGAGTAAGATCTGAGCTTTTGGGAATCAATCGAGATACAGTGGGGGGTGATGACTGTAGTTGACAGAGTACAGATCAATGTAATCTGTACGGTGGAAACTAAAATAAAAAATACAAATATTCGTAAATCAAATTTTTCGAAGTTCTAAATATTCGCGAATATGGTGCTATACTATATGAATGCACAGGCCTTTGCCTCTCTGTTCTGGGGACAAGTGCAGATATTCGCCTGTGCGCTAATATAATCGCCTTACGAAGATTCGCACCTCAATCACTTTCTCGGCAATGTGAGTAAGATCTGAGCTTTTGGACCTTTGGGAAACAATCAATTATACAGGGAGTGTAGAATTATTAGGCAAGTTGTATTTTTGAGGATTAATTTTATTATTGAACAACAACCATGTTCTCAATGAACCCAAAAAACTCATTAATATCAAAGCTGAATATTTTTGGAAGTAGTTTTTAGTTTGTTTTTAGTTTTAGCTATTTTAGTGGGATATCTGTGTGTGCAGGTGACTATTACTGTGCATAATTATTAGGCAACTTAACAAAAAACAAATATATACCCATTTCAATTATTTATTTTTACCAGTGAAACCAATATAACATCTCAACATTCACAAATATACATTTCTGACATTCAAAAACAAAACAAAAACAAATCAGTGACCAATATAGCCACCTTTCTTTGCAAGGACACTCAAAAGCCTGCCATCCATGGATTCTGTCAGTGTTTTGATCTGTTCACCATCAACATTGCGTGCAGCAGCAACCACAGCCTCCCAGACACTGTTCAGAGAGGTGTACTGTTTTCCCTCCTTGTAAATCTCACATTTGATGATGGACCACAGGTTCTCAATGGGGTTCAGATCAGGTGAACAAGGAGGCCATGTCATTAGATTTTCTTCTTTTATACCCTTTCTTGCCAGCCACGCTGTGGAGTACTTGGACGCGTGTGATGGAGCATTGTCCTGCATGAAAATCATGTTTTTCTTGAAGGGTGCAGACTTCTTCTTGTACCAATGCTTGAAGAAGGTGTCTTCCAGAAACTGGCAGTAGGACTAGGAGTTGAGCTTGACTCCATCCTCAACCCGAAAAGGCCCCACAAGCTCATCTTTGATGATACCAGCCCAAACCAGTACTCCACCTCCACCTTGCTGGCGTCTGAGTCGGACTGGAGCTCTCTGCCCTTTACCAATCCAGCCACGGGCCCATCCATCTGGCCCATCAAGACTCACTCTCATTTCATCAGTCCATAAAACCTTAGAAAAATCAGTCTTGAGATATTTCTTGGCCCAGTCTTGACGTTTCAGCTTGTGTGTCTTGTTCAGTGGTGGTCGTCTTTCAGCCTTTCTTACCTTGGCCATGTCTCTGAGTATTGCACACCTTGTGCTTTTGGGCACTCCAGTGATGTTGCAGCTCTGAAATATGGCCAAACTGGTGGCAAGTGGCATCTTGGCAGCTGCACGCTTGACTTTTCTCAGTTCATGGGCAGTTATTTTGCGCCTTGGTTTTTCCACACGCTTCTTGCGACCCTGTTGACTATTTTGAATGAAACGCTTGATTGTTCGATGATCACGCTTCAGAAGCTTTGCAATTTTAAGAGTGCTGCATCCCTCTGCAAGACATCTCACTATTTTTGACTTTTCTGAGCCTGTCAAGTCCTTCTTTTGACCCATTTTGCCAAAGGAAAGGAAGTTGTCTAATAATTATGCACACCTGATATAGGGTGTTGATGTCATTAGACCACACCCCTTCTCATTACAGAGATGCACATCACCTAATATGCTTAATTGGTAGTAGGCTTTCGAGCCTATACAGCTTGGAGTAAGACAACATGCATAAAGAGGATGATGTGGTCAAAATACTCATTTGCCTAATAATTCTGCACTCCCTGTATGTGTACTGTAATTTTGTGAAGAAAAAAAAAAAAAGAATATTCGTTTTTACGAATATATAGCACTATATTCAAAATATTCGCGAAATCGCGAAGTTGCGATATTCGCGAAAAAAATTTGCTTTTCGAATATTCGCACTCAACACTAAAAGTGAGCAGAGAATTAATGTAATGCAACAGCGGACTCATGAACGCAGCTCTAGTAGTGAATGGCGTATGGGACAAGAATGTAAATGCAGACATGCGGACATAGCTGAAGGTAACAATCCTAACCACAATTATTCGACCATTAGTGCCCAACCCCCTTCACCCCAGAACGCTACAAGTCACAGACCATGTAACCACGTTCGACCCTACCGTGAATGCCAGCACTCGCCTGGCACCTTCTGCCGTTGCCCAGGCGCAACCGAACCTCTACATGATGCTGCAGTATTATTTTTATTTTTTTTGGTCACCACGCACCATCTCGTATTGGCCTAAGAAACACACATGTGGTTGAACATAACCCTGATGCCAATTGACAGACATATGGTGCACCTATAAACATAGTACGGAACCGCTGACACATGCTTGCCCATAAAATAATGTTAATGTGATAAACACACTTACATACAAGAACATCAGAACTCAATTACAGACGGCTTGACCAAATTTGCTTGTGCCCCCATATACAGACCACTGATACACGTTAACCAACACCTTTTAAGTCTGGCACTAACTGCGGACATGTGCCCCACATGTAAAACAGGTAGCCTTTAAACATGCAGCTTTTTCTTTTTTTTGATGCATGACCCTTCCAAACTAACTGAATAAAATACCATCACTTAAACACAGCAGGCGTAGCTTGGAGACATGCCTCCCGTATGTAACAGGTATCAGAAACATGCGACTATACCTATTCTAGGTGCATGCTTACCCCAATAACAATACACAATAGCCCCCCAACCAGCCCTTGAACAGCCGGACAAAAATATGCTAACCACAGTCGTTTGACCATTAGTGCCCAACTCTGCCTCGTCCCATCGTGCGACAAGTGGCAGACCGTAATGTGGGTCTCGTGTACACAAGTCTGATCCCACCGTGAACACCAGCACTCGCCTAGCACATTCTGCCGTTGCCCAGGCGTGAAAGAGCCTCCGTATGATGCTTCTGTTTTTTTTTTTCTTTTCAACCATTGAACCACATTTATCATCACTTAACCGCCTCCGGACCGCCTAACGCAGATCCGCGGTCCGGAGGCGGCAGCTCTGCGTATGTTTTTTTTACGGATCCACGGATACATGGATCGGATCCGCAAAACACATACGGACGTCTGAATGGAGCCTTACAGGGGGGTGATCAATGTATGGGGTGATCACCCCCCTGTCAGACTCCCTGATCACCCCCCTGTCATTGATCACCCCCTGTAAGGCTCCATTTAGACATTTTTTTTGGCCCAAGTTAGCGGAAATAGATATTTTATTTTTATTTTATTTTTCTTATAAAGTCTCATATTCCACTAACTTGTGTCAAAAAATAAAATCTCACATGAACTCACCATACCCCTCACGGAATCCAAATGCGTAATTTTTTTTTTACATTTATATTCCAGACTTCTTCTCACGCTTTAGGGCCCCTAAAATGCCAGGGCAGTATAAATACCCCGCATGTGACCCCATTTCGGAAAGAAGACACCCCAAGGTATTCCGTGAGGGGCATATTGAGTCCATGAAAGATTTAAATTTTTGTCCCAAGTTAGCGGAAAGGGAGACTATGAGAGAAAATTAAAAAAAAATCAATTTCCGCTAACTTGTGCCAAAAAAAATAAATTCTATGAACTTGCCATGCCCCTCATTGAATACCTTGGGGTGTCTTCTTTCCAAAATGGGGTCATATGTGGGGTATTTATACTGCCCTGGCATTTTAGGGGCCCGAAAGCGTGAGAAGAAGTCTGGGATCCAAATGTCTAAAAATGCCCTCCTAAAAGGAATTTGGGCCGCTTTGCGCATCTAGGCTGCAAAAAAGTGTCACACATCTGGTATCGCCGTACTCAGGAGAAGTTGGGGAATGTGTTTTGGGGTGTCATTTTAAATACTTAATTTGCAGCCTTGTCTGCATCTGTATGAGTGAAATTCAAGCGTTATATACTGCTGTCATATTCTGGTATTAGAAAAACACACATTTATGGAAAAAATCTTAATTTTGCTGATTTGTCTGCATCTGTACGTGTGAGATACTGTCACCGCCAGATCTCTGAGTAGTCCTGACAGACATTCTTCAGTACCTCCTGCATGATGTTCTTTTGTTTTGGTTTCGCTTTGACATCTCTTCTCCCTCTTCCAGCTGTCATCTATTAGCAGTGATTGCCTCCCTTTATATCCCCTCCCATACTGCCTCACTTTGCGGTTTATACTACTTCCTGGATTGTGCTCACTGCTAAAAGTCTGCTACTGCTGGTTTCTCAGATAATTCTATCCCTTTATTTGTGTTTTCCTGTTGGCTTGATTCTAGGTGACCGTGACTCCATCTGTATTAAGTGCAGGGAGCCGGTGGTCGTGTCCCCTCACTATTATAGGGTTTTCAGGTGTCACTCAGTCTAGGTACGTGGACATGCAACTTTCTATCACAGAGATCTTTGCATGAGCTGAGCAGTCAGGGAGAGCTATAGGGCTTTAATAGGGCTCACCCTTTTGTTCCTTAGTTTGGGATCAAGTCAGTCGGATCTTTATTTGTTACTTCTTGTTTTCTGCAACACCATCCGTGACAGATACACCCTTTAGATACTGTTGTTCTATTCTGCTATTCAAACTTAATTTTGCAGCCTTTGCTGCATATGTCAGTGTGAGATACTGTCACGAATGAAGTTAAAAACACGAAACACAACCATGGGTATCAGTAGCCAATAGAGTATGCACACGATGGTGCAGCTTATATAGATAGACTTCCCAACATACTATGTAACTAGACAAGCTTTTGAATACAAGGAAAAAACTGAGGAACTAAAGCTCATTTAAGTCCAGTAGTGAAAAAATGGTATACTTTATTAATTACAAAAATCTGTGGATAGTAAAATACCATAAAACAAGGGGGATAGGGAGCACAAACACCATCCCAGCATTACAATGTCGACAGGTAACAACAGCAATAGTAAGCATGAAATTGATAAGCATGAGTCCTAATATGGAAACACCACGGCAAGTACCAAATAATGTGGATATGGCAGGTAGTAACCTGGTGGTATTTCACACAGAGAAATCCACAACAAAAAGCGGTTGTGTGAGCCCTACCAAAACTAAGTCCTGCCAATATGACGGAAGCCATGAGTGAAGGTGTAAGTAGCATGGACTCACCAAGAGATGGCAGCAACCTGAATGCCTGGGATGGCGCTAACCCGACGCGCGTTTTGGCGTTCCTTCGTCAGGGGGTCCTTGTTTTATGGTATTTTACTATCCACTGATTTTTGTAATTAATAAAGTATACAATTTTTTTTCACTACTGGACGTCTATGAGCTTTAGTTCCTCAGTTTTTTCCACGGATTAAGTTAGCAGAAAGCTGGAACTTTTAAATAAACGAGCGACTGGCTTGATCCCAAACTAAGGAGCATATAGGTGAGCCCTATAAAACCCTAAGAGCTCTCCCTGACTGCTATGCCCATGCAAAGGTCTTTATGGTAGACAATTACATGCCCATGTACCTAAGTCTGCGTGACACCTGAAAACACTATAAAAGTGAGGGGACACGACCACAGGCTTCCTGCACTTAATACGGATGGAGTCAGGGTCACCTAGAATCAAGCCAGCAAGGAAACACAATAAAGTAAAGGACTTATCTGAACAAACAGCAGACATAGCCTCCAGCAATGATCACTTCATCCAGGAAGTAATATAAACCGCAAAGTGAGGCAGTATGGGAGGGAATATAAAGGAAAAGGATTAGTCTGAATAAGTGGCACCTGGCAGAAGGAAAGGAGATGAGAAAGTGAAACTAAAACAAAGAACATCATACAAGAGATAGAGAAGAACGTCTACAAGACCTTCTCACAGGACTGGCGGTGACAGTACCCCTCCCTCTATGGGTGGACTCCGGACACTCAGAGCCCACCTTCTTAGGATGAGACCTATGGACAGCCTTGATGAGACGAGTGGCCTTAATGTCCGCCACTGGGACCCACATCCTCCCCTCAGGACCATAACCCTCCTAATGATTGAGATCTTGAAGAGAACCGTTGATAATGCGAGAATCCACAATCCTAGAGACCTGAAATTTAAGATTACCATCAACAATAATCGGAGGAGGAGTCAAAGAGAAGGGTACAGTGGGTTGGACATAATGTTTTAATAGGGACTTGTGAAAAATATTATGGATATTCCAAGTCTGAGGAACATCAAGACGGAAGGCAATGGGATTGATGACAGACAAGATCTTGTAAGGCCCAATAAACTTAGGACCCAACTTCCAGGAATGAACCTTCAGTTTGATATCCTTTGTAGACAACCCACACGTCTCTAATCCGCCAAACGCTTATATCTCTCACTCATCCTCTTCAGATTACCCTGAATCTTTTGCCAAAAAAATGACAAAGACGAGGAAAATCTCTCCTCATCAGGTAAACCAGAAGACCCCTCTCCAGAGAATGTCCCAAACTGCGGATGAAACCCATATGCACCAAAAAATGGTGACTTATCAGAGGACTCCTGGTGACGGTTATTTAAAGCAAACTCAGCAACGGACAAAAAAGAACACCAATCCTTCTGATTCTCCACCACAAAACAGCGCAGATATGTCTCCAGATTCTGATTGACGAGTGCGGTCTGCCATTCGACTGCGGGTGAAAAGCAGAAGAGAACGACAACCGAACACCCAAGCGATAACAGAAGGCCTTCCAGAATCTGGAAACAAATTGCGTGCCCCTATCAGAAATGATGTCTGAAGGAATGCCATGCAATTTAACAATGTGATCAACAAAGGCTTGCGCCAGCGTCTTAGCATTAGGTAACCCAGGAAAGGGAATGAAATGCGCAATTTTGCTAAAACGGTCCACTACTACCAGAATCACAGTCTTCCCTGAGGAACGAGGCAGGTCTGTAATGAAGTCCATGGACAGATACGTCCAAGGATGGGAAGGAATGGGTAACGGGAGGAGAGAACCCGATGGCCGTGAATGAGGGACCTTGGCACGAGCGCAGGTCTCGCAGGCTGCCACAAAACCCTCAACCGTCTTACGAAGAGCCGGCCACCAGAATCTCTGAGCAATCAGATCCACTGTGGCTCTGCTCCCCGGGTGCCCAGTAAGGACGTATCGTGGTGCTCCTTAAAAACCTTGTGTCGTAAAGCGAGAGGCACAAACAACCTTCCAGGGGGACAAAGATCAGGAGCCTCTGCCTGGGCTGCCTGAACCTCTGCCTCCAAATCAGGATAAAGAGCAGAGACGACCACCCCTTCAGCCAAAATGGGACCCGGGTCTTCAAAGTTCCCCCCTCCCGGAAAACCACGTGACAGGGCATCCACCTTCACATTTTTTACCCCAGGGCGGAACGTAGAAACAAAATTAAACCTAGAAAAGAACAAAGACCATCTGGCCTGTTTCAGGTTGAGACGCTTGGCGGATTCCAAGTAGGCCAGATTCTCATGGTCTGTAAACACGGTAATAGGGTGTCTGGCTCCCTCTAACCAATGGAGACATTCCTCAAAAGCTTGTTTGATGGCCAACAACTCCCTATCTCCCACATCGTAATTTCTCTCTGCAGAGGAGAGTTTCCTTGAGAAAAAGGCAAACGGTCGCCATTTGGCAGGAGAGGGACCCTGAGATAAGACCGCACCCACACCCACCTCAGAAGCGTCCACCTCAATGATAAAAGGTAGAGAGATATCAAGTTGTACCAAAATGTGAGCGGAAGCAAAACTCTCTTTGATACTAGAAAAGGCTTTAAGCGCATCTACCGACCACTAAGAAAAATCTACCCCCTTTTTAGTCATATCAGTGAGTGGCTTCACAGCAGAGGAATAATACAAAATGAACTGTCTGTAATAATTGGCAAAACCCAAAAAACGCATCAGCGCCTTCTGATTCTCAGGAAGCTCCCAATCAAGCACAGCGCTGACCTTCTCAGGGTCCATACGAAAACCAGAAGCGGAGAGAAGAAAACCAAGAAATTGAATCTCTGGAACCGCAAACACACATTTTTCCAGTTTAGCGCACAATTTATTATCACGCAGAATCAGCAAGACCTGACGTAGGTGGTCTCAATGAGTCTTGAAATCAGGAGAAAAAATCAAAATGTCATCCATTACAAATTTCCCCAATAAATGATGAAAAATGCTGTTCACAAAATGTTGGAAGACGGCCGGAGCATTCATCAAACCAAAAGGAATAACCAAATTCTGGAAATGACTCTCAGGGGCATTGAAGGCTGTCTGCCATTTGTCCCCTTCCCTGACCCTGACTAGGTTGTATGCCCCTCTTAAATCCAAATTAGAAAAAAACCTTAGCCCCAACAATCTGGATAAACAGGTCCGGGATCAGAGGAAGCGGATATGGGTCACGAATTGTGATACGGTTCAGCTCCCTGAAATCCAGACAAGGTCTTAAAGAATATAAACCTAAAGTGTTGTTATACAAACAACAAATGAATGCCCAATGTATTAAAAAATATATACTTTATTTCATAATAATAAACAGATCATGATTATTAAGATATTGGAGATAACAAAAAATGTTTGAAGAGTCAGCAAAAAAAACGTATGCCGCAGTCCCCCAGCCAGTGTCTCTGTAACACGCCAAAAGATGGAACACATGTCAGGTGTGTATATATTATGCAGTGGGGTGATTCACAGAAAAGTGATATACAATACTAACTACTAACTAAATTATGGTGACTGTGATCATCACTCCAGTGCATAGCCACTAGATGAGTCTCAAGCACTGGATCCTAACAATGCACAAATAGAAAAATACACAGAGCAATATCTATGTGGAATACTTACATTAGTGAGACCCCATGCACCAAACCTTCAAATGAAGGCTATAAACAGAGCTCATCTATGGGCACTAGAGTTGAGCGGACACCTGGATGTTCGGGTTCGAGAAGTTCGGCCGAACTTCCCGGAAATGTTCGGGTTCGGGATCCGAACCCGATCCGAACTTCGTCCCGAACCCAAACCCCATTGAAGTCAATGGGGACCCGAACTTTTCGGCACTAAAAAGGCTGTAAAACAGCCCAGGAAAGGGCTGGAGGGCTGCAAAAGGCAGCAACATGTAGGTAAATCCCATGCAAACAAATGTGGATAGGGAAATGAATAAAAATAAAAATAAAATAAATAAAAATTAACCAATATCAACTGGAGAGAGGTCCCATAGCAGAGAATCTGGCTTCACGTCACCCACCACTGGAACAGTCCATTCTCAGATATTTAGGCCCCGGCACCCAGGCAGAGGAGAGAGGTCCCGTAACAGAGAATCTGGCTTCATGTCAGCAGAGAATCAGTCTGCATATTATAGCAGAGAATCAGGCTTCACGTCAGCCACCACTGCAACAGTCCATTGTCAGATATTTAGGCCCAGCACCCAGGCAGAGGAGAGAGGTCCCGTAACAGAGAATCTGGCTTCATGTCAGCAGAGAATCAGTCTGCATGTCATAGCAGAGAATCAGGCTTCACGTCAGCCACCACTGCAACAGTCCATTGTCAGATATTTAGGCCCAGCACCCAGGCAGAGGAGAGAGGTCCCGTAACAGAGAATCTGGCTTCATGTCAGCAGAGAATCAGTCTGCAAGTCATAGCAGAGAATCAGGCTTCACGTCACCCAACATTGGAACAGTCCATTGGCATATATTTGGGCCCAGGCACCCAGGCAGAGGAGAGAGGTCCCGTAACAGAGAATCTGTCTTTATTTCAGCAGAGAATCAGTCTTCATATCAAAGCAGAGAATCAGGCTTCACGTCAGCCACCAATGCAACATTCCATTGTCAGATATTTAGGCCCAGCACCCAGGCAGAGGAGAGAGGTCCCATAACAGACAAACTGGCTTCATGTCAGCAGAGAATCAGTCTTCATATCATAGCAGAGAATCAGGCTTCACGTCAGCCACCAATGCAACAGTCCATTTTCATAAATTTAGGCCCAGCACCCAGGCAGAGGAGAGAGGTCCCGTAACAGACAATCTGGCTTCATGTCAGCAGAGACTCAGTCTTCATGTCATAGCAAAGAATCAGGCTTCACGTCACCCACCACTGTAACAGTCCATTTTCATAAATTTAGGCCCAGCACCCAGGCAGAGGAGAGAGGTCCCGTAACAGACAATCTGGCTTCATGTCAGCAGAGAATCAGTCTTCATATCATAGCAGAGAATCAGGCTTCACGTCAGCCACCAATGCAACAGTCCATTTTCATAAATTTAGGCCCAGCACCCAGGCAGAGGAGAGAGGTCCCGTAACAGACAATCTGGCTTCATGTCAGCAGAGAATCAGTCTTCATGTCATAGCAGAGAATCAGGCTTCACGTCACCCACCACTGTAACAGTCCATTTTCATAAATTTAGGCCCAGCACCCAGGCAGAGGAGAGAGGTCCCGTAACAGACAATCTGGCTTCATGTCAGCAGAGAATCAGGCTTCACGTCAGCCACCAATGCAACAGTCCATTTTCATAAATTTAGGCCCAGCACCCAGGCAGAGGAGAGAGGTCCCGTAACAGACAATCTGGCTTCATGTCAGCAGAGAATCAGTCTTCATATCATAGCAGAGAATCAGGATTCACGTCAGCCACCAATGCAACAGTCCATTGTCAGATATTTAGGCCCAGCACCCAGGCAGAGGAGAGAGGTCCCATAACAGACAATCTGGCTTCATGTCAGCAGAGAATCAGTCTTCATATCATAGCAGAGAATCAGGCTTTACGTCAGCCACCAATGCAACAGTCCATTTTCATACATTTAGGCCCAGCACCCAGGCAGAGGAGAGAGGTCCCGTAACAGACAATCTGGCTTCATGTCAGCAGAGAATCAGTCTTCATGTCATAGCAGAGAATCAGGATTCACGTCACCCACCACTGTAACAGTCCATTTTCATAAATTTAGGCCCAGCACCCAGGCAGAGGAGAGAGGTCCCGTAACAGACATTCTGGCTTCATGTCAGCAGATAATCAGGCTTCACGTCAGCCACCAATGCAACAGTCCATTTTCATAAATTTAGGCCCAGCACCCAGGCAGAGGAGAGAGGTCCCGTAACAGACAATCTGGCTTCATGTCAGCAGAGAATCAGTTTTCATGTCATAGCAGAGAATCAGGCTTCACGTCACCCACCACTGTAACAGTCCATTTTCATAAATTTAGGCCCAGCACCCAGGCAGAGGAGAGAGGTCCCGTAACAGACAATCTGGCTTCATGTCAGCAGAGAATCAGGCTTCACGTCAGCCACCAATGCAACAGTCCATTTTCATAAATTTAGGCCCAGCACCCAGGCAGAGGAGAGAGGTCCCGTAACAGACAATCTGGCTTCATGTCAGCAGAGAATCAGTCTTCATATCATAGCAGAGAATCAGGATTCACATCAGCCACCAATGCAACAGTCCATTGTCAGATATTTAGGCCCAGCACCCAGGCAGAGGAGAGAGGTCCCATAACAGACAATCTGGCTTCATGTCAGCAGAGAATCAGTCTTCATATCATAGCAGAGAATCAGGCTTCACGTCAGCCACCAATGCAACAGTCCATTTTCATACATTTAGGCCCAGCACCCAGGCAGAGGAGAGAGGTCCCGTAACAGACAATCTGGCTTCATGTCAGCAGAGAATCAGTCTTCATGTCATAGCAGAGAATCAGGATTCACGTCACCCACCACTGTAACAGTCCATTTTCATAAATTTAGGCCCAGCACCCAGGCAGAGGAGAGAGGTCCCGTAACAGACAATCTGGCTTCATGTAAGCAGATAATCAGGCTTCACGTCAGCCACCAATGCAACAGTCCATTTTCATAAATTTAGGCCCAGCACCCAGGCAGAGGAGAGAGGTCCCGTAACAGACAATCTGGCTTCATGTCAGCAGAGAATCAGTCTTCATATCATAGCAGAGAATCAGGATTCACGTCAGCCACCAATGCAACAGTCCATTGTCAGATATTTAGGCCCAGCACCCAGGCAGAGGAGAGAGGTCCCGTAACAGACAATCTGGCTTCATGTCAGCAGAGAATCAGTCTTCATATCATAGCAGAGAATCAGGCTTCACGTCAGCCACCAATGCAACAGTCCATTTTCATACATTTAGGCCCGGCACCCAGGCAGAGGAGAGAGGTCCCGTAACAGACAATCTGGCTTCATGTCAGCAGAGAATCAGTCTTCATGTCATAGCAGAGAATCAGGCTTCACGTCACCCACCACTGTAACAGTCCATTTTCATAAATTTAGGCCCAGCACCCAGGCAGAGGAGAGAGGTCCCGTAACAGAGGATCTGGCTTCATGTCAGCAGAGAATTAGTCTGCATGTCTAAGCAGAGAATCAGGCTTCACGTCACCCAACATTGGAACAGTCCATTGGCATATATTTAGGCCCCGGCACCCAGACAGAGGAGAGGTTCATTCAACTTTGGGTAGCCTCGCAATATAATGGTAAAATGAAAATAAAAATAGGATTGAATGAGGAAGTGCCCTGGAGTACAATAATATATGGTTAAGGGGAGGTAGTAAATGTCTAATCTGGACAAGGGACGGACAGGTCCTGTGGGATCCAAGCCTGGTTCATTTTTATGAACGTCAGCTTGTCCACATTGGCTGTAGACAGGCGGCTGCGTTTGTCTGTAATGACGCCCCCTGCCGTGCTGAATACACGTTCAGACAAAACGCTGGCCTCCGGGAAGGCCAGCACCTCCAAGGCATAAAAGGCTAGCTCTGGCCATTTGGACAATTTAGAGACCCAGAAGTTGAATGGGGCCGAACCATCAGTCAGTACGTGGAGGGGTGTGCACACGTACTGTTCCACCATGTTAGTGAAATGTTGCCTCCTGCTAACACGTTGCGTATCAGGTGGTGGTGCAGTTAGCTGTGGCGTGTTGACAAAACTTTTCCACATCTCTGCCATGCTAACCCTGCCCTCAGAGGAGCTGGCCGTGACACAGCTGCCTTGGCGACCTCTTGCTCCTACTCTGCCTTGGCCTTGGGCTTCCACTTGTTCCCCTGTGACATTTGGGAATGCTCTCAGTAGCGCGTCTACCAACGTGCGCTTGTACTCGCGCATCTTCCTATCACGCTCCAGTGCAGGAAGTAAGGTTGGCACATTGTCTTTGTACCGTGGATCCAGCAGGGTGGCAACCCAGTAGTTTGCACACGTTAAAATGTGGGCAACTCTGCTGTCGTTGCGCAGGCACTGCAGCATGTAGTCGCTCATGTGTGCCAGGCTGCCCAGGGGTAAGGACAAGCTGTCCTCTGTGGGAGGCGTATCGTCATCGTCCTGCCTTTCCCCCCAGCCACGCACCAGTGATGGGCCCGAGCTGCGTTGGGTGCCACCCCGCTGTGACCATGCTTCATCCTCATCCTCCTCCACCTCCTCCTCATCCTCGTCCTCCTCGTCCTCCAGTAGTGGGCCCTGGCTGGCCACATTTGTACCTGGCCTCTGCTGTTGCCAAAAACCTCCCTCTGAGTCACTTCGAAGAGATTGGCCTGAAAGTGCTAAAAATGACCCCTCTTCCTCCTCCTCCTCCTCCTGGGCCACCTCCTCTTCCATCATCGCCCTAAGTGTTTTCTCATGGAGACATAGAAGTGGTATTGTAACGCTGATAACGGCGTCATCGCCACTGGCCATGTTGGTGGAGTACTCGAAACAGCGCAACAGGGCACACTGGTCTCGCATGGAGGCCCAGTCATTGGTGGTGAAGTGGTGCTGTTCCGTAGTGCGACTGACCCATGCGTGCTGCACTTGAAACTCCACTATGGCCTGCTGCTGCTCGCACAGTCTGTCCAGCATGTGCAAGGTGGAGTTCCATCTGGTGGGCACGTCGCATATGAGGCGGTGAGCGGGAAGGCCGAAGTTACGCTGTAGCGCAGACAGGCGAGCAGCGGCAGGATGTGAACGCCGGAAGCGCGAACAGACGGCTCGCACTTTATGCAGCAGCTCTGACATGTCGGGGTAGTTGTGAATGAACTTCTGCACCACCAAATTCAGCACATGTGCCAAGCAAGGGATGTGCGTCAAACCGGCTAGTCCCAGAACTGCAACGAGATTTCGCCCATTATCGCACACCACCAGGCCGGGCTTGAGGCTCACCGGCAGCAACCACTCGTCGGTCTGTTGTACTATACCCCGCCACAACTCCTGTGCGGTGTGGGGCCTGTCCCCCAAACATATGAGTTTCAGAATGGCCTGCTGACTTTTGCCCCGGGCTGTGCTGAAGTTGGTGGTGAAGGTGTGTGGCTGACTGGATGAGCAGGTGGAAGAAGAGGAGGAGGAAGCTGAGTAGGAGGAGGTGGCAACAGGAGGCAAAGAATGTTGCCCTGCGATCCTTGGCGGCGGAAGGACGTGCGCCAAACAGCTCTCCGCCTGGGGCCCAGCTGCCACTACATTTACCCAGTGTGCAGTTAGGGAGATATAGCGTCCCTGGCCGTGCTTACTGGTCCACGTATCTGTTGTTAGGTGGAGCTTGCCACAGATGGCGTTGCGCAGTGCACACTTGATTTTATCGGATACTTGGTTGTGCAGGGAAGGCACGGCTCTCTTGGAGAAGTAATGCCGGCTGGGAACAACATACTGTGGGACAGCAAGCGACATGAGCTGTTTGAAGCTGTCTGTGTCCACCAGCCTAAATGACAGCATTTCATAGGCCAGTAGTTTAGAAATGCTGGCATTCAGGGCCAGGGATCGAGGGTGGCTAGGTGGGAATTTACGCTTTCTCTCAAATGTTTGTGAGATGGAGAGCTGAACGCTGCCGTGTGACATGGTTGAGATGCTTGGTGACGGAGGTGGTGGTGTTGGTGGTACATCCCCTGTTTGCTGGGCGGCAGGTGCCAACGAGGAAGAGGCCGAGGCGGCAGCAGCAGAAGAGGCCGAGGCGGCAGCAGCAGAAGAGGTAGCAGGGGGAGCCTGAGTGACTTCCTTGTTTTTAAAGTGTTTACTCCACTGTAGTTCATGCTTTGCATGCAGGTGCCTGGTCATGCAGGTTGTGCTAGGGTTCAGAACGTTAATGCCTCGCTTCAGGCTCTGATGGCACAGCGTGCAAACCACTCGGGTCTTGTCGTCAGCACATTGTTTGAAGAAGTGCCATGCCAGGGAACTCCTTGAAGCTGCCTTTGGGGTGCTCGGTCCCAGATGGCGGCGGTCAGTAGCAGGCGGAGTCTCTTGGCGGCGGGTGTTCTGCTTTTGCCCACTGCTCCCTCTTTTGCTATGCTGTTGGCTCGGTCTCACCACTGCCTCTTCCTCCGAACTGTGAAAGTCAGTGGCACGACCTTCATTCCATGTGGGGTCTAGGACCTTATCGTCCCCTGCATCGTCTTCCACCCAGTCTTGATCCCTGACCTCCTGTTCAGTCTGCACACTGCAGAAAGACGCAGCAGTTGGCACCTGTGTTTCGACATGCTGAGGTGGTATTCCCATGTCCTCATCATCAGGAAACATAAGTGGTTGTGCGTCAGTGCATTCTATGTCTTTCACCGCTGGGGAAGGGCTAGGTGGATGCCCTTGGGAAACCCTGCCAGCAGAGTCTTCAAACAGCATAAGAGACTGCTGCATAACTTTTGGCTCAGACAGTTTCCCTGGTATGCATGGGGGTGATGTGACAGAGTGATGGGCTTGGTTTTCAGGCGCCATCTATGCGCTTTCTGCAGAAGACTGGGTGGGAGATAATGTGAACGTGCTGGATCCACTGTCGGCCACCCTATTGACTAATGCCTGTACCTGCTCAGGCCTTACCATCCTTAGAACGGCATTGGGCCCCACCAAATATCGCTGTAAATTATGGCAGCTACTGGGACCTGAGGTAGTTGGTACACTAGGATGTGTGGATGTGGCAGAACGGCCACGTCCTCTCCCAGCACCAGAGGGTCCACTAACACCGCCACGACCATGTCCGCGTCCCTTACTAGATGTTTTCCTCATTGTTACCGTTCACCAAAATAAGAAAAATATTATTTGGCCCAATGTATTGAATTCAAATTCAGGCCTTTTTTTTACAGACACCTAACACTATCTGGCTATCTATTTAGGTACTGGATAACACTAATACAGGCACAGTAGTAACAACAGATTTAGCTGGATATAAATTTGAGGCCTAGTATTTAGGCACTGGGTGACAGGTATACGTTTACTGACAGAATTAGACTTGGAAATGCACAGTAGCGTGTGTGTGAAGTTATTCAGAATGACCCTATGTGCACCTTGAATCTTATATACCCTTTTAGGGATAGATTTAAAATAGCTCTGATACAGCAGAAACCACTAAATTAGTAAATTGCTAAATTGGGAATTGTATTTCAACCCAGAACAAAAACTGTGCTTTGACGGACACTAAATAACTTGACCAGCCACAGCAGTAACGACATATTTAGCTGGATATAAATTTGAGACCTAGTATTTAGGCGCTGGGTTACAGGTATACGTTTACTGACAGAATTAGATATGGAAATGCACAGTAGCGTGTGTTTGAAGTTATTCAGAATGACCCTATGTGCACCTTGAATCTTATATACCCTTTTAGGGATAGATTTAAAATAGCTCTGATACAGCAGAAACCACTAAATTAGGAAATTGCTAAATTGGGAATTGTATTTCAACCCAGAACAAAAACTGTGCTTTGACGGACACTAAATAACTTTACCAGCCACAGCAGTAACGACAGATTTAGCTGGATATAAATTTGAGGCCTAGTATTTAGGCGCTGGGTTACAGGTATACGTTTACTGACAGAATTAGATATGGAAATGCACAGTAGCGTGTGTTTGAAGTTATTCAGAATGACCCTATGTGCACCTTGAATCTTATATTCCCTTTTAGGGATAGATTTAAAATAGCTCTGATACAGCAGAAACCACTAAATTAGGAAATTGCTAAATTGGGAATTGTATATCAACCCAGAACAAAAACTGTGCTTTGACGGACACTAATTAACTTGACCAGCCACAGCAGTAACAACAGATTTAGCTGGATATAAATTTGAGGCCTAGTATTTAGGCGCTGGGTGACAGATATACGTTTACTGATAGAATTAGACTGGGATATGGCCAAAAAATAACCACACCATTGATGGTTAAATGCACTTGGTGTGACAGCTTGACCAACCACACCATTGAGGGTTAAATGCACTTGGTGACAGCTTGCCCCTGATGTAGTATATGGCCAAAAAATAACCAGTCTATTGATGGTTAAATGCACTTGGTGTGACAGCTTGACCCTGATGTAGGATTTAGCCCAAAAACAACCACACCATTGAGGGTTAAATGCACTTGGTGACAGCTTGCCCCTGATGTTGTATATGGCCAAAAAATAACCAGACTATTGATGGTTAAATGCACTTGGTGTGACAGCTTGACCCTGATGTAGGATTTAGCCAAAAAACAACCACACCATTGAGGGTTAAATGCACTTGGTGGCAGCTTGTGCTGGCGCACCACAAGACACAAGTTGGCCGCCGATCACCCCAGAAAAAAGTGACTGAAAAACGCTCTGGGCAGCCTAAAAACAGTGAGCAATTCAATAGCAGCAGTTCAATCATCCACAGCTGCAGATCGATCTCTGAATGAAGTATTTTGGAGGAGTTAATCACTGCCTAATCTCGCCCTAACGTCGCAGCTGCAACCTCTCCCTATGCTGATCAGAGCAGAGTGACGGGCGGCGCTACGTGACTCCAGCTTAAATAGAGGCTGGGTCACATGCTGCACTAGCCAATCACAGCCATGCCAATAGAAGGTATGGCTGTGACGGCCTCTTGGGGCAAGTAGTATGACGCTTGTTGACTGGCTGCTTTGCAGCCTTTCAAAAAGCGCCAAGAAAGCGACGAACACCGAACCCGAACCCGGACTTTTACGAAAATGTCCGGGTTCGGGTCCGTATCACGGACACCCCAAAATTCGGTACGAACCTGAACTATACAGTTCGGGTTCGCTCATCCCTAGTCTTGGGCCTTCTTTGTTGCACCTTCCTCTTTATGATGCGCCAAATGTTCTCTATAGGTGAAAGATCTAGACTGCAGACTGGCCATTTCAGTACCCGGATCTTTCTCCTACGCAGCCATGATGTTGTGATTGATGCAGAATGTGGTTTGGCATTATCTTGTTGAAAAATGCAGGGTCTTCCCTGAAAGAGATGACGTTTGGATGGGAGCATATGTTGTTCTAGAACCTGAATATATTTTTCTGCATTGATGGTGCCTTTCCAGACATGCAAGCTGCCCATGCCACACGCACTCATGCAACCCCATACCATCAGAGATGCAGGTTTCTGAACTGAGCGTTGATAACAACTTGGGTTGTCCTTGTCCTCTTTGGTCCAGATGACATGGCGTCCCAGATTTCCAAAAAGAACTTCGAATCGTGACTCAACTGACCACAGAACAGTCTTCCATTTTGCCACACTCCATTTTAAATGATCCCTGGCCCAGTGAAAACGCCTGAGCTTGTGGATCTTGCTTAGAAATGGCTTCTTCTTTGCACCTGGCAACGGCAGTTGGCATGGTGGATTGTGTTCACTGACAATGATTTCTGGAAGTATTCCTGAGCCCATTCTGTGATTTCCTTTACAGTAGCATTCCTGTTTGTGGTGCAGTGTCGTTTAAGGGCCCGGAGATCACGGGCATCTAGTATGGTTTTACGGCCTTGACCCTTACGCACAGAGATTGTTCCAGATTCTCTGAATCTTCGGATGATGTTATGCACAGTTGATGATGATAGATGCAAAGTCTTTGCAATTTTTCGCTGGGTAACACCTTTCTGATATTGCTCCACTATCTTTCTGTGCAACATTGTGGGAATTGGTGATCCTCTATCCATCTTGGCTTCTGAGAGACACTGCCACTCTGAGAAGCTCTTTTTATACCCAATCATGTTGCCAAATGACCTAATTAGTGTTAATTGGTCTTCCAGCTCTTCGTTATGCTCCAATTTACTTTTTCCAGCCTCTGATTGATACTTGTCCCAACTTTTTGGGGATTTGTTGACACCGTGAAAATTTGAATCAACGTATTTTTCCTTTAAAATTATACATTTACACGGATTAAACGTTTGATCTGTCATCTACATTCTATTTATTGACATTTGCCATCTCCACATCATTGCATTCAGTTTTTATTCACAATTTGTTTAGTGTCCCAACTTTTTGGGAATCCGGTTTGTGTAGATATATATATATATATATATATATATATATATTGCAGTTGCTTGGCTGCCCGTGTGTGAGAGGCTGCAGGCTTAGTCACAGACAGCACTGTGTGCACTTTCATACAAGGTGTCACAGACAACACCTTGCAGATAAAAAAAAGTCAATTTATATTATTTATCTGTGATATAATCCCAGTTGCAAGCCAGTGAGTGACTGTGTGGCCTAGAAACAGTACTGTGTGCACACCATCCATACAGGGTGTCACAATACTTTGCAGATAAAAAAAAAATAATGTATTATTTTTCTGTGATATAATCCTAGTTGCAAGCCAGTGTGTGTCTGGCCCACAGACTGTACTGTGGCCACTTGCTGCTAGGCCACCATTGATACCGTTACAGGGTATCACTCAAAAATACCTTGCAGATAAAAAAAACAATTTATTATTTTTCTGTGATATAATTCCAGTTGTAAGCCAGTGTGTGTCTGGCCCACAGACTGTACTGTGGCCACTTGCTGCTAGGCCACCACTGATACCATTACAGGGTGTCACTCACAAATACCTTGCAGATTAAAAAATTAAATGTATTATTTTTCTGTGATATAATCGCAATTGCAAGCAGTGTGTGTCTGTCCCACAAACTGTACTGTGGCCACTTGCTAGGCCACCACTCATACTGTTACAGGGTGTCACTCACAAATACCTTGCAGATGAAAAAAATATATATTATAATTTTTCTGTGATATAATCCCAGTTGCAAGCAGTGTATGTCTGGCCCACAGAGTGTACTGTGGCCACTGGCTAGGCCACCACTCATACCGTTACAGGGTGTCACTCACAAATACCTTGCAGATAAAAAAAATCTGTGTATTATTTTTCTGTGATATAATCCTAGTTGCAAGCCAGTGTGTGTCTGGCCCACAGACTGTACTGTGGCCACTTGCTGCTAGGCCACCACTGATACCGTTACAGGGTGTCACTCAAAAATACCTTGCAGATAAAAAAAATCTAGTTATTATTTTTATGTGATATAATCCCAGTTGCAAGCCAGTGTGTGTCTGGCCCACAGACTGTACTGTGGCCACTTGCTAGGCCACCACTCATACTGTTACAGGGTGTCACTCAAAAATACCTTGCAGATAAAAAAAATCTAGTTATTATTTTTATGTGATATAATCCCAGTTGCAAGCCAGTGTGTGTCTGGCCCACAGACTGTACTGTGGCCACTTGCTGCTAGGCCACCACTGATACCATTACAGGGTGTCACTGACAAATACTTTGCAGATTAAAAAAAAAATATTTATTATTTTTCTGTGATATAATCACGGTTGCAAGCCAGTGTGTTTCTGGCCCACCGACTATACTGTGGCCACTTGCTGCTAGGCCACCACTGATACCATTACAGGGTGTCACTCACAAATACCTTGCAGATAAAAAAAATCAATTTATTATTTTTCTGTGATATAATCGCAGTTGCAAGCCAGTGTGTGTCTGGCCCACACAGACTGTACTGTTCCCACTGCCCACCACTTATATAGTGTGGCACAGTACCTTGCACGCATACTACCACTTATCTAAAAAAAAACATGACAGGCAGAGGCAGGCCACCCCGCAGGGGCTGTCGTGGTCATGGTGCTGTGATTTCCACTGGCCCTGGAATAATGCCCAGTGTTCAGAGGCCACGTACCCTGAACCCAAAAAATTCGGAGAATATAGTTGACTGGCTTACACAGGACACCCAATCTTCAACAGCTTACGCTAAGAACCTTGATGCACCATCCTCCTCCAGCTCAGCTTTTGTCACCTGCTCTCAAGTTACCACTCTCCCACCCGCCGCCACCACCACCACTACCACCACAGCCACCACAGCCGCTTCACTTAATCCCTCAGAGGAGTTATTTACACATCAGTTGGATGAAATTAGTGATGCACAACCATTATTGCCAGAGGATGTAGATAACAGGGATATGTCTCAGTCAGGCAGCATTACACACATGGACGTACAGTATGATGATCATGTTGTACCTGCTGCTGCTTCCTTTGCTGAGGTGTCAGATACAAGTGAAGTGATTGATGATGACTATGTGTCCGTGGATGCCACGTGGGTGCCTGCTCGGAGAGAAGAAGAGGGGGAAGTTCAGAAGGGGAGACAGAGAGAAGGAGGAGACGAGTTGGAAGCAGGGGGAGGTCATCGCAAGGAGTTAGTGGCACAGTCAGACAGCATGTATCGGCACCCGGGGTCAGCCAGACAGCACGCCAATCAACACATGCTGTTGCCACCACCAGAATGCCGTCATTGCAAAGCTCAGCAGTGTGGCATTTTTTGTGTGTTTGCCTCTGATAACAGCAATGCCTTTTGCAACCTGTGCCAAAAGAAACTGAGTCGTGGGAAGTCCAACACCCACCTCGGTACAACTGCTTTGCGAGGCACATGATCTCACATCACAAACGCCAATGGGAACAACACATAAGAACAAGCAGCACACAAACTCAAAGCCACCATCCTCCTCCTGGTCCAGCATCTTCAGCCACGTCAACCACTGCTGTCCTCCTTGCCCCCCTCTCAACCACCCGCCACTCCGCCTCTCACCTTCAGCAGTTCCATCTCATCTGCCCATAGTCAGGTGTCTGTAAAGGAAATGTTTGAGCGTAAGAAGCCAATGTCACAGAGTCACCCCCTTGCCCGGCGTCTGACAGCTGGCTTGACGGAACTCTTAGCCCGCAAGCTTTTACCATACCAGCTGGTGGAGTCTGAGGCCTTCAAAAAATTTGTCGCTATTGGGACACCACAGTGGAAAGTACCAGGATGATTTCATTTTTTTCAAAAAAGGCAATCCTGGGGGGGCGGAGCTAGCGCCAGACAGGAATGGACGTGCGTGCCTGAGCTCTGCAACTCAGACCCGGTTTAACAGCAGCTAACGTTAGCGATTTAGCCCAGAGAATGGTTAAAATAGGCCAGCACAGAGCGGGGGACTCGTCCATATCACACAAGCAGTCATCTAACAGCGGAGACATGGACAAATTTGTGAAAAAGGCGGCGGCTGTATGCGCAGCTAGAGAAGCAAAGATGGCGCCGGAATCCCGCAAAGAAACAGAGGAGAGCGACTCGGAGCTCCTAGCTGAAGGCAGTGAGGCGGAAGATCAGCGGCACCGCAAGCACCTCCCGATCTCCAGAAAATATCTGGATTCGGCCCTGCAGAGAGCAATGGAGCCCCTGGTGAGCGAGCTATCTTCACTCAGACAAGAGGTCAGACACGTGGGCAGCAGAGTGGAAGCCCTGGAGACTAATCAGGTCGCAGTACTGGACTATCAACTGGCCACTACTAAAAGCTTGCAAAACTGCCAGTCTCACCTTAATGATGTGTTTAACGCTCTGGAGGATCAAGAAAACCGGGGGAGGAGGAACAACCTCCGTTTTAGGGGGGTCCCCGAAACTGAAACCCCGCAGGACTCTGCTGAAATCGTCAAGGAGATTTACGCAAGTCTTCTGGGCCCTGAAAGATCTGCCTCAATTATTATTGAAAGGGCTCACAGGGCTCTCCGCCCGAAACCTAAAGGTAATGAGCCACCTCGTGATATTATTTGCCGCTTTCTGCATTTTCAAGATAAAGAGGCCATAATTAATGCGGCGAGAACACCGAATGGAGTGAAGCACCATGGAGTACCCATAAGCATTTTTCAAGATCTGGCCCCAATGACCCTACAGAAAAGAAGGACACTTAAACCACTCACAGATTGGCTTAGAAACCATAAGATTCTATATCGTTGGCAATTTCCTTTTGGACTAACCTTCTCCTTCCAAGGCAGGAAAGTCTCGGTTAAATCCCACCAAGATTTGGGACCCGCATTTGACATCCTGGACATTGCTCCCATGGAAATCGAGGACTGGGATATTGTACAAGATCTTGCACTGCTGCCGGAGATTCCTAGGGTTCTGCCATTTGAAATGAGAGGCACACCTAAGGCCCAAAGACAGAAGGAGAAAAAGAGGAACCAGCCCCTTACCCCAAGACGGATTTCTACAGATGAAACTTAAAGTTCAGAAATGTGATCTGAGGACTCCATCTAATTCTCCGAATCTCATGCTGAGTATATGGGGCAATAATACATACTTCTGTTCTTCCTCTTTTCTCCCCCCTATTATTTTCTCTTTTTTCTCTTTAGTACATTTCGGTATCCCATTCTCTCCTCTATCCCCTCTGTACTCTTGTCAGTCCCCAATGGATTCCCGGCTACACATTACCTCTCTGCTCTCCTAGGAAGTCGTGTATGGATGTTTAATCGGCAGTAGTACATCTGACTGACTTATTCGCATTAGGTTGCGCTCTTTTTATTT
The DNA here is from genome assembly GCF_014858855.1 of Bufo gargarizans. Taxonomy (NCBI): domain Eukaryota; kingdom Metazoa; phylum Chordata; class Amphibia; order Anura; family Bufonidae; genus Bufo; species Bufo gargarizans. Next base: position 619,399,369 of record NC_058081.1, on the reverse strand, counting down.
TTTATTTTCAGCGATCTTTAGAACATGCGCAATATGGAGATGATACGGGGCAGATATGTAGCATTTGAGACGGGGTGTCTCCGGTCGATGGCAAGGGTTTATAAACAGCGCTCCCGACCTCACAGTGCATCTGTGCTTAGATATTTATGCGAGGATCCAGTGTGAGGCCGGCAGTTTGCTCCCATTTTTATTCGCTTTGCCCAGAATGTTATACCTTATATTCGCATAATAGTCGCCATAAGTATATTCGCATGCTTATTTTTTACGCATCTCGAAGAAAAAAGGCAATCCTAAACCTCTACTCAGTGATTGAAAAGGAAGTCATAGCATCTCTGGCATACAGTTTTGGGGCAGGGGTCCATTTGACCACTGATACCTGGTCTGCAAAGCACGGTCAGGGCAGGTATATCACCTACACTGCGCATTGGGTCAACCTGCTGACGGCTGCCAAGCATGGAATGCGTGGCTCTGCAGCGGAGTTGGTGACACCGCCACGACTTGCAGGCAGGCCTACTGCCACCTCCTCTACTCCTCCTACTCCATCCTCTTGCATAACCTCCTCGGCTGAGTCCTCTTCTGCTGCGGCGTCTGACTGCACATCAACTGAATCCCCCCAGCTCCCCAGGGGCTATTCCACATCCCAGATACGACAGTGTCACGCTGTCTTGGGGTTGACTTGCCTGAAAGCAGAGAGCCACACCGGACCAGCACTCCTGCACAGGTGGATCAGTGGCTGACCCTGCACCAACTGGAGAACGACAAAGTGGTGTGTGACAATGGAAGCAATTTGTTGGCGGCATTGTATTTGGGCAAGTTGACACATGTGCCGTGCATGGCACATGTGTAGAATCTCATCGAACAATGCTTTGTGTCTAAGTACCCAGGCTTACAGGACGTCCTCAAGCAGGCCAGGAAGGTGTGTGGCCATTTCAGGCGTTCCTACACGGCCATGGCGCACTTTTCAGACATTCAGCGCCGAAACAACATGCCAGTGAGGCGCTTGATTTGCGACAGCCTGACACGTTGGAATTCAACACTCCTAATGTTCGACCGCCTGCTCCAACAATAAAAAGCCGTCAACGAGTATTTGTATGACCGGGGTGCTAGGACAGCCTCTGCGGAGCTGGGAATATTTTGCCATGTTACTGGACGCTCATGCGCAATGCCTGTAGGCTCATGCGTCCTTTTGAGGAGGTGACAAACCTAGTCAGTCGCACTGAAGGCACCATCAGCGACCTCATCCCATTTGTTTTCTTCCTGGAGCGTGCCCTGCGAAGAGTGCTGGATCAGGCTGTAGATGAGCGTGAAGAGGAAGAGTTGTGGTCACCATCACCACCAGAAACCGCCTTGTCATCATCGCTTGCCGGACCTGCAGCAACGCTGCAAGAGGAGTATGAGGAAGAGGAGTCAGAGGAGGAATGTGGCTTTGAGGAGGAGGAAGACCAACCACAGCAGGCATCCCAGGGTGCTCGTTGTTGTCACCTATCTGGGACCCGTGGTGTTGTACGTGGCTGGGGGGAAGAACAGACCGTCAATGACATCAGTGAGGATGAGTAACGGGAAATGAGTAGCTCGGCATCCAATCTTGAGCAAATGGGGTCTTTCATGCTGTCATGTCTGTTGAGGGACCCTTGTATAAAAAGGATGAAGGAGAACGACCTGTACTGGGTGGCCACGCTACTAGCAGAAAGCAGAAAGTCGCGGAAATGTTACCAAATTACCGACAGTCAGAAAGGATGCAGCAGTTCAAAACCAAACTAAAAAATATGCTTTACACAGCTTATAAGGGGTATGTTACAACACAACGGGAATCTAACTGGGGAAGAGGTGAAAGTAATCCTCCCCCTACCACGACCACGGCGGCAAGGACAGGACGCTTTACATATGTGTTGTTTATGGAGGACATGCAGAGCTTTTTAAGTACTACGCATCGCCACAGCCCTTCGGGGTCCACCCTCAGAGAACGACACGACCGACAGGTAATAGACTACCTCACAATAACTGCAGATATTGACTCTGAGGAGCGATGAACCCCATGACTACTGGGTGTGCAGGATTGACCTGTGGCCTGAGCTATCCCAGTTTGCGATAGAACTGCTAGCCTGCCCCGCTTCAAGTGTCCTGTCAGAAAGGACCTTCAGTGCAGCAGGAGGCATTGTCACTGACAAAAGAAGTCACCTCGGTCAAAAAAGTGTTGATTACCTCACCTTCATTAAGATGAATGAGGCATGGATCCCGAAGGGACTGACAGTGGGGGATACGTTTGACTAACAAAAGGCCTGATGACATGCCTTGGCCTCAAAATGGTCCCCACGCTGCTGTATTTAATGTCTGCATACCGGATGACTTTCGTGAATTCTCCGCCACCAACTAGGGTTCAAGCCGCAATGTTTTAGTCACCTTTCTGCCTTGAAAACATAAATTTTTTCCGGCCGCTGCTACAACAGAGGCTGCAACAATAACATTATTTTTCAGGCATGTGTACATACCTAATTTCTCTGGCCTCTGGTGCTGCACTGTGGCTACAAAAACAAAACAAAAAGGCACATACAAGTGTCAATTCCCCTTCGTCATCATTACCTTGTTGTGGTGCAGGGGCTTGCGTATCACAATGAAGCGATCATCACCTCTATGAGTGTAGTGTGTTGGCAATGTTGCCACACCCCAGATGATAAGGCCGTTGCTTCATTACGATCAGACCAAAAGCGATCGGCTGGATCATTTTTCATAGAAAAAACATTATTTTTTTAAATTATTTTTTTAAGTTGTATGGGTTTTTAATACATAAAATAAAATAAAAATCATAAAGTCTCTTAATAGTTTATTAGAAATAATGCAGACAATTTAAAAAATCCCCATCAATTCCAATACAAAGCAAATACAAATCTCAGAACTAAATTATTGCAGGATGTCGTAATGGTTCGTTAATTCGACAATGGTTAATCAATTCGACACACGTCCCCGGATAGGGGATGTAATAGGGATTAAACTGATATGAATAGTACAAGTTAAGACACCACTCATATAGGGTTTCACAGCACATTGCTTCGTGCACGCACAGTGCCCCAACTTGGGAGTTAGAGGACCGACCAAGCTGCTTTTTCCATCTCCCGGTCCCTAAAATCAATTCAGTTTGGTGTATCAGAGTTTGGTCTCTCACTGTGCAGGCAGTCGAAGGTACCCGGTCTAAAAAATTTTTCACAAAAGGCAATCCCTGATATGGGATGTAACAGGGATTAAACTGATGAGAAGAGAACTACAGAAAATACCACTCATATCAGGTGTGACAGTAAATTGCACGGCACAGACGCAGTGACCGTGGATTCAAACAAAGGGGAGAGAGCCAGCGGTTTTTTTAACCATCTCCCCGTTCGAAAAATCGATTCAATTCACCTTTCGGGGACCCTTGGTGTTGTACGTGGCTGGGTGGAGGAAGAAACCTTCAATGACATTGACGGGACATGGCTAGCTTGGTATCCAACCTTGTGCAAATGGGGAGTTTGCGGTGGGGCAAATTGACTGCGGTTGTTTGCGGTGCATTAAAAGGGGAATTTGGTCTGTCAATATCTGTGAAGCGGGTGTAACCCTTACACTACCTGATCGTATACACACTTGATGTTTTAAACCACGTTGTTCAATATATTTTTGGATTGTTAGTTGATTTATGCCCTTTATGGATTAAAATCCAACTCTACGTCAACTGTGTAATTTTCCATTGGAGTATTGCCATGGATCCCCCTCCGGCATGCCACAGTCCAGGTGTTAGTCCCCTTGAAACAACTTTTCCATCACTACCGTGGCTAGAAAGAGTCCCTGTGGGTTTTAAAATTCGCCTGCCTGGTGAAGTCCATGGCGGTTCGCCCGTTCGCGAACATTTGCAGAAATTTGCGTTCGCTGTTCACGAATGGAAAATTTTATGTTCGCGACATCTCTAAGGCTGGGGGGATACAGAGGACACAAATGATACACCTCCCACAGAGGACAGCTTTTCGTTGCCTCTAGTCAGCCTGGCACACATGAGCGATTACATGCTGCAGTGTCTTCTCAACGACCGCCGAGTTGACCACATTCTAACTTGCGCTGATTACTGGGTGGCCACGCTGCTGGATCCCCTTTACAAGGACAAAGTCCTGTCCTTAATTTCCTCACTGGAGCGTGATCGGAAGATGCGCGAGTACAAGCGCACAACGGTAGACGCGCTGCTGGTGGCATTCTCACCTGACAGCGGGGGCACAGTGGAAGCACAAGGCGAAGGAAGAGTAAGAGGTCGCCAACGCAGCTGTGGCACCGCCAGCACCTCAGAAGGCAGGGTTAGCATGGCTGAAATGTGTAAATGCTTTGTCAGCACGCCACAACAACCAGCACCACCAGCTGATATGGAACGTCTTAGCAGGACGCAGCATTTCTGCAAAATGGTGGAGCAGTATGTGTGCACACGCCTACACGTACTGAATGACGGGTCCCTCCCCTGTAGACAGGTTAATAAATTTCACAAATTTTTCTGTTACATTCTTGGGTTGACATTTTACAATTTTTGCTATGAATAAACCCCTGCTCTACATAGGTGACAGGGAACAATTTTTTTAAAAATAATCTGTTCCATTGGTGGGTAACATTAACCCATTTCATCTATTGTACCTTATACCTCACATATCTGTATACTGCTTGGCATACTATAAACCTGTGCCGACTGTATCTATTATACTGTATAATAGATGCACGATACTCTATGGATGAGCTGAAACGTCGGCACTGCACTGTTCCACATGGGTAAATAAACTTTTCAAATTTTTATAGTTTTGGAGTGCTGTCCAATTTTCTTTATATATATATATATATATATATATATATATATATGAATATATATATATATATATATATATATATATACACACACTCACCTAAAGAATTATTAGGAACACCTGTTCTATTTCCCATTAATGCGATTATCTAGTCAACCAATCACATGGCAGTTGCTTCAATGCATGTAGGGTTGTGGTCCTGGTCAAGACAATCTCCTGAACTCCAAACTGAATGTCAGAATGGGAAAGAAAGGTGATTTAAGCAATTTTGAGCAAGGCATCATTGTTGGTGCCAGACGGGCTGGTCTGAGTATTTTACAATCTGCTCAGTTACTGGGATTTTCACGCACAACCATTTCTAGGGTTTACAAAGAATGGTGTGAAAAGGGAAAAACATCCAGTATGCGGCAGTCCTGTGGGCGAAAATGCCTTGTTGATGCTAGAGGTCAGAGGAGAATGGGCCGACTGATTCAAGCTGATACAACCAAGGTATGCAGCAAAGCATTTGTGAAGCCACAACACGCACAACCTTGAGGCGGATGGGCTACAACAGCAGAAGACCCCACAGGTTACCACTTATCTCCACTACAAATAGGAAAAAGAGGCTACAATTTGCACAAGCTCACTAAAATTGGACTGTTGAAGACTGGAAAAATGTTGCCTGGTCTGATGAGTCTCGATTTCTGTTGAGACATTCAAATGGTAGAGTCCGAATTTGGCGTAAACAGAATGAGAACATGTATCCATCATCTGATGGCTACTTCCAGCAGGATAATGCACCATGTCACAAAGCTCGAATCATTTCAAATTGGTTTCTTGAACATGACAATGAGTTCACTGTACTAAAATGGCCCCCACAGTCACCAGATCTCAACCCAATAAAGCATCTTTGGGATGTGGTGGAACGGGAGCTTCGTGCCCTGGATCTGCATCCCTCAAATCTCCATCAACTGCAAGATGCTATCCTATCAATATGGGCCAAAATTTCTAAAGAATGCTATCAGCACCTTGTTGAATCAATGCCATGTAGAATTAAGGCAGTTCTGAAGGCAAAAGGGGTCCAACACTGTATTAGTATGGTGTTCCAAATAATTCTTTAGTTGAGTGTATATATACATAACTCAAACAATTTATTGAAACAAATGCCAACAACAGTGGTGTGTTTACAAAAAATGTCAAGGTCTCAATAACTTGTCATGTAGCCTTGAGCATCAACTGCAGCTTGACAATGAGGTCTCATGCTTTTCACAAGTCGACTTATTGTCTGCTAAGGCATGGCATCCTCTTCTTCTTGAAGGGCGGCCCTCAGGTCATTAAGGATCTAGAGTACAAAGTTACAAGCCTCTACATGGCTGATACCATAGGTTTTCAATGGGATTCAGGTCTGGAGAAAGTGCAGATCACTTTATTTGAGGTACCCCAGTCTCCAGGAGCCATTTCCTAATGATGCAACCTCGATGAGCTGGAGCATTGCCATCCATGAAGATAAAATTAGGCCTGAATTGTTCATGCAGAGGCACAATGAAAGGATTAATTATGTTATTCAAGTAGTATTGACTTGTCACTGTACCATTCACAAAGTGTAGGGCAGTTCTGTATTGACTAGACAATCCTGCCCACACTGTAACACCACCACCACCAAGGGCTCATCTGGTGACAACAGTGGCTGATGTATAGCGTTCTCATTGAAGTCTCAGACATTGTCGGCACCCATCATTTCTGCTCAGGATGAATCGACTTTCATCAGTGAACAGCACTGAGGCCCCATTGTCCAGTGTAAATGCTCCCTATCTCATGCAATACGATGACGGCTGTGTCTGGTGGTGCAGTCAAGTACCCTTGCAGGTCGTCTAGCACATAATGCTGGGCGCAAATATTCGAATAACGAATATTAGGATTCAGCGAACCCGAACTGTAAAGTTCGGGTTCGTACCAAACTTTAGGATTTTTGGACCCCGGACCCGAATATTTCAGTAAAGGTTCTGGTTCGGGTTTAGTGTTCGGCGATTTCTTGGAGCTTTTTGAAAGGCTGCAGGGCAGCCAATCAACGAGCGTTTAACTCTGTGCCCTTAGAAGCCATCACAGCCATGCCTAATAATGGCATGGCTGTAATTGGCCAGTGCAACATGTGACCCGGGCTCTATATAAGCTGGAGTCACGTAGCGCTGCACGTCACTCTGCTGTTACTAGTGTAGGGAGAGGATGCTGCTGATGGGAGGGAGAGAATTGGAAAAAAACTTTAATCAAAACTGCAATTGAACTCAGCGATCTACATAGATTTAGGTGTGTGGGTGCAGTGCACAATCTTTTTACCCTGCCCTGAGCCCAGTGACAGAGAAAAATAACTTTTATCCATCTGTAAGTTAGGTGGGCGGCGCAGGTCATTTTATGAAATCTCAGTGCACCAGCACTGCATATGTGCTTTTGAGATATTGAAATCCAAGCTTGAAATACTGCAATAATAATATGGGTTTAAAAAAGTAATAATAACATCTTTGTAAATATCCTACATCTGGTGTCTTTGCAGCATTAGTCAGTGTGCAATTTAAGCTAAAAATACAGCTTTAACTTTCCGGGTTTTAAAAAAAACACCTTTTTTGGGCAAAATACAAAATTTTACAGCCCTTGCTGCATCTGTACGTGTTAAATTCAAGTGTTATATACTGCCGTCATATTCTGTTAGTAAAAAAGCACCCCTTTTGGGCAAAGTACTTAATATTGCAGCCTTTGGTGCATCTGTTATTGTTAAAACAAGCTTGAAATACTTCAAGAATTTTCTGGCTTTAAAAAAACAAACATTTTTTGCAATACCCTCCATTTCGGCCTCTGCCGTATTAGTCATTGTGCAATTTAAGCTACAAATATAGCTATAATTTTCTGGGTTTTAAAAAACACACTTTTTGGGCAAAATACTATTTTTTACAGCCCTTGCTGCATCTGTACGTGTGAAATGCAAGCGTTATATACTGCTGTCATATTCTGTTATAAAAAAAAACACCCATTTTGGGCAAAATACTTAATTTGTGGCCTTGTCTGCATCTGTATGTGTGAAATTCAAGCGTTATATACTGCTATCATATTCTGGTATTAGAAAAACACATATTTAGGGAAAAAAATCGTAATTTTGCAGCTTTGTCTGCATCTGTACGTGCGAGATACACCCTTTAGATACTGTTTTTCTATTCTGCTATTAAAAAAACACCCATTTAGGGCAATATCCTAAATTTGAGAAGTATGAGTGAAGTGTCAAATATGGGACGTGGCCCCGGTCATGGTGCTGCTGGTGGAGCTCCTGTTGCAGGGAGAGGACGTGGTCGATCGGTGCCAGCTACACGCACAAGTGAAACACCATCCTCAGGTGCGATTAGGCGACAGAACCTGCAGCGGTATTTGGTCGGGTCTAATGCGGCTCTATGAATGGTGAGGCCAGAACTAGTACAGGCGATAGTAGATTGGGTTGCTGACAGTGCCTCCAGTTTCTTCACATTGTCTCCCACCCAGTCTCCTGCTGAAAGATCAGATTTGGCACCTGCAGCTGATGTCCATCAGTCTTTTACCTTACCCCCTTGCAAATCAACCAATCAGTCTGAGCCTCAAGTCATGCAGCAGTCTCTTCTGCTTTTTGATGACTCTGTTAGCAGGGTTTCCAAGGGCCATCCACCTAGCCCTGCCCCAGAAGTGGAAGAGATTGAGTGCACTAATGCCCAACCACTTATGTTTTAAGATGAGTACATGGGAGGACCATCACAGCACGTCTCGGATGATGACGAAACACAGGTGCCAAATGCTGGGGCTTTCGAAAGTGTGCAGACCGACAAGGAGGGCAGGGGTAAAGACTGGTTGGAAGATGATGTGGAGGAGAATGAGGTCCTCAATTCAACATGGAATGAAGGTTATGCGAGTGACCAGTGTTGTTGTCACGGCTGAGGATGGGGAAAACCCTCAGCCGTGTGATGCCAGAAGATGGATGGTCGATGCAAGGCCAGGACAGGAATCAGGGAGTAGGTCACCTCCTATCCATCCCTAATTCTGACCCTGTCTCCTAGCCGTATGGGCTGACCCTGATGGTAGGAGGGCTCATACTCCGAAACCAAATATTCCTACTTGCCCTCAGGGTGGCCCTGGACTAGGAGCAGGGTAAGACTACCTGTTCCTCCTGGATACGGACGAACAGGAGTCTCACTGGCCAAGCTATAAAGAAAGGGGAAACATAAACAGACATATGGCAATTGCAGGTAAGTGAAACTAGAACCACACCTACCTGTCACAGACACACAGCCTGGAACCCATGTACAAGCGCTGCTGTCCACAACACAAGGGACACAGCACACACCACACATCACACGGGAACCCAGGAAACCATACGCTGCAATAAATAAAGAGATTAAAGCAGCATCTTCATAACACCATACATGAACTTATGACCACAAGGGTGGCCCCTACTGGCAGATGGTATAACACAGGAGGATGACTCCAGGTAACCATGGCTGAAGTACCCCTCAGACTACTGATCTTAACTAAGTCTTTATAGCCCATGTAGCCACACCCACACACAGACACACCCAGTGCACACACACTAGGAAGGAAGTTAACCCTTCCAACACAAGGCAAGGGAAGACGGCCACTTAAATGGGAAGTACACACATAAACACACACTTCATCTGTTGCCGTGGGCAACGGCATGCGTGGCAACCATGTCCTGGGGATCAGCCAGAAGGCCGAGACACTGCCACCACATGCATACAACACCAAACATAGTCACGGGCAACCAAGTGAAGAAAAATGTCACTACGCACACCATAGGCCGTGACAGTTGTTCGGAGGAAGAGGCGGTGATCGCATAGAGCCCCCAGCACAGCAGAAGAGGGAGCAGGGTGCAAAAGTGGAGTGGCTGTCCCCTAGAGTGTACACCTGCTACTGCCCACCGCTGCAAGGGACAGAGAACACCAATGCCAGCTCCATGGAGTTCCCTGCTGTGGCAGTCTTTTAGACAATGTGCTGATGACAAGACACGAGTGGTTTGCACGGTGTGCAATCAGAGCTTGAAGTGAGGCATAAACGTTCTCAACCTGAGCACTACCTGCATAACCAGGCATTTAAGTGCATAGCACGAGCTGCAGTGTAGTAGACACCTCAAAAACCAAGAAAGGTCTCTGGCTCCTCCTGCTTCCTCTTCTTCTGCAGTCTTGGCCTCTTCATCAAGCTCTGGAGTGACAGTGCCACCTGCCACCTCGCAAACAGAGGATCTGCCAGCAACACCACCATCTGGGTCACCAAGCATCTCCACAATGTCCCACGGAAGCGTTCAGCTCTCAATCTCCCAAACACTGGAGAGGAAGAGGAAGTACCCCCCTACCCACCCGTGATTCCTGGCCCTGAATGCCAGCATTTCAAAATTACTGGCCTTTGAAATGCTGTCATTCCATCTGGTAGAGACAGAGAGTTTTAAAATCCTTATGGCGGTGGCTGTCCCACAGTATGTCGTGCCCAGCCGCCACTGCTTTTCCAGGCTACCATCCCTTCCCTGCACAACCAAGTAGGGGACAAAATCATGTGTGCACTGCAAAATGCCATCTTTGGCAAGGTGCACCTCACTAAGAATATGTGGACCAGTAAGCATGGTCAGGGACATTATATCTTATATCAAACCAACTATTTAACTGCAGAAGATAACGATTTAATTTGACTGTCAGAAACGCAGCGTACACCGCAAATGTGCAATCTACCACAAAACCAGTGTTTATTGCAAACAATTCTAGAAATGCAGTATTTCACAGGAAAATTCTAAAATAGCTAATGCTGTGTTGTACGCAAAAGTGCTCTGGGGCAATAGTACAGTGTTTTTTGGTAACCAACTGTGTAAATGCAGATACTGTATCCACTTTTTACTTCACATGAAAGAAATACAGGGTAGGCCTCAGATCTGCTATGTAGGCCGAAACCAGTGTTTATTGCAAAAAACTGTAGAAATGCAGTTTTTCACTGCTTAATTATCAAATAGGTAATACTGCGTTGTACGCCAAAGTGCTCTGGGGCAATAGTACAGTGTTTTTTGGCAACCAACTGTGTAAATGTGGAGTTCCACTGGTTACTTCACATTAAAGAAATACAGGGTAGGCTTCAGATTAGCTATATAGACCAAAACCTGTGTTTATTGCAAACTGTAGAAATGCAGTTTTTCACTGGTTAATTATCAAATAGGTAATACTGTGTTGTACGCAAAAGTGCTCTGGGGCACTAAAACACTATTTTTGGCAACCAACTATAATTATGAAATAGTTAATACTGCGCTGTACGCAAAAGTGCACTGTGGCACTAGAACACTTTTATTGGCAACCAACTATAGAAATGCAGTATTTTACTGCTTAATTATAAAATAGGTAACACTGCGCTGTACGCAAATGTGCACTGTGGAACTAGAACAGTTTTTTTGGCACCCAACTATAGAAATGCAGTATTTCACTGCTTAATTATAAAATAGGTAACACTGCGCTGTACGCAAATGTGCACTGTGGAACTAGAACAGTTTTTTTGGCACCCAACTATAGAAATGCAGTATTTCACTGCTTTATTATGAAATAGGTAATGCTGCACTGTACGCAAATGTGCACTGTGGCACTAGAACAGTGTTTTGGGCACACAACTCTAGAAATACAGTATTTCACTGCTTAGTTATAAAATAGGTAATACTGCCCTTTACTCAAAAGTGCCATCTACCACAAAAACTTAGCTTTTTTTTACAGCAGCAAGGTAACAGCACTATTTAATGGTTTTATTGGACTGTCAGATATGCAGTGCCTGTGGCAGATAGATAAAAAAAACTTGCTTTAGGTCACAAAAATGTGTGACAGTCTGACAGACAAATGTCTGCCGTTTATCACTACTAGCACACAGACCACGCTTATGTAAATGGTTTGAATTGTCTGACATGACACTTGGGTGCCACTCACCTACCTTAAATGTGCCTAGAGTTGTGTGGCATTTATCATATAGTTCCGCAGAACATTGTGCAGTGGCCGGGTTTGGGGTGGCCCCAACACTACGCTGGGTCCCCAGACACCGTCGAGATGTCACCACGTGTTTCTGCTCTCCAGAAGGGATGGTAAGGAGTGGTGCACTCCAATGGAAAATAAGTCCAGAGAGTCAGGGTCTGCAGTAAACCAGAGTGCTTCATTACTGGAGGAATTCAGGTACAAAACTATACAGGCAAGGCATTGCGCTGGCTTCTCCAGTCTCCTCCCTGGCAGAAGAAGGATTTGATGCTGAGAAAAGGCCTGAGCTAGATATCCCTCTTTCTCTTCAGAAGGCTGGTACCCTGGTCCAAGGCTGGTGATCCAGGGTTTGTGGCAGCGTATCCCTGTCTCAGCGTCTTCTTCTGATCACTCAGTAGTCTAGCAGAGTCTCCTCCGTCAAGCACTGATCCCTAACTGCAGCACACTAGGGGCTCTGACTGCTCTTCTTATATACAGTTTTTGCTAGACTGGAACCTTCTAGTGGGAGGGGTGGAGTGGAGAAACTCAGCACAAACAGATACATTTTTTCAGCTCCTGTCTGGTATAGACTTATATTAGAGCTTCAATTATACTCAATGGCAATGACACAGCAGGTTTTCCAGACAAAATCAAGATTCCAGACATAACAACATAGCTAAAACCAGACATTTAAATGGTCAGGCTGTCTGCTTTTTGGTGGTAAACAAGTCTGGGTCCCCCCCCCCCCAAAACAAAAACAAAAAAAACATGGTGTTAAACAAGTCTGGGTTTTCCCTCCAAAACATGGTCTTCTTTAAACCCTATGGCAGCTGTGGAAAATTATCAGCTTCTCAATCAAAGCCCTACAGTCTTTTGGTATTCATTAACCCTTTCCATAGAGCCATTTAAATACAGTAATAATGAACAGGATATATATATATATATACATATATATATATATATAAATCCAGAAAAACAGCGGCACTCCGATGGATAAAAGTAAGTGAACCTTCAAAAAGGCTCAAGTGCAGAGCCGAAACGTTGCACCACCTGGGTGAATAAAGGTTCACTTACTTTTATCCATCGGAGTGCCGCCCGTTTTTCTGGATTTATACATTGGGGTAAGAAGCCTATTCCCCTTGGGACGTGCACCCTAACCTCGTCTGAATTTGTACCAGTGCCGCCATTTTCCTTGAACTATTTGTGGCCTACTGGCAGAGCACGGCATTATTTATATCTTCCATATCTTTTTTGCATCATGTCTATTTTTGAACCTGCTTCACCATGCACCCTAACTTCGTCTGAATTTGTACCAGTGCCGCCATTTTCCTTGAACTATATATATATATATATATATATATATATATATGCAGTTACACAGTATTAAACAGTGCAAAGTTAACCCTTTTAGGTGAAATAAAGTAAGAAGTTTTTACTTTGCATAGGGAAAATAGGCAAATGTCCAAAAATGTCCAAATGTCAAAGTAATCCCTGCTCTAGGGCACTAGAATTGTTGACAATGAAGCGGACATCAGTGTGGGATGGGGCCAAAGGACATGCCTTTCTGTCACTCTTCTAGTCTCTCTCTATCTCTTTTGCAACCTGCTGATTACACTCTGTGACACTCGAAGCTCAGTGGCCAATTTCTTCTGAGAACATCTTGCTTAAAACCTCGCAAAGGTGAGGTACTGGGGTACTTTGGTTAGGTGCTGGCTTGTTCTCATGATGTCAAAACGTGAACAGTATGATTAGGAGGACTGTTTAAATACCAATTCTATTTGAACCAGGAAATTTATTGGGAGATTCATAGATCAAACACTTGTGAATTTTGCTTTTAAGCTATTGTTAGAGAACAGCAAGTTGTGCAAAAAATACTGAAACATTAAACATATGTATTTAAAAGTTTAGAGAAGGTCACATTAAGTTCACCCTAATCATAGAATTTCCCCCACAGGACAAATAGCTAAATATCCCAAACTTTTTGTGAGTAGTGTATCTGTACAGTGCCTTGTAAAAGTATTAACCCCCCCCCCCCCCCGATTATAGCCTTAAGTTCAATGTTTTGTTTATCTGAATTTTATGCGATGGATCAGAACATAATAGTCTAAGTTGGTGAAGTGAAATGAGAAAAAATATCTAAATAAAACTATTGTTTAGAAATAGAAAACAGAAAATTGGCATGTGCGTATGTATTCACCCCCTTTGTTAGGAAGCCCATAAAAAACTCTGGTACAACCAATTACCTTCAGAAGTCACATAATTAGGGAAATGATGTTTACCCGTGTGCAATCTAAGTGTTATATGATCTATCATTACATATACACACCTTTTTTTAAAGGCTCCAGAGGCTGCAACACCTAAGCAAGAGATACCACTAACCAAACACTGCCATGAAGGCTAAGGATCTCTCCAAACAAGTAAGGGACAATGTTGTTGAGAAGTAAAAGTCAGGGTTAGGTTATAAAATAAATATCTAAATCTTTGATGATCCCCAAGAGCACCATCAAATCTATCATAACCAAATGGAAAGAACATGGCAAAACAGCAAACCTGCCAAGAGACGGCTGCCCACCAAAACTCACGGACCGGGCAAGGAGGGCATTAATCAGAGAGGCAGCACAGAGACCTAAGGTAATCCTGAAGGAGCTGCAGTGTTCCACAGCAGAGACTGGAGTATTTGTACATAGGACGACAATAAGCCGTACGCTCCATAGAGTTGGGCTTTATGGCAGAGTGGCCAGAAGAAAGCCATTACTTTCAGCAAAAAAACAAAAAGGCACGTTGTGAGTTTGTGAAAAGGCATGTGAGAGACTCCCAAAATGTATGGAGGAATGTGCTCTGGTCTGATGAGACTAAAATTGAACTTTTCGGGCATCAAGGAAAATGCTGTGACTGGAGCAAACCCAACACATCACATCACCCAAAGAACACCATCCCCACAATTAAACATGGTGGTGGCAGCATCATGCTGTGGGGATGTTTTTCAGCAGCCGGGACTGGGAAACTGGTCAGAGTTGAGGGAAAGATAAATGGTGCTAAATACAGGGATATTCTTGAGCAAAATCTGTACCACTCTGTGTGTGATTTGAGGCTAGGATGGAGGTTCACCTTCCAGCAGGACAATGACCCCAAACACACTGCTAAAGCAACACTTGAGTGGTTTAAGGGGAAACATGTAAATGTGTTGGAATGGCCTAGTTAAAGCCCAGATCTCAATCCAATAGAAAATCTGTGGCCAGACTTAAAGATTGCTGTTCACAAGCACAAACCATCCAACTTGAAGGAGCTGGAGCAGTTTTGCAAGGAGTAATGTGAAAAAATCCCAGTGGTAAGATGTGGCAAACTCATAGAGACTAGTGATGAGCGAGCACCAAAGTATTCGGCCCTAACACATCGCAATATTCGTGCGCTTGGCCGAGCACCTGAGTAAAATGGAAGTCAATGGGAGACAACCAGGCACCCCCTGCTCTGAAAAGGTAAGGGTGCCTGTTCCATTGGAAAATGTGACAGAAACACCACCAAAATAGATCTAGAACAGCATGGGGACGATGTCTGGATGCATCTTGGACTCCCAGGTCGCTGCAGGGAACCATTTTGTCCGCGTTGTACCACACTTTTGCAGAATGATCAAACTACACACAAAACTCCCCCCAAAAATGTATTTTACGGTAAAAATTGTTAGGAAATATTATTTTCTGTATATTAAATTGTATATAAAGTGCAAGTGCTGTAAAAAAATTACAAGGAAGAGGCACTCTGAAACAGCCTGTATATCACATAAAGGAGGGCCTCATTCACATTGTGTTACAATTGTTCAGGTAGTGGGACTCCTACACTGATAAAGCCTATGCACTAAGTGAAAGGGCTGCCAAAAATTACAAGAAACCGTCACTTTATGTGTAACAAACACCCTTTGTTACACATAAAGGAAGGCATCATACACTCCCTTGAAAATTATCATTAATCGCCTCCTGGTGACCCTCAAAAACATTAGGAGCAAGGGCCTGCTGATCTGACCATCTAAAATATCAGGGGTGAGGGCCTGCTGCTGAGCTGACCCTCTAAAACATTAGGGTCGATATGCGAGTGCCTGCAGATGAGCAGACGCTCTAAAACATTATATGCGAGTGCCTGCAGATGAGCAGACGCTCTTAAACATTATATGCGAGTGCCTGCAGATGAGCAGATGCTCTAAAACATTATATGCGAGTGCCTGCAGATGAGCAGACGCTCTCAAACATTATATGCAAGTGCCTGCAGATGAGCAGATGCTCTAAAACATTATATGCAAGTGCCTGTAGATGAGCAGACGCTCTCAAACATTTATGCGAGTGCCTGCAGATGAGCAGACGCTGTAAAACATTATATGCAAGTGCCTGCAGATGAGCAGATGCTCTCAAACATTATATGCAAGTGCCTGCAGATGAGCAGATGCTCTAAAACATTATATGCGAGTGCCTGCAGATGAGCAGATGCTCTCAAACATTATATGCAAGTGCCTGCAGATGAGCAGATGCTCTAAAACATTATATGCGAGTGCCTGTAGATGAGCAGACGCTCTCAAACATTTATGCGAGTGCCTGCAGATGAGCAGACGCTCTCAAATATTATATGAGAGTGCCTGCAGATGATCAGACGCTCTCAAACATTATATGCGAGTGCCTGCAGATGAGCAGACGCTGTAAAACATTATATGCAAGTGCCTGTAGATGAGCAGACGCTCTCAAACATTATATGCGAGTGCCTGCAGATGAGCAGACGCTCTCAAACTTTATATGCGAGTGCCTGCAGATGATCAGACACTGTAAAACATATGCGAATACCTGCAGATGAACAGACCCAGTAAAAAAAATTGAGTGGAGGGAATATATACAATCTGAATGAGGAGGAGGAGCAGAAAACAAGATTCAACCATACACTCTTTTTGTGGTGGAAAAGGTGCATGGGAATACACTACAGTAGATTGAGTACATTATAAATGATAAATTAATATTTACTTTATGTTCATCCTCAGCTCAGCTCTCCTCTGGCGGAGTTAAGAAATCAGGGGCAATCCAGGCCTTGTTCATTTTTATCTGAGTCAACCTGTCAGCATTGCCAGTTGACAAGTGGATGCGCTTATCTGTTATGATGCCACCAACAGCACTAAATATACGCTCAGACAAAACGCTGGCGGCAGGGCAGGCAAGCACCTCCAAGGCATAGAGCACAGAGCATAGAGCTATAACCTGCACAGGACACTGGGAGTGGGCGCAATTTAAGCTCATACCAACGACCCCACCCAGTGCACCTGAAGGGAGGCGGATACAGCTCAACTCCAAAACAATAACAAAAGGCTACACATGTGCTGCTAACCTAGCAGACCTCCACACATGACCTGAGCATGGCATGACACTTATCTAGGGTTGAGCGAACCCGAACTGTAAAGTTTGGATTCATACCGAACTTTAGGATTTTTGGACCCCGGACCCGAACATTTCCGTAAAAGTTCAGATTTCGGTTCGGTGTTTGGCGCTTTCTTGGCGCTTTTTGAAAGGCTGCAGAGCAGCCAATCAACAAGCTGTTAACTGTCTGACCTTAGAAGCCATCACAGCCATGCCTACTAATGGCATGGCTGTGATTGGCCAGAGCAGCATGTGACCCAGGCTCTATATAAGCTTGAGTCACGTAGCGCTGCACATCACTCTGCTGTTAAAAGTGTAGGGAGAGGATGCTAGGGAAATAGTTGTGTGGGTGCAGGGCACAATTGTTTTACCCTGCCCTGAGTCCATTGACCAAAAAGTAAATACATTTTTTTATTCTGTTAGTTAGGTGAGCGGCAGCGGTGGCCATTTTATGCAAGCTCAGTGCACTATCACTACATCTGATCTTTTGGGACATTGCAAATGACAATTTTTTGGGCAAACTACAACATCTTGATTAGTCAGAGTGCAATTTAAGCTAGAAATTCACCTATTGCACATTGCAAATCACTCATTTTCTGGGGTTTGAAAAACACATTTTTTTTTTTAAACAGTATTTTCCTGATCTGCAAGTGTTAAATTCAAGTTTAATATATACAGCTTTCATATTCTGTTACAAAAAAAAACCTGGAAAAACATTGTGAACTAAGTATCCTGACATATACAGCGGAACCCAGGGATCTCACTGCACTTACTATTATCCCTGGGCGCCGCTCCGTTCCGTTCTCCCGTTATGTCCTCTGGTATCTTCACTCAGTAAGTTATAGTAGGCGGAGACTGCCCTTGTTCTGCTGGGCGTCTCCTCCTCCTAGGCTGTAGCGCTGGCCAATTGCAGCGCACAGCTCACAGTAGGCGACAGAACCTGCAGCGGTATTTGGTCGGGCCTAATGTGGCTCTATGAATGGTGAGGCCTGAACAAGTACAGGCGATAGTAGATTGGGTTGCTGACAGCGGATCCAGTTCCTTCACATTGTCTCCCACCCAGTCTCCTGCTGAAAGACCACAGTTGTCACCTGCAGCCGATTTACATCAGTCTTTCAACTCACCCCCCCAGTCTGAGCCCCAAGTAATGCAGCAGTCTCTTCTGCTTTTTGATGACTCTGTTAGCAGGGTTTCCCAGGGCCATCCACCTAGCCCTGCCCCAGAAGTGGAAGAGATTGAGTGCACCGATGCCCAACCACTTAATTTTCAAGAGGAGTACATGGGAGGACCATCGCAGCACGTCTCAGGTGATGACGAAACACAGGTGCCAACTGTTGGGGCTTTTGAAAGTGTGCAGACCGACAAGGAAGGCAGGGGTGAAGACTGGGTGGAAGATGATGTGGAGGACGATGAGGTCCCCGACCCCACATGGAATCAAGGTCATGTGAGTGACCTATGTAGTTCGGAGGAAGAGGCGGTGGTCGCACTAAGCCACCAGCACATCAGAAAAGGGGGCAGGGTGCAAAAGCGGAACGGCCGCCCTCTAGACAGTACACCTGCTACTGCCCACCGCAGCAAGGGACCGAGCACACCAAAGCCAGCTCCAAGGAGTTCCCTGGCGTGGCAGTTCTTCAGACAATGTGCTGACAACAAGACACGAGTGGTTTGCACGCTGTGCAATCAGAGCTTGAAGCGAGGCATAAACGTTCTCAACCTGAGCACAACCTGCATGACAAGGCATTTAAGTGCAAAGCTCAAGCTGCAGTGTAGTAGACACCTCAAAAACCAAGAAAGGACTCTGGCTCCTCCTGCTTCCTCTTGTGCTGCAGTCTCGGCCTCCTCATCCACCTCTGGAGTGACAGTGCCATCTGCCACCCCGCAAGCAGAGGATCTGCCAGCAACACCAAAACCTGGGTCACCAAGCATCTCCACAATGTCCCACAGAAGCGCTCAGTTCTCATCTCCCAAACGCTGGAGAGGAAAAGGAAGCACCCCCCTACCCACCCGCGATCCCTAGCCCTGAATACCAGCATTTCTAAATTACTAGCCTTTGAAATGCTGTCATTCCATCTGGTATGGATGAATAGTTTTAAATTCCATCATTTTTATTGTAAAATGTTTACAGTAAAGTTTAGCAAAGTGTAACATAGCATAGTAGGGTATGGTGGTCGCATCCACAAAAGGTAGACATAACACAAGTCATACAGTCGTCAAAGAGTGCGCAATAAAGGAGGAATGGAGGACAGTGCATATAGAGAGAGTACATGTAAACTAGTATCAATAGCTTCCTTGATATCAGTGGCATTAAACAGGATTCACAATTGTCTTCATCTCCAGTAGTGATTATCAACATTGTCATTAAGATACTATCATAATCGGCGTGTCGATCACATACGTGACGCAAAGGGAGGGAAATGGGAAGGCCCTTTCCAAGGGAGAGGGAAAGGTGGTGACCCCTAACTCACCTTGAGGTTGGCACCTGACTGCCCTGACGTCCCTAGACGGGTTCCTCACCTATACGCCGACCACGTGCTTAAACCCTGGCTTTCCCTGAGATGAGCCCTACGTGGTGAATAGGGCAGTGGGAACACTAGTCCGCACCACTAACACTAAAGGAAAACACCAAGGAGAGGACAGACAATACAGACAAAACATATAATCCCAGGTGGGTGACAACAGCGGACAACAAAAGCCCAACAGGGATACGGAGGGTAACGCTCTGGAACAACAATCAGGAATCACAGCTACACAGCTCCAGTGGGTCAGTATAGAAGTCCAGACAGGAAGCTCTATATCTGGCAACCAGAGAAGTGGGAAAGGGGAATATAAGGAGGTTGGGATTGCTGGAAAAGAAACTGCTGAGGAGAAGAAGCTACGGATCCCTGAGTGAGCCAAAAGGGATTTCAAGGCAAACCCAGAAAGCTACCATTAAGAAACAGCACTATCTTTAGACATAGAGCGTGCAGCCACCCGCTGCGACTTCCTGACCCCAGGTATAACGGAGTCAGACGTGGCTCTTGACACCCTCGTAACAGTACCCCCCTTTCCACGAGGGGCCTCCGGACACTTAGGACTAGGTCTCTCGGGATGAGAGGCATGAAAAGCCCGAACTAACCTGTCGGCGTTTACCTCAGACGCTGGAACCCACATTCTTTCCTCGGGACCGTAACCCCTCCAATGCACCAGATATTGAAGAGAGCGGCGGACCCGACGAGAATCAACAATTTTGGATATTTGAAACTCTATATTACCACCACAACAACAGGGGATGGCAGTGGTGACGGTTCTAGAGGTGGAACATACTTTTTGAGTAACGACTTATGGAAGACGTTATGGATTTAAAAAGTTTGAGGTAGCTCCAGGCGAAAAGCCACGGGGTTAATGATGGCTACTATTTTGTAAGGACCAATGAACCTAGTACCCAGTTTCCAAGAGGAAACCTTTAACTTAATATTCCTAGTAGATAACCACACATAGTCATTCACTCCTAGGTCCGGACCTGGCGACCATTTCTTATCAGCCATGCATTTATATTTACCTCCCATATTTTTCAAGTTAGCTTGCACTTTCTGCCATACAGATGAAAGAGATGACGAAAACCATTCCTCTTTGGGAACCCCAGAAGATGCCCCCTCTTTGAAAGTACAGAATTGGGGATGAAAACCATATGCACCAAGAAATGGTGACTTGCCAGTGGATTCCTGATGGTGATTATTTATAGCAAACTCGGCTAACGGTAAATATGATGACCACACCTCTTGGTTTTCAGACACAAAACACCTTAGATATGTCTCAAGGTTTTGGTTGGTACGCTCAGTCTGCCCATTCGACTGAGGATGGAAAGCTGAGGAAAAGGACAAGTGTACCCCCAAACGGGAACAAAAAGATTTAAAAAATTTAGAAATAAACTGGGTTCCCCGATCCGAAACAACATCGGAAGGGACCCCGTAAAGCTTCATGATTTCACTGATGAATACCTGAGCAAGAATCTTAGCATTAGGTAGTACGGGTAACGCAATAAAGTGTACCATTTTGCTAAACCTGTCTACTACTACCAAGATAACTGTTTTACCCGCAGACAAAGGTAAGTCAGTGATGAAATCCATTGACAGATGTGTCCATAGCCTATTGGGAATGACAAGTGGCAATAAAGACCCTGCAGGACGTGTATGAGAGACTTTCGCGCGAGCACAAGTAGACCCAAAATCCATTACATCCTGATGCAACCTTGGCCACCAAAAAGGACGAGACAATAGCTCCAAGGTTGCTTTACTACCCGGGTGCCCAGCAAGTGCCGAATTATTATGTTCCTTTAATAATTCGAGACGCAGATTTAACGGTACAAACAATTTCTCTGAGGGGCAAGAGACCGGGGCGTCCCCCTGGGCCTCTAACACCTTCCCCTCCAGAACAGAGTGTACAGCAGAGACAAACACTCCTCTTTGTAAAATGGGTACCGGATCACCCACATTACCCCCTCCAGGGAAACTACGAGATAATGCATCTGCCTTGGTATTTTTTTCCCCAGGTCGATAGGTGATGAAAAAGTTAAACCTGGTAAAAAATAGCGACCACCTAGCTTGTCTAGGGGTGAGACGCTTAGCTGATTCAAGGTACAGAAGGTTTTTGTGGTCCGTAATCACCGTGACGGGGTGGATTGCCCCCTCTAAAAGGTGATGCCATTCTTCAAACGCTAGTTTAATAGCTAATAGTTCCCTATTGCCAATATCATAGTTCTTCTCTGCTGCAGATAGTTTTTTAGAAAAGAAAGCGCAAGGATGCCATTTGCCAGGAGACGGACCCTGAGACAGTACAGCCCCCACTCCCACCTCTGACGCATCTACTTCAACAATAAAAGGCTGGGAGACATCAGGTTGGATTAGTACAGGTGCCGAGGTAAACCTCTCTTTTAGAGAGGAAAATGCCATTTTAGCGGCGTCAGACCATTTAGAAAAATCAGTCCCCTTCCTAGTCATGTCAGTAAGGGGTTTGACAATCACCGAATAATTTTTAATGAACTTTCTATAGAAATTTGCGAAACCCAAGAACCGTTGCAGTGCTTTAAGGTTCTCAGGAAGATCCCAATCTAAAATTGCCTGGACCTTCCTAGGATCCATACGGAAACCTGAAGCAGATAATAGATATCCCAGGAACTGTATTTCCTGAACGGCGAAGACACACTTTTCAATTTTCGCATATAATTTATTCGTCCGTAGGACCTGCAGTACCTGTCTGACATGTACCTCATGTGTTTTCAGATCAGACTGAATAAATTAAAATATCATCTAGGTATATCACCACAAACCTGCCGATAAGATGACTAAAAATGTCATTAACGAAATGTTGGAAGACAGCAGGAGCATTGGTCAGACCGAAAGGCATGACTAGATTTTCATAATGCCCCTCAGGGGTGTTAAAAGCTGTCTTCCACTCATCCCCTTCCTTGATACGAATCAGATTGTAGGCCCCCCTAAGATCAAGTTTGGAGAACCACCTAGCACCCGCAATCTGATTAAACAGGTCAGGAATGAGAGGAAGAGGGTATGGGTCTCGGATGGTTATCCGGTTTAGTTCGCGGAAATCTAGGCAAGGACGCAGGCCCCCATCTTTCTTTTTAACAAAGAAAAACCCTGCAGCCACGGGTGATGAAGAGGGTCTGATGTGTCCCTTAGCCAAACTCTCTGAGATATAATCTTTCATGGCTTGTCTCTCGGGACCCGAAAGATTATATAACCTAGTCTTGGGTAATTTTGCACCGGGAATCAGGTTAACCGGGCAATCATAAGGACAGTGAGGTGGTAGCTTCTGACAACCCTTTTCAGAAAAAACTTCCTCAAAGTCCGAAACAAACGTATGTAGAGTAGCTATGGAGGCGACTAAGCAATTGCTATTTAAGCAATTTTCTCTGCAATGCTCACTCCACTCCAATATCTCCCTGGCCTGCCAATCCACCACTGGATTGTGTGCTACCAACTAGGAAAGACCCAATACCACAGGAGTGGGAAGGCCCTCCAGAACATAACATGATAGACACTCGTTATGGTGGTCCCCTACCCGAAGGTGTAAATTATGGACAATGTGAGTAAGGTTTCTCTGAGACAGAGGAGCAGAATCAATAGCGAATATGAGAATAGGTCTCTGTAGCGTACAGAGAGACAAACCCATAGTGCGGGCAAAATGGGCATCTATCAAATTTTCCCCTGCTCCACTGTCTAGAAAGAAAGAAATAGTCTCCGTCTTAACACCAAAAACAACAACCGCTGGCAACACAAATTGAGATGTTCGTATGGAGGAAACGTATATCCCCCGGCTGACATCCTCCACACAGCCTGGGGTTAGTAGTTCCGACGGTCTTTTGTTTTTGAGAAAGGAAGGACAGACATTAATGAAATGACCCCCCCTCCCCACAGAAAAAACAAACCCCACGCCTACGGCGAGCCTCAGGAGGACGGACCTGACGAGTAGTTCCTCCTAGCTGCATAGGCTCGTCTAGGTCCGTACAGACTAACTGCTGCTTGGGAGGGGTTACCAATTGCTCAGGATTTTTCAATCTGTCCCTAAGACGTCTATCTATTCTGATAGAAAGGGACATAACAGCATCAAGGGAAAAGGGGGTCTCATACAGCGCAAGCGCATCCTTAACCCTTTCGGATAACCCAGAGCAGAACTGACTCCTGAGAGCCAGGTCGTTCCACTGGGTATCCGTAGCCCACCTACGAAACTCTGAGCAATACTCCTCTGCTGGCCTCTCTCCCTGTAGGAGTCTCCGTAATTTCGACTCAGCCAGGGTGACTCGGTCAGGGTCATCATATATGAGACCCAAGGCCCCAAAAAATTCTTCCACTGACCGGAGAGCCTCGGAATCAGTGGGTAAAGAGAACGCCCAGGATTGCGGGTCCCCCTGAAGCAGGGAAGTAACAATCCCCACCCGCTGTTCTTCATTACCAGAGGCGTAAGGGCGCAGCTTAAAATATAACTTACAGGCCTCACGGAACGTCACAAATTTGTCCCTTCCCCAGAAAATCTGTCAGGAAGAACAACCTTGGGTTCCGCAGCAAACTGGTTACCTATAGCAACCGCTGGGCTTGCGGTCTGTTGCAATTGCTGCTGTTGCTGGAGGACCGACGCCTTCAATCCTGTCACCTCCAAAGACAGGCCTTGAAGTTGCTTTGTCAAAGCAGCAATAGGATCCATACTGGATTCTAAATAGGTAGAAAGAAAAAGTATTTATTTATTTTTTTCTTCTTTCTTTCTACCTACACAAAATAAGAGCCAGATATAATATCATGACCGGCGTGCCGATCACATACGTGACGCAAAGGGAGGGAAATGGGAAGGCCCTGTCCAAGGGAGAGGGAAAGGTGGTGACCCCTAACTCACCTTGAGGCTGGCACCTGACTGCCCTGACATCCCTAGACGGGTTCCTCACCCGTACGCCGATCACATGCCTAAACCCTGGCGTTCCCTGAGATAAGCCCTACGTAGTGAATAGGGCAGTGGGAACACTAGTTCGCACCACTAACACTAAAGGAAAACACCAAGGAGAGGACAGACAATACAGACAAAACATATAATCCCAGGTGGGTGACAACAGCGGACAACAAAAGCCCAACAGGGATCCGGAGGGTAACGCTCTGGAACAACAACCAGGAATCACAGCTACACAGCTCCAGTGGGTCAGTATAGAAGTCCAGGCAGGAAGCTCTATATCTGGCAACCAGAGAAGTGGGAGAGGGGAAAATAAGGAGGTTGGGATTGCTGGACAAGAAACAGCTGAGGAGAAGAAGCTACGGATCCCTGAGTGAGCCAAAATGGATTGCAAGGCAAACCCAGAAAGCTACCATTAAGAAACAGTACTATCTTTAGACATAGAGCGCGCAGCCACCCACTGTGACTTCCTAACCCCAGGTATAACGGAGTCAGACGTGGCTCTTGACACCCTTGTGACAGATACTTAAATGACTACTGATGCTAGCCAGTTGTCAAATTTCCTGTAACCTAACACAGGAACTACAAGTAACTAAAACCAATAAGGAGATCCGTCCACTATTGAGGCCCAACTGTGGGAGGGACCTAGTTGTGAGGATGCTAAAGGCGTTTCAGGACTAATCCATTAAGAGGAATCCGTACAGGTGAGAGTTAATCTAATGGGTAAATGGTGGATGAGTCATCCAGGGGCCCCATGTGCGCTCATATTTCACAGGAGAAAGCATTGAGGGTGGAATCATCTTTTCATACCGGCAAGTTGTGTTTTAGTTAGTTATCACTTCTGAAATGTCTGGGGGGGGGGGGGGGGGTAAGGCTTTTCCAGTGACGAGTTACAATTAACTTAGCACTAAGTAGAACATGTCCCATTATGGGTCTATGGGAGGGGTGTGTGTGTTGAATTCCCAAAAATTAAAGAGCAAGTTCTGGGGACGGAGGAATTGCAGCCTATGTCAGTTCTCCTAATAGCGCAAATACCTGTCTCCAGAAGTTAGTTATAATTGGGCACCACCACAGAACATGGAGTAATGAACCCACATTCCCACACCCCCTCCAGCATAAGGGAGAAGTAGAAGGGTACAGTATGTGTAGTCTTTGAGGTGTGAAGTACCAACTCAAGCGTGTCTTGACACCCACCTCGTAGTGGGTGACACATTTAAAATTGGAGGTCAAGAAGCCAATAGCGAGCGACCAGAAATCTTCGGAGAATGAGCTCCCCAATTCCCGTTCCCACCTTTTGAAAGGTTTAGTTTTAATAAACTTAGTTTTTTTCACCTAAAAAGTCATAGATGCGGCTAGTTGCTCCTTTCCTCAATAAGCCCGGGGAGTAATACAGTTGGAGGATCCCTGTATGAGTAGATGGGGGCGCTTTGAGAGTGGTCGTTAACAGTGTTTAATTCTAAGGTAATTGAATATCTCGCTAGATGGAAGTTGGAACAGTTGCTGAATGGTGTTAAATGGGAGAATCCCATCAGCAGAAACGAGCTGAGAGACTCTTCCAATCCCTTTCTCGCGCCATCTGGATAAATTAATGTCCTGGAGTACTGATTCCAGGGTATAGTAGTGTTGAGCGCGAATATTCGAATTACGAATTTTTTTCTCGAATATCGCAATTTCGAGATTTCGCGAATATTTAGAATATCGTTCTATATATTCGCGAATTCGAATATTCGTATTTTTTTTTTTATTATAATATTTTTTTTCTTTCCCACTTCTCTAAAGTTGTTCTTACCTGTCCTTTGGATTCCTGGCTTCCTGGCTGCTCCAGTCAGTGGCGTTTTCAACTTACTGCTATATTCCATATTAGCTAAATTACAATCTAATCTATATATGTATTTTACGAAATTTCGCAAGTTGCGATGCGAGTAATATAATACGAAATAATCGCATGAAGATTTCAACTTAGCACTGCTATATTCCATATTCTAGCCTAATATGGAATATAGCTGTGCTAAGTTAGCACTGCTCTATTCCACACTAGGCTAGAATATGGAATATAGCAGTGTTAAGTTGAAATCTTCATGCGATTATTTCGTGTTATATTACTCGCATCGCAACTTGCGAAATTTGCAAATGTTCTTAATATTGCTCTAACTTCGTCTTTTAGAATATTACGAATATTCTAAAAGACGAAGTTAGAGCAATATTACGAAATTTCGTGAAATACACATATAGATTGTAATTTAGCTTATATAGTGCTATAATCCCTTTTTTTTTCCTCTAATTTTTTTTGCCTCTTCTGAACTTAAGTTTTGTAAAATATGTACACTGTTAAAAAATATTACTATAGCAGTATATTAGCTTAAATACAATCTATGTGTATTTTACGAAATTTCGTAATATTGCTCTAACTTCGTCTTTTAGAAATTTCGTAATATTGCTCTAACTTCGTCTTTTAGAATATTCGTAATATTCTAAAAGACGAAGTTAGAGCAATATTAAGAACATTTGCAAATTTCGCAAGTTGCGATGCGAGTAATATAACACGAAATAATCGCATGAAGATTTCAACTTAGCACTGCTATATTCCATATTCTAGCCTAGTGTGGAATAGAGCAGTGCTAACTTAGCACAGCTATATTCCATATTAGGCTAGAATATGGAATATAGCAGTGCTAAGTTGAAATCTTCATGCGATTATTTCGTATTATATTACTCGCATCGCAATTTCGGCTTTTGCAAATGTTCTTAATATTGCTCTAACTTCGTCTTTTAGGATATTACGAATATTCTAAAAGACGAAGTTAGAGCAATATTACGAAATTTCGTAAAATACACATAGATTGTATTTAAGCTAATATACTGCTATAGTAATATTTTTTAATAGTGTACATATTTTACAAAACTTAAGTTCAGAAGAGGCAAAAAAAAAAAAGAGGCAAAAAAAGGGATTATAGCAGTATATTAGCTAAATTACAATCTATATGTGTATTTTACGAAATTTCGTAATATTGCTCTAACTTCGTCTTTTAGAATATTCGTAATATTCTAAGAGACGAAGTTAGAGCAAATCACGAAATTTCGTAAAATACACATATTAGCCTAGCCATAGTCAATTAGCATAGGAACGTTGCCTTATACTATCAAGATAAATAATCGCAATACGCGAAAAAAAAAATCGTATATTATTCGCGATAATTGGAATAATTACGAATATTCGATTTCGACGAATATAACACGAATATTCATTCGAATATTCGCGAAATATCGCGAAATCGAATATGGCACCTCCCGCTCATCACTAGGGTATAGGTGTCAGAATGAAAGAGTAAAGTATCTTTAGAGTCTGGGGATGAGTTGTGGATTTGTAACCAAAGTCTCCCTGTATGTTTTGTGGTCATAAGAGTAAGATCAGGGACCTTCCTGTTCCATATAATGCTTATTAACAGGTCTCTTAAGGAGCCTCCACCAATTGAATGGGATTTAATTTGATGCCAAGCCTTGGTACATTCTTTTTTCCACCAGTTGTACCAGGTTGCTTAATTGTTGCAAGTACTTACCCTCACGTCCTTGTTCACTATCTGTAGCCAGGACCACAAATATTAAGGCTGTTCACAGCCTGCAATTGTGGGAGGGGCGGAGGCTTTTAAATTCTCACAAGCCTCCCCCATCCATTGCGGGCACTTGCTGTGCCCCACCCTTTCCCCTCCCTTTCTTCTTTAGTTCCCCTATGGGTAGGCTACCCTTATATGCCTACCCACAAACATGGCTTCGGGCACAATTCAGGCCAGATCTACCAGGTTGCTTAATTTTTGCAAGTAGTTAACCTCACGTCTTCGTTCACTATCTGTAGCCACGACCACAAATATATATATATATATATATATATATATATATATATACAGTACAGACCAAAAGTTCGGACACACCTTCTCATTCAAAGAGTTTTCTTTATTTTCATGACTATGAAAATTGTAGATTCACACTGAAGACATCAAAACTATGAATTAACACATGTGAAATTATATACATAACAAAAAAGTGTTAAACAACTGAAAATATGTCATATTCTAGGTTCTTCAAAGTAGCCACCTTTTGCTTTGATTACTGCTTTGCACACTCTTGGCATTCTCTTGATGAGCTTCAAGAGGTAGTCCCCTGAAATGGTTTTCACTTCACAGGTTTAATAAGTGGGATTTCTTGCCTTATAAATGGGGTTGGGACCATCAGTTGCGTTGTGGAGGAGTCAGGTGGATACACAGCTGATAGTCCTACTGAATAGACTGTTAGAGTTTGTATTATGGCAAGAAAAAAGCAGCTAAGTAAAGAAAAACGAGTGGCCATCATTACTTTAAGAAATGAAGGTCAGTAAGTCCGAAAAATTGGGAAAACTTTGAAAGTGTCCCCAAGTGCAGTCACAAAAACCATCAAGCCCTACAAAGAAACTGGCTCACATGCAGACCGCCCCAGGACAGGAAGACCAAGAGTCACCTCTGCTGCGGAGGATAATTTCATCCGAGTCACCAGCCTCAGAAATCGCAGGTTAACAGCAGCTCAGATTAGAGACCAGGTCAATTCCACACAGAGTTCTAGCAGAAGACACATCTCTAGAACAGCTGTTAAGAGGAGACTGTGTGAATCAGGCCTTCATGGTAGAATATATGCTAGGAAACCACTGCTAAGGACAGGCAACAAGCAGAAGAGACTTGTTTGGTCTAAAGAACACAAGGAATGGACATTAGACCAGTGGAAATCTGTGCTTTGGTCTGATGAGTCCAAATTTGAGATCTTTGGTTCCAACCACCGTGCTGGTTTGCTGGTGACAATGTTGGGGATGTATTCAAAATTGAAGGCATACTGAACCAGCATGGCTACTACAGCATCTTGCAGCAGCATGCTATTCCATCCGGTTTGCGTTTAGTTGGACCATCATTTATTTTTCAACAGGACAATGACCCCAAACACCTCCAGGCTGTGTAAGGGCTATTTGACCATGAAGGAGAGTGATGGGGTGCTGCGCCAGATGACCTGGCCTTCACAGTCCCTGGACATGAACCCAATCGAGATGGTTTGGGGTGAGCTGGACCAGAGAGTGAAGGCAAAAGGGCCAACAAGTGCTAAGCATCTCTGGGAACTCCTTCAAGACTGTTGGAAGACCATTTCTGGTGACTACCTCTTGAACCTCATCAAGAGAATGCCAAGAGTGTGCAAAGCAGTAATCAAAGCAAAAGGTGGCTACTTTGAAGAACCTAGAATATGACATATTTTCAGTCGTTTCACACTTTTTTGTTATGTATATAATTCCACATGTGTTAATTCATAGTTTTGATGCTGTCAGTGTGAATCTACAATTTTCATAGTCATGAAAATAAAGAAAACTCTTTGAATGAGAAGGTGTGTCCAAACTTTTGGTCTGTACTGTATATATATATATATATATATATATATATATATATATTTATATATATATATATATATATATATATATATAAAAGAAAAAAGAAAAAAAGAAAAAATGTATGGCAGCACCAATTTACACCAAAAAGAGAGAGAGGGTGCTAGGTCCAGGGAATTCACTGCTTACCCTTGTATGTAGACGAAAACGGACAGCAACTCCAAATAGTACAAAAAAGATAATTTATTGGGCCACAGTGGCCCAATAAATGATCTTTTTTGTACTATTTGGAGTTGCTGTCCGTTTTCGTCTATATATATATATATATATATATATATACACACTATATATATATATATATATATATATATACACATATATATATTGTACTGATGTGAGAAGTACAAGATATAATAGATTCAGGATAAACAGATTTATGTGGTCAGCTATGTATTGTGGTTATTAAAGATGAGCGAATCGAAGCTGATCGAAGCTGATGTAGTGCAATTCGATCTGAATTTCAGGAAAAATGAGATTTGCACCAAAGCTGAATTTCCTAATGCTTCGTAGTAACAAATCAAATTTTTTCCTAAAATGGCTGCTGCATGTGTGAGGACATGGAGCAAGGAACTCTGAGAAGGCGGGATCACCCATAATGCCATGCATGCAGCCAATCAGCAGCCAGTTCTGTGATGTCACAGCTATATAAATAGCCTCAGCCATCTTGGATTCTGCTATTTACCAGTGTACTCAATGCAGGGAGAAACGTCAGCAGGCGCTAGGGACAGTGTTAGAAAAAATATTGTTGTGCTAAAACAATGATTTACAAGTGCAGAGAAAGATTATTCAAGGTGTAGGGGAAGGATAGGGAGGAATCATTCCACAGCATTTCTGTAGGGGAGGATAGAGCCTGGGTAATAGGAACAATCCTATAACACCTTGCTGCACTGACTGGGGATCCAAAATCCCATTATACAGCTCTGTAATACTAGAAAACCGTTCTTATTAGGGTGCAAGTGGTGCTTGAAACAGGCATTAACAGGGTTTATTACAAGGAAATTTTTCTATATTTTATTTGCCCTTGTGCGGTGCAGTTATTTGTTCTAAAGCATTTTTTGGCTTGTATTAGTGAGAAAAAAGGGCTTATTAGTAGGGATGAGCGAACTCGAACTGTATAGTTCGGGTTCGTACCGAATTTTGGGGTGTCCGTGACACGGACCCGAACCCGGACATTTTCGTAAAAGTCCGGGTTCGGGTTCGGTGTTCGTCGCTTTCTTGGCGCTTTTGTGACGCTTTCTTGGCGCTTTTTGAAAGGCTGCAAAGCAGCCAATCAACAAGCGTCATACTACTTGCCCCAAGAGGCCATCACAGCCATGCCTACTATTGGCATGGCTGTGATTGGCCAGAGCACCATGTGACCCAGCCTCTATTTAAGCTGGAGTCACATAGCGCCGCCCGTCACTCTGCTCTGATTAGCGTAGGGAGAGGTTGCGGCTGCGACAGTAGGGCGAGATTAGGCAGATTAACTCCTCCAAAGGACTTGATTAACTGATCGATCTGCAGCTGTGGATCATTGAGCTGCTGATCCTCAATTGCTCACTGTTTTTAGGCTGCACAGACCGTTTGTCAGTCTCATTTTTCTGGGGTGATCGGCGGCCATTTTGTGTCTTGTGGTGCGCCAGCACAAGCTGCGACCAAGTGCATTTAACCCTCAATGGTGTGGTTGTTTTTTGGCTAAAGCCTACATCAGGGTGAAGCTGTCACACCAAGTGCATTTAACCAGCAATAGTCTGTTCATTTTTTGGCCATATACAAAATCAGGGGCAAGCTGCGCCTGTCACCAAGTGCATTTAACCCTCAATGGTGTGGTTGTTTTTTGGCTAAAGCCTACATCAGGGTGAAGCTGTGACACCAAGTGCATTTAACCAGCAATAGTCTGTTCATTTTTTGGCCATATACAAAATCAGGGGCAAGCTGCGCCTGTCACCAAGTGCATTTAACCCTCAATGGTGTGGTTGTTTTTTGGCTAAAGCCTACATCAGGGTGAAGCTGTCACACCAAGTGCATTTAACCAGCAATAGTCTGTTCATTTTTTGGCCATATACAAAATCAGGGGCAAGCTGCGCCTGTCACCAAGTGCATTTAACCCTCAATGGTGTGGTTGTTTTTTGGCTAAAGCCTACATCAGGGTGAAGCTGTCACACCAAGTGCATTTAACCAGCAATAGTCTGTTTATTTTTTGGCCATATCCCAGTCTAATTCTGTCACTAAATCCATACCGGTCACCCAGCGCCTAAATACTAGGCCTCAAATTTATATCCAGCTAAATCTGTCCCTAGTGCTGTAGCTGGGCGAGTTATTTAGTGTCCGTTCAAGCACATTTCTTGTTCTGGGTTGAAATACAATTCCCAATTTAGCAATTTCATAATTTAGTGGTTTCTGCTATATCAGAGCTATTTGAAATCTATCCCTAAAAGGGTATATAATATTGAAGGTGCACATAGGGTCATTCAGAATAACTTCACACACACGCTTCTGTGCATTTCCAAGTCTAATTCTGTCACTAAATCCATACCGGTGACCCAGCGCCTAAATACTAGGCCTCAAATTTAAATCCCTCTAAAACTCTCGTTACCCACCGCTGTACTGTTGTTGCTGGGCAAGATATTTAGTGTCCGTCAAAGCACATTTTTTGTTCTGGGTTGAAGTACAATTCCCAATTTAGCAATTTCATAATTTAGTGGTTTCTGCTATATCAGAGCTATTTGAAATCTATCCCTAAAAGGGTATATAATATTGAAGGTGCACATTGGGTCATTCAGAATAACTTCACACACACGCTTCTGTGCATTTCCAAGTCTAATTCTGTCACTAAATCCATACCGGTGACCCAGCGCCTAAATACTAGGCCTCAAATTTAAATCCCTCTAAATCTCTCGTTACCCACCGCTGTACTGTTGTTGCTGGGCAAGATATTTAGTGTCCGTCAAAGCACATTTTTTGTTCTGGGTTGAAGTACAATTCCCAATTTAGCAATTTCATAATTTAGTGGTTTCTGCTATATCAGAGCTATTTGAAATCTATCCCTAAAAGGGTATATAATATTGAAGGTGCACATAGGGTCATTCAGAATAACTTCACACACACCCGCTACTGTGTATTTCCAAGTCTAATTCTGTCACTAAACCCATACCTGTCACCCAGCGCCTAAATACTAGGCCTCAAATTTAAATCCCTCTAAATCTCTCGTTACCGCTGTACTGTTGTTGCTGGGCAAGATATTTAGTGTCCGTCAAAGCACATTTTTTGTTCTGGGTTGAAGTACAATTCCCAATTTAGCAATTTCATAATTTAGTGGTTTCTGCTATATCAGAGCTATTTGAAATCTATCCCTAAAAGGGTATATAATATTGAAGGTGCACATTGGGTCATTCAGAATAACTTCACACACACGCTTCTGTGCATTTCCAAGTCTAATTCTGTCACTAAATCCATACCGGTGACCCAGCGCCTAAATACTAGGCCTCAAATTTAAATCCCTCTAAATCTCTCGTTACCACCGCTGTACTGTTGTTGCTGGGCAAGATATTTAGTGTCCGTCAAAGCACATTTTTTGTTCTGGGTTGAAGTACAATTCCCAATTTAGCAATTTCATAATTTAGTGGTTTCTGCTATATCAGAGCTATTTGAAATCTATCCCTAAAAGGGTATATAATATTGAAGGTGCACATAGGGTCATTCAGAATAACTTCACACACACGCTTCTGTGCATTTCCAAGTCTAATTCTGTCACTAAATCCATACCGGTGACCCAGCGCCTAAATACTAGGCCTCAAATTTAAATCCCTCTAAATCTCTCGTTACCCACCGCTGTACTGTTGTTGCTGGGCAAGATATTTAGTGTCCGTCAAAGCACATTTTTTGTTCTGGGTTGAAGTACAATTCCCAATTTAGCAATTTCATAATTTAGTGGTTTCTGCTATATCAGAGCTATTTGAAATCTATCCCTAAAAGGGTATATAATATTGAAGGTGCACATAGGGTCATTCAGAATAACTTCACACACACGCTTCTGTGCATTTCCAAGTCTAATTCTGTCACTAAATCCATACCGGTGACCCAGCGCCTAAATACTAGGCCTCAAATTTAAATCCCTCTAAATCTCTCGTTACCCACCGCTGTACTGTTGTTGCTGGGCAAGATATTTAGTGTCCGTCAAAGCACATTTTTTGTTCTGGGTTGAAGTACAATTCCCAATTTAGCAATTTCATAATTTAGTGGTTTCTGCTATATCAGAGCTATTTGAAATCTATCCCTAAAAGGGTATATAATATTCAAGGTGCACATAGGGTCATTCAGAATAACTTCACACACACGCTTCTGTGCATTTCCAAGTCTAATTCTGTCACTAAATCCATACCGGTGACCCAGCGCCTAAATACTAGGCCTCAAATTTATATCCCGCTAAATCTCTCGTTACCGCTGTACTGTTGTTGCTGGGCAAGATATTTAGTGTCCGTCAAAGCACATTTTTTGTTCTGGGTTGAAGTACAATTCCCAATTTAGCAATTTCATAATTTAGTGGTTCCTGCTATATCAGAGCTATTTGAAATCTATCCCAAAAAGGGTATATAATATTCAAGGTGCACATTGGGTCATTCAGAATAACTTCACACACACGCTTCTGTGCATTTCCAAGTCTAATTCTGTCACTAAATCCATACCGGTCACCCAGCGCCTAAATACTAGGCCTCAAATTTATATCCCGCTGAATTTGAATACAATACATTGGGCCAAATAATATATTTGTTGTTGTGGTGAACCATAACAATGAGAAAAACATCTAGTAAGGGACGTGGACATGGTCGTGGTGGTGTTAGT
The DNA here is from genome assembly GCF_014858855.1 of Bufo gargarizans. NCBI lineage: Eukaryota > Metazoa > Chordata > Amphibia > Anura > Bufonidae > Bufo > Bufo gargarizans. Next base: position 619,364,511 of record NC_058081.1, on the reverse strand, counting down.
GGACCCTCTGGTGCTGGGAGAGGACGTGGCCGTTCTGCCACATCCACACGTCCTAGTGTACCAACTACCTCAGGTCCCAGTAGCCGCCAGAATTTACAGCGATATATGGTGGGGCCCAATGCCGTTCTAAGGATGGTAAGGCCTGAGCAGGTACAGGCATTAGTCAATTGGGTGGCCGACAGTGGATCCAGCACGTTCACATTATCTCCCACCCAGTCTTCTGCAGAAAGCGCACAGATGGCGCCTGAAAACCAACCCCATCAGTCTGTCACATCACCCCCATGCATACCAGGGAAACTGTCTCAGCCTCAAGTTATGCAGCAGTCTCTTATGCTGTTTGAAGACTCCGCTGGCAGGGTTTCCCAAGGGCATCCACCTAGCCCTTCCCCAGCGGTGAAAGACATAGAATGCACTGACGCACAACCACTTATGTTTCCTGATGATGAGGACATGGGAATACCACCTCAGTATGTCTCTGATGATGACGAAACACAGGTGCCAACTGCTGCGTCTTTCTGCAGTGTGCAGACTGAACAGGAGGTCAGGGATCAAGACTGGGTGGAAGACGATGCAGGGGACGATGAGGTCCTAGACCCCACATGGAATGAAGGTCGTGCCACTGACTTTCACAGTTCGGAGGAAGAGGCAGTGGTGAGACCGAGCCAACAGCGTAGCAAAAGAGGGAGCAGTGGGCAAAAGCAGAACACCCGCCGCCAAGAGACTCCGCCTGCTACTGACCGCCGCCATCTGGGACCGAGCACCCCAAAGGCAGCTTCAAGGAGTTCCCTGGCATGGCACTTCTTCAAACAATGTGCTGACGACAAGACCCGAGTGGTTTGCACGCTGTGCCATCAGAGCCTGAAGCGAGGCATTAACGTTCTGAACCTGAGCACAACCTGCATGACCAGGCACCTGCATGCAAAGCATGAACTGCAGTGGAGTAAACACCTTAAAACCAAGGAAGTCACTCAGGCTCCCCCTGCTACCTCTTCTGCTGCTGCCGCCTCGGCCTATTCTGCTGCTGCCGCCTCGGCCTCTTCCTCCGCCTCTGGAGGAACGTTGGCACCTGCCGCCCAGCAAACAGGGGATGTACCACCAACACCACCACCACCACCTCCGTCACCAAGCGTCTCAACCATGTCACACGCCAGCGTTCAGCTCTCCATCTCACAAACATTTGATAGAAAGCGTAAATTCCCACCTAGCCACCCTCGATCCCTGGCCCTGAATGCCAGCATTTCTAAACTACTGGCCTATGAAATGCTGTCATTTAGGCTGGTGGACACAGACAGCTTCAAACAGCTCATGTCGCTTGCTGTCCCACAGTATGTTGTTCCCAGCCGGCACTACTTCTCCAAGAGAGCCGTGCCTTCCCTGCACAACCAAGTATCCGATAAAATCAAGTGTGCACTGCGCAACGCCATCTGTAGCAAGGTCCACCTAACCACAGATACGTGGACCAGTAAGCACGGCCAGGGACGCTATATCTCCCTAACTGCACACTGGGTAAATGTAGTGGCAGCTGGGCCCCAGGCGGAGAGCTGTTTGGCGCACGTCCTGCCGCCGCCAAGGATCGCAGGGCAACATTCTTTGCCTCCTGTTGCCACCTCCTCCTTCTCGGCTTCCTCCTCCTCTTCTTCCACCTGCTCATCCAGTCAGCCACACACCTTCACCACCAACTTCAGCACAGCCCGGGGTAAACGTCAGCAGGCCATTCTGAAACTCATATGTTTGGGGGACAGGCCCCACACCGCACAGGAGTTGTGGCGGGGTATTGAACAACAGACCGACGAGTGGTTGCTGCCGGTGAGCCTCAAGCCCGGCCTGGTGGTGTGTGATAATGGGCGAAATCTCGTTGCAGCTCTGGGACTAGCCAATTTGACGCACATCCCTTGCTTGGCGCATGTGCTGAATTTGGTGGTGCAGAAGTTCATTCACAACTACCCCGACATGTCAGAGCTGCTGCATAAAGTGCGGGCCGTCTGTTCGCGCTTCCGGCGTTCACATCCTGCCGCTGCTCGCCTGTCTGCGCTACAGCGTAACTTCGGCCTTCCCGCTCACCGCCTCATATGCGACGTGCCCACCAGGTGGAACTCCACCTTGCACATGCTGGACAGACTGTGCGAGCAGCAGCAGGCCATAGTGGAGTTTCAGCTGCAGCACGCACGGGTCAGTCGCACTACAGAACAGCACCACTTCACCACCAATGACTGGGCCTCCATGCGAGACCTGTGTGCCCTGTTGCGCTGTTTCGAGTACTCCACCAACATGGCCAGTGGCGATGACACCGTTATCAGCGTTACAATACCACTTCTATGTCTCCTTGAGAAAACACTTAGGGCGATGATGGAACAGGAGGTGGCCCAGGAGGAGGAGGAGGAGGATGAGGAAGAGGGGTCATTTTTAGCACTTTCAGGCCAGTCTCTTCGAAGTGACTCAGAGGGAGGTTTTTTGCAACAGCAGAGGCCAGGTACAAATGTGGCCAGCCAGGGCCCACTACTGGAGGACGAGGAGGACGAGGATGAGGAGGAGGTGGAGGAGGATGAGGATGAAGCATGGTCACAGCGGGGTGGCACCCAACGCAGCTCGGGTCTATCACTGGTGCGTGGCTGGGGGGAAAGGCAGGACGATGACGATACGCCTCCCACAGAGGACAGCTTGTCCTTACCCCTGGGCAGCCTGGCACACATGAGCGACTACATGCTGCAGTGCCTGCGCAACGACAGCAGAGTTGCCCACATTTTAACCTGTGCGGACTACTGGGTTGCCACCCTGCTGGATCCACGCTACAAAGACAATGTGCCCACCTTACTTCCTGCACTGGAGCGTGATAGGAAGATGCGCGAGTACAAGCGCACGTTGGTAGACGCGCTACTGAGAGCATTCCCAAATGTCACAGGGGAACAAGTGGAAGCCCAAGGCCAAGGCAGAGGAGGAGCAAGAGGTCGCCAAGGCAGCTGTGTCACGGCCAGCTCCTCTGAGGGCAGGGTTAGCATGGCAGAGATGTGGAAAACTTTTGTCAACACGCCACAGCTAACTGCACCACCACCTGATACGCAACGTGTTAGCAGGAGGCAACATTTCACTAACATGGTGGAACAGTACGTGTGCACACCCCTCCACGTACTGACTGATGGTTCGGCCCCATTCAACTTCTGGGTCTCTAAATTGTCCACGTGGCCAGAGCTAGCCTTTTATGCCTTGGAGGTGCTGGCCTGCCCGGCAGCCAGCGTTTTGTCTGAACGTGTATTCAGCACGGCAGGGGGCGTCATTACAGACAAACGCAGCCGCCTGTCTACAGCCAATGTGGACAAGCTGACGTTCATAAAAATGAACCAGGCATGGATCCCACAGGACCTGTCCGTCCCTTGTCCAGATTAGACATTAACTACCTCCCCATAACCATATATTATTGGACTCCAGGGCACTTCCTCATTCAATCCTATTTTTATTTTCATTTTACCATTATATTGCGATGCTACCCAAAGTTGAATGAACCTCTCCTCTGCCTGTGTGCTAGGCCTAAATATATGCCAATGGACTGTTGCAGTGGTGGCTGACATGAAGCCTGATTCTCTGCTATGACATGCAGACTAATTCTCTGCTGACATGAAGCCAGATTGTCTGTTACGGGACCTCTCTCCTCTGCCTGGGTGCTGGGCCTAAATTTATGACAATGGACTGTTGCAGTGGTGGCTGACGTGAAGCCTGATTCTCTGCTATGACATGCAGACTGATTCTCTGCTGACATGAAGCCAGATCCTCTGTTACGGGACCTCTCTCCTCTGCCTGGGTGCTGGGCCTAAATTTATGACAATGGACTGTTGCAGTGGTGGCTGACGTGAAGCCTGATTCTCTGCTATGACATGCAGACTGATTCTCTGCTGACATGAAGCCAGATCCTCTTTTACGGGACCTCTCTCCTCTGCCTGGGTGCTGGGCCTAAATTTATGACAATGGACTGTTGCAGTGGTGGCTGACGTGAAGCCTGATTCTCTGCTATGACATGCAGACTGATTCTCTGCTGACATGAAGCCAGATCCTCTTTTACGGGACCTCTCTCCTCTGCCTGGGTGCTGGGCCTAAATTTATGACAATGGACTGTTGCAGTGGTGGCTGACGTGAAGCCTCATTCTCTGCTATGACATGCAGACTGATTCTCTGCTGACATGAAGCCAGATCCTCTGTTACGGGACCTCTCTCCTCTGCCTGGGTGCTGGGCCTGAATATATGCCAATGGACTGTTGCAGTGGTGGGTGACGTGAAGCCTCATTCTCTGCTATGACATGCAGACTAATTCTCTGCTGACATGAAGCCAGATTGTCTGTTACGGGACCTCTCTCCTCTGCCTGTGTGTGTGCTGGGCCTAAATATATGCCAATGGACTGTTGCAGTGGTGGCTGACGTGAAGCCTCATTCTCTGCTATGACATGCAGACTGATTCTCTGCTGACATGAAGCCAGATCCTCTGTTACGGGACCTCTCTCCTCTGCCTGGGTGCTGGGCCTAAATTTATGACAATGGACTGTTGCAGTGGTGGCTGACGTGAAGCCTGATTCTCTGCTATGACATGCAGACTGATTCTCTGCTGTCATGAAGCCAGATTGTCTGTTACGGGACCTTTCTCCTCTACCTGGGTTCTGGGCCTAAATTTATGAAAATTGACTCTTACAGTGGTGGGTGACGTGAAGCCTGATTCTCTGCTATGATATGAAGACTGATTCTCTGCTGACATGAAGCCAGATTGTCTGTTACGGGACCTTTCTCCTCTGCCTGGGTTCTGGGCCTAAATTTATGAAAATTGACTCTTACAGTGGTGGGTGACGTGAAGCCTGATTCTCTGCTATGATATGAAGACTGATTCTCTGCTGACATGAAGCCAGATTGTCTGTTACGGGACCTTTCTCCTCTGCCTGGGTTCTGGGCCTAAATTTATGAAAATTGACTCTTACAGTGGTGGGTGACGTGAAGCCTGATTCTCTGCTATGATATGAAGACTGATTCTCTGCTGACATGAAGCCAGATTGTCTGTTACGGGACCTTTCTCCTCTGCCTGGGTTCTGGGCCTAAATTTATGAAAATTGACTCTTACAGTGGTGGGTGACGTGAAGCCTGATTCTCTGCTATGATATGAAGACTGATTCTCTGCTGACATGAAGCCAGATTGTCTGTTACGGGACCTTTCTCCTCTGCCTGGGTTCTGGGCCTAAATTTATGAAAATTGACTCTTACAGTGGTGGGTGACGTGAAGCCTGAATCTCTGCTATGATATGAAGACTGATTCTCTGCTGACATGAAGCCAGATTGTCTGTTACGGGACCTTTCTCCTCTGCCTGGGTTCTGGGCCTAAATTTATGAAAATTGACTCTTACAGTGGTGGGTGACGTGAAGCCTGATTCTCTGCTATGATATGAAGACTGATTCTCTGCTGACATGAAGCCAGATTCTCTGTTACGGGACCTCTCTCCTCTGCCTGGGTGCTGGGCCTAAATTTATGACAATGGACTGTTGCAGTGGTGGCTGACGTGAAGCCTGATTCTCTGCTATGACATGCAGACTGATTCTCTGCTGACATGAAGCCAGATTCTCTGTTACGGGACCTCTCTCCTCTGCCTGTGTGTGTGCTGGGCCTAAATATATGCCAATGGACTGTTGCAGTGGTGGCTGACGTGAAGCCTCATTCTCTGCTATGACATGCAGACTAATTCTCTGCTGACATGAAGACAGATTCTCTGTTACGGGACCTCTCTCCTCTGCCTGGGTGCCGGGGCCTAAATATCTGAGAATGGACTGTTCCAGTGGTGGGTGACGGGAAGCCAGATTCTCTGCTATGGAACCTCTCTCCAATTGATTTTGGTTAATTTTTATTTATTTAATTTTTATTTTAATTCATTTCCCTATCCACATTTGTTTGCAGGGGATTTACCTACATGTTGCTGCCTTTTGCAGCCCTCTAGCTCTTTCCTGGGCTGTTTTACAGCCTTTTTAGTGCCGAAAAGTTCGGGTCCCCATTGACTTCAATGGGGTTCGGGTTCGGGACGAAGTTCGGATCGGGTTCGGATCCCGAACCCGAACATTTCCGGGATGTTCGGCCGAACTTCTCGAACCCGAACATCCAGGTGTTCGCTCAACTCTACTTATTAGCCATTGTGTGGTGAAGTGCTAAAATTACAGCCCTTTTTGTCGTGTATTAGTGGCAAAAGTAAAATATATTTGCCGATCAGCGGTGCAGTTATATGTTGAAAAGCCTTTTGTGGTGTATATTAGTGGAAAAAGAAAAAATATATTTGCCTATCAGTTAGTGGGAGATAGTCAGTGTAATTTAGATAGTTATATAGTGTAGCTGATCCAGCTGATCCAGCTGTTCCAGTGCAGGGTGTTAGTGTGATAGGAATTACTGTGCTATGATAGGGATTAGGGTCTAGCAGCTTGAAAAATGTAGCAAAAGTGAGCCATTCCTGTATGGCATGCTCAATATGCCCAAATTACATTGCCATTTTTCGCAATCAAGAAAATAATGTCTGGAGATCACAAATTCCAGTTGCTAATTTATAGCAAATATTAGGCCAAAAATTTGCGAAATATCGCGAAGACGAATATTGCCTATGCATCCCATCACTAGTGCCAAGCCGAGGTGGAGAGTCCCAAGCCGTCATTTTGTTGCCAAAAAGGCAGTACCAGCCCTGCACAAATATGTAGAACAGAAGGTGGGCCAGGGGGCAGAGCTAGCGCCTGAACTGACCGGACGCATGCTGCTGTAGCTCCGTCAGTAATATCGCCCATAAAGCCTGGTTTTATAGCTTGTTCAGTCCAAAATGTTCAAGATCGGCGGATCTAAAGCTGGGGACACGTCTGGCCAGCACAGACCTGTGAACGCCAAAGGAGAGATGGACAAATTTATAAAGAAAGCGGCCTCTGCTTATGCAGCCAGAGAATCCAAGATGGTGCCAACCTCGTCGCGCTCCACAAGCCACAAACTGCCAGAGGTACCCGACGCTGCACACGGAGGTGAGACTGATGCAGATGCGCTACCCATATCCCGCACGTACCTCAAAGAAGCCCTCACCTCCTCCCTGGCGTCTGCCTTGGAACCTCTGAGTTCCGATTTGCTTGCTATCAAACAAGACGTCCGACATATAGGGCGCAGGGTAGAAGCACTAGAAGAATCGCAGACCTCGGTCATACAGCATCAGTCCGCTGTACAGCATAACCTCCATGCTATTCAGTCCAATATGAACTTCTTATATAGCGCGCTGGAGGATCAAGAAAATAGAGGGAGGCGCAACAACCTGCGCTTCAGGGGCATCCCTGAATCAGTCACCCCAGAGTACATACCTAATACAATAGTGCAAATCTGCCTCTCCCTTCTAGGCCCAGAATCAGCACATGAGGTGCTCCTGGAAAGAGCCCACAGGGCCCTCAAACCCAAACCAGCCTCCACGGCCCCTCCTAGGGACATAATCTGCAAATTTCTGCATTTCCCCGTGAAGGAGGCTGTTCTCTTAAAAGATAAAGAAGCCAAGTCTGCAAGCTGGGATGGCCATGAAGTTCTCATCTTCCAAGATCTGGCCCAGTCAACTCTGCGAAAGAGAAGAGCCCTAAAGCCACTGACGGATTGGCTCAGATCAAAAAAATCTTATACAGATGGTCCTTTCCTTTTGGTCTCTCCTTTATGTACGAGGGTCGCAGAATCAATATTTCTTCATTCCAGGACCTGGATCATGCCTTTGAACACCTTGGGATTGACCCTTTGGACAAGTCCAGGACTTGGATAAACTACCTGCTCTCCCACCTCTAGAGCTTTGGAAAAAGCAACAAACCCCTAAGCCCCAAAGGGGTAGAAGAGGAACCTCCAGAACAACTCCCAGAAGGCTCACGCTGGGGGACTGAGTTTAGCCCCTCTCTGCTGTTTTTCCTTAACTAGGGAAACTCTATGCTTAATTCTGTAGCATCCCTCTTCTTACCATTTCTCGGCTTATCCCCCTCCTTGCCTACCTTTCTGATGCTCATCTGCTGGTCCTGCCCTGGACATCTACCTCAAAATTAGGGTGATAAACAGGGTTGTACCACATATCCCCTCTGACTCCCTGATATTCTTAATTTCCTATACTCTTGCTTACTTTACTCAACTCTCTCTTTTTCATACTTTACCCTCCCCCCTACTTTACACTTCTCTTGCTCTCAATTTACATTATGGCATTGTTGTACACAATGCTCATCTCCCAACCGGAGCTGCGTTGCTCCTCCTTATATGATCACCATGTTACTCTACCTGTTATGGTATTTGTAATTTTTTTGTATGTTTCTGCTTTGTTCCTCAGATTTGTATGGTCTAGAAACAGAATGTGGTATAGCTATTATGTGGCTGTGTTGGAAACTTCCTCCCCTCGTGGCGGCGCCCTCCTCCCCCTCTTACTAGCGGTATTTACCATCACAATCTTTTTGACTTTTATGCTTGCTATCCTGCTTCTTATCCTCAAACATGGGCGAAATTAGAATAGCATCGTATAATGTCAAGGGGTTGAGATCTCCATCAAAGAGATGTCAAATTCTCTCACAACTTAATAGGGAAAAATGCTTGATAGTCTTCTTGCAGGAGACTCATTTTAAAGTGGCAGTTATCCGAACCTCTCCTATTCAAAATTCCCCACTTGGCACCACTGTGGGGCTGGCGGCGCAGCTTCAAGGGGGTTAGTATTGGCTTCTATAAAGATTTGGCATTCGAATACAAGACACACTGCGACTTCCTGACCCCGGGTATAACGGAGTCAGGCATGGGTCTTGACACCCTCATGACAGTACCCCCCACTCTACGAGGGGCCTCCGGATACTCAGGACCAGGTCTCTCAGGATGAGAGGCATGAAAAGCTCGAACTATCCTGTCGGCGTTTACCTCAGATGCAGGAATCCACATTCTTTCCTCGGGACCATAACCTCTCCAATGCACCAGATATTGAAGAGAGCGGCGGACCCGACGAGAATTAACAATTTTGGATATCTGAAACTCTAGATTACCATCCACAACAACAGGAGGTGGTGCGGTGACGGTTCTAGAGGTGGAACATATTTCTTGAGATATGGATTTTAAAAGTCTGAGGTAGCTCCAGGCGAAAAGCCACCAGGTTGCTTAAGCCATGCTTAGCTGGAGCAGCCTCCTGTGTATATCATCTGCCAGTGGGGGCCACCCTTGTGGTCATACTGTCACGGCTGAGGATGGGGAAAACCCTCAGCCGTGCGATGCCAGAAGATGTTAACTGCTGCTCGGCCAGGACAGAAATACAAATAGAACTCAGCACACACACATCCACACCCAGGAACCCAGATCCATAGCTGCACAGAATAATAAAGGAAAACATAAACTGAACATCTCACAAACTTAAACTTCACAGATAAACCTATAAACCCAGCTCCTAGCTTTATCCCTAACTCCATGATCCTTAACACTCTGAAGGTCTGGAAGTTGGTCTCGGCTGACAGGGGGGTCTTGACGCTTCCCTCCCCTTTGTTACTGGTTGAGGATATTGTAGCCCTCGGTCCTAAGGAACTGAGACAAAGCTGCCCCTCTGTCTTAAGGCATTCAAAGCTCACTTTATCTACCTTACTTGACTCAGAGGGCTGTTTCCCCACTGAATTTGACCTCCTAAAGAAACTAGGACTCTCTGGCCAACATTATATGCTTATTCGTTTTCTTAAAACAAAGATACCTCCCCTGACAAAAAAAAGTTACCCCCAACAAGTCAGGTTAGTTGGTTTGAGAAACTGGCTAGTCAACAACTAGCTCCTCTTAAAACAATCTCGAACATTTACAAGTTTTTGAAAACATCTCCCCCCTGCCCCAAATTAGCGGCTCTTGGCCTTTGGGAAAAAGACTTGGAGACGACCTTCTCATCCCCCAAAATTCCAAAGATTCTGTTGGCGCCTCACAAACTGTCAAGATGCGTCCGCATTCAGAATAGTTATAAAATTCTCCTCCGCTGGTATAATACCCCTGACAAAACTTGCCGCTATAAACCGGGGTCTCCGGATACTTGTTGGAGATGTCTCAATGACAAAGGGACGTACCTCCACATTTGGTAGTCTTGCGGCCCCATCAAATCATGGTGGATTGAAATAATTAAGCTCAGCAATCAAATTTGTAATACGACATACCCATGTACCCCAGAGTTGGCTCTTCTTTCCCTTGGAGTAGCTGGCACAAAAGATCACAAGGCGTCTCTCTTCTCTTTCCTACTGGCTGCTTCCAGATTACTCATACCTACGCTCTGGATCTCTAACGAGATCCCAAAGAGAGATCACTGGATCAATAAAGTTGACCAAATTTATAGGTTTGAGGAAATATCACACTGGGAGACAAGAACAAGGTCCACCTTCCTTCAGATATGGTCACCCTGGAAGTGCTATAGGAGCTTCCCCTGATCTATCCTGAAATACTGTCTTTCTCCCACTACTAGACATGAATTGTGTTTTGCCACATGTAATATACAAGATATTATATTTTTCATAGACATTCCACATCCAAATGTTGATACGGTTATACTGTTTATCTCACCAATGTTTTGAATCACAAGATATGAATGTCATCGCTTAAGAAATGTATCTACAACTTGCTTATATGACTACTGAATATATGCCTATGATGTATACTTTGTGATATGACAATATATACAATCTGCTTTCTCAGATAAAACAATAAAAATTGTTAATTATAAAAAATAAGAACAGAAGGTGGGCCAGTCCTTGAGCCTGTTGGTGTCTGCCAAAGTGCACGGCAGGGCCGAAGTGTGGAGCTGTAACTACAGTCAGGGACAGTACATTTCCTTTACGGCCCACTGGGTGAATGTGGTTCCTGCACAGCTACACCAGCAACTTGGCCAGATGATGCCGCTTCCGCCTCCAAGTTCTCACGCCGTTGGTCCTGCGACAATGTTCGCCTCTGCCGCCTCATCCTCCACCGTGTCTTCAGCGTCCACTGCAGGGACAATTTACAGTGCCCCTCCAGCATACCACATGTGCAGGGCACGGCGGTGTCTTGCTGTTCTGAACCTCATTTGCCTGGGCAAATGGAGTCACACAGGGGAGGAACTGCTCCGTGTCCTTCATCAACAATCGAATCCTGGCTTTCTCTGAAACAATTTAAAATCGGAACCATGGTGATCGACAACAGGAAGAACATGGTGTCGGTGCTGCGTCAAAGAAGGCTGAGCCATGTGCCCTGCATGGCACATGTGTTCAATATGGTTGTCAAGCGGATCATGAAGTCTACCACCCATCTGCAAGACATCTTAAAAATGTCCAGGAAACTTTGCCTGCACTTCAGCCACTCGTTCACAGCAAAACACACTCTCCCTGACTTGCAGCGGCAGAACGGCATCCCTAACATAGGTTGATATGCGACGTTTCCACCCATTGGAATTCCACCCTCCATACGTTGGACTGACTATACAAACAAAGAAAAGCCATAAATAAATTCTTGATTCAAGCGGACATGAGTACTCCCCTGTGTAACTTCGATGTCAGCCAGTGGCAGCTCATGCGTGACACCTGCTATTTGCTCAGGCCCTTTGAGGAGGCCATGTTATTTGTCAGTCGCCAGGACTACAGGATGAACAATGTCATTCCACTGCTTCATGTCCTGGAACAGATGCTGGCAAATCTGGCTGGTCAGGGGACTGGAGACATGGCGCCTATATTTCACGGCCATATGAGCCCTGTGGGGGCTGAACTGGAGGAGAAGAAAGGACATTGGACACCATGGCAGTATGCAGTGGAGATGGAGGCAGTGAGTACCTCCGAGTCACTTTCACAAATGGCCCGATGCATGCTCACTTGCTTGCATAGTGACAGCCGAATTCTCAACATTCGGGCAGAGGGATGACTCCTGGCTCTCCACCTTATTGGACCCTTGCTATCGGTTCAAAATGGGGGCTTTTTTACACCCGCTAAGAGGGAGGACAAACTGAACTACTATAGAGACATCCTGTGTCATCAGTTGGCCGCTGTCTATCTACGCCATTGTCCATCCTCTCGCAGGTCTGACTGGGGGGGGGGGGGCATTTTGCACTCTCGTTCCACTGCCATGGTTTCTGTTGCGGGGTGGGGGGTAAAAGCAGTACCAGCTCCATCATCAGTAGCTTGAGTCTAGAGTCGATAATGAGAAGCTTTCTTAGCCCGCCTATTGAAGAAACTACTCACCAGGAGAAGCAGCTAGACCTGGATGAGAATCTGAACCAGCAGGTGGTGGCATACTTGGACAGAACCCTGCCACCCCACATTGAAGATCTTTTGGACTACTGGGCAGCCAAACTGGATTTGTGGCCGAAACTGGCCGAGTTTGCCCTGGAAAAGCTGTCCTGCCCGGCCAGTAGTGTGGCATCAGAGCTGGTGTTTAGTGTGGCGGGTGCCATAGCTATCCCAAGAAGAACTCCCCTGTCCACCCAAAATGTGGAGAGACGGACCTTTGTCAAAATGAATCAGGCATGGATCAGCAAGGATTTCCACCCACCAATGCCTGATGCATCAGATAAGATCATCCATGCTGCCTCACCCAAAACTTGACAAGAGACCGGTTTCTTCTGGCTACCTGCCTCAGCTACTATATAGATGCTGCCACCCGCCTGATGCCACAGATCTGATGCAAAGTGCTTCTACTTTCACCCACCATCTTCAGCTGGTACTGCTATTGCCACCCACCTCCACACTATGTCACCTTGCCACTCTGTGTCCTCCTCATGCTGCTGTCACCTCTACACTGTTACCTTGCCACTCTGTGGCCTCCTCATGCTCCTGACACCTCCACACTATGTCACCTTGCCACTCTGTGGTCTCCTTATGCTGCTGCCGCCATCTCCACGCTGTCATCTTGCCACTCTGTTGCCTCCTGATGCTGCTGCCACCTCCACACTATGTCACCTTGCCACTCTGTGGTCTCCTCATGCTGCTGCCACCGCCATATTATGCCACCTTGCCAATCTGTGGTCTCCTGATGCTGCTGCCACCTCCACACTATGTCACCTTGCCACTCTGTGATTTTCTGATGCTGCTGTCACCTCCACACTATGTTACCTTGCCACTCTGTGGCCTCCTCATGCTCCTGACACCTCCACACTATGTCACCTTGCCACTCTGTGGTCTCCTTATGCTGCTGCCGCCATCTCCACGCTGTCATCTTGCCACTCTGTTGCCTCCTGATGCTGCTGCCACCTCCACACTATGTCACCTTGCCACTCTGTGGTCTCCTCATGCTGCTTACATCTCAACACTGTGTCACCTTGCCACTCTGTTGCCTCCTGATGCTGCTGCCACCTCCACACTATGTCACCTTGCCACTCTGTGGCCTCATCATGCTGCTGCCACAGCCATATTATGCCACCTTGCCAATCTGTGGTCTCCTGATGCTGCTGCCACCTCCACACTATGTCACCTTGCCACTCTGTGATTTTCTGATGCTGCTGTCACCTCCACACCATGTTACCTTGCCACTCTGTGGCCTCCGGATGCTGCTTCTACTTTCACACTGTCACTGTGCCACTCTGTTGCCTCCTCCTGATGCTGCTTCCACCTCCAGACGCTGTCATTGGGCCACTCTGTGGTCTCCTCTTGCTTCTTCCACCTCACCACTATGTCATAGGGCCACTCTGTGGACTTCTCATGCTATTTCCACCCTCACCACTTCATGACTGAGCCACTATTTTGCCTTTTGGCCTGGCTGACATAATTTATTTGACCCTTCTTCTGATCTTTCAGAAGTAAGCAAAAATGAGACGCACAATGGATCCTGTCTGTATAGCAGCTGTAAGGCCTATATGGTCCTATAAAAATTGGCTTGTGATTTGGTAGCCAAAATCAGGAGTGGGTACAAAACACAGAAGACATGCAAATATTCCATTCACGTGCCATCTCTGTTTTGGATCCACTCCTGTTTTTTTTGGCATTAGCAATAATGATGAATTACTGACTAGTGTTGAGCGAGCATGCTCGGCTGAACTGCAGTTCGGCTCGACCATCGCTATGCTCGGCACATCGGGTTGCTGGAGTACAATTTAATACAATGGAAGTCAATAGGAGGTCCGAGCATCAAAGCAGGCACCCCCTGCTCTAAAGAAGAGAGGGTGTCTGGTTCCCCAAAAAAGGTTAGAAATTGATGGAAACCCCATCAAAATGGTTTGGAAACAGCATTAAGAGGATAGCTGGAGGCGTCTTGGACTCCTATTATCTATGACATACAATAGACAACCACACAAAGGCTATATACCAAAAGCCAGGTATGTGCAAGCCGTCAATCTATCCATGAGACACATAACAGGCTTAGTCAGCTTACCTTACAATGGCAGCCTTGTGCACTATGAGACATTCCAAACCAGCTCTCATCTGACTGAGAGCGAGTAAGCCTCAAAGATACTTCAGATCTGTTGCATGGCTTGGGTGGACCTGCACACCTAGATCAATATCTTTAGGGTGACAAAAAGTTTTCAGATTGTCCTAACATAATATTCAATAACCTTTCTATACAGTTTTGTCATGTAAAAACGTATTTGCATAAACATGGGCATATGGGAAAGACATGCAAATGAGCAGAATCCGCCTTGTTCTTCAGCTGAAAAACCATTTGCATGGAAAATTTGAAGTCTACACTACTCATGAACACCACCATCTATTGGTTTCATAGTCTTATGACAAGACTATTAGTGTAGCCTTTTGCATGGAAAATTTGTGATAATAATTCGCGATTAGAATATTTGCGATCTACACTACTCATGAACAGCGTCATCTATTGGATTTATAGTCTTGTCATAAGACTATGAAACCAATAGATAGTGCTGTTCATGACAGATCATGTAGATCACAAATATTCTAATCGCAAATTTTTATCGGAATTTTTCCTTGCAAAAGGCTAAACTAATAGTCTTGTCATAGTGTAGTTCCCAGGCTAGATTGGAGCATCTGCAAATGATAACATATTCTTCAGCATCATAGGTCCTGTACATCTAGTAAATGAAGTGCCGAGAGCATGGTGAAGTTCCCAGATTAGATAAGAGCATCTACCAGGCAGGACCTATGATGACATCATGATCACAGGTCCTGTATATCTAGTAAAGGAACTGCACAGCACATGAATACAGGTCCTACAACAACAGCATGAGAAGAACTGCAGTATGAGCTCCCCACTGGGGCTAGAATGGAGTGGTAAGAGGAGGTATTTCTCCTTTCTCTTCATTTGCATCTCATTCCCTATTTTTACTCATATCTCACTCATATATGTAGTACTGCAGACAGTTACAACCACAACTGCCCCATGTACCTCATATAAAAACCACTAGATATGAGCTACGTTTTAAAATTTTTAATTCGGCCGGTTTATTTATTTGTGGCAAATCTCGTTAAAAACTGCTATTTCCTTGCAGTAACACTCATAGGGAGTCTGCTGTGGTAGTGAAATAATACTGTGAGTCAGTATGACATGCAAATGACAGACGTCGCTTTTAGAATCACTGCACACTTCATTTATCTGGGCAGTCACGGGGGCCAAAACTAACCAAAATCTCAAATATGAACTCAGTCTTACAGGTTGATGTTAGCTCCAAGAAGAAGCACACTCCTTTTACAATGTCATCATCAGCTGATTCCACGTAGATGCCTACAGAACCTATTCTATTAAAGGCTTCTACAAGTAGAGCCCCCCAACAGAGTGGAGAGGGTATCAGCAGTAAGTTTGTGTCGACATCACTGATTATTTTGACCGTCTTCTGATCTGTCACAACAATAACTCCCAAATAACGGATCCTGTCTGTGGAACATCCGCTTTCACTCAGTCAGCATTTGGTCAGTAATAGTGTTGATCGAGCACCAAACTGCTCGGGTGCTCTGACCAAACATATCGCAATCCGCCGGTTCCAGCGAACTCCCCGAGCTCCCAGGCCTAGCTTCTGTCTATCCCTGGTCTCTCACAAATCCTCCTGTGAGCCTCGGGTAGAACAGGAGGCTCGGGTAGAACAGGAGGATTTGTGAGAGACCAGGGATAGACAGAAGCTAGGCCTGGGAGCTCGGGGAGTTCGCTTGGAACGGCGGGATTGTGAGTGCGCTGTACAGGAAGGGGTTTGTTATTCCCCGAAACGCGTTGAGCTCACCTGACTGATTTATTAAAGGAATATACCAAAAGTACCAAGTTTTGGACTGCCTTATTTTCCTGCTATTTTACAAGAGAGCCAGCCAAGGGAGTTGGTTGTTTTGGGTGTCTTGAGTTTTATCCCATTACACCCCTCCCTGGTGAAGTGAGTTTGATGTAAATCACCTTTTACATTTTTGTATTGTTGTCTCATTTACTACCATCCACCAGGTGTCAGATGGTTTTATTATATGACTACTGAATATTAACCCCCCCCCCTTTTTATGGTGAGGGGCAATCACTTACTTTTAGTTCTTATCTTTTAAGTGTACCTCAGTCCCCTACCTTATTTTTTTTTATTTTTCTATATATTTTTTATATTTGTTTCTTTTTTTGTATTTTCCACACACTTTATTTTATATATGGTGCATATCTCATATAAATACATTTTGGTAGCAGTTAGGCGCCACTCTGTGATTTTTTTCTCATTTACCTCTACTAAACACAAATGACGGGGAAAAGAGCAACACAAGAAAACCCAAACAATAAACAAAAGGGGAAGAAGACACTTAACTTCAAAAGGCTATGGAAGCATAGGAACTCCGCCGAGATCCAACACCAGCAATCCACAACAAGACTGAAGCTATAAACTGTACAGCATGGTGGGAGAAGCCACAAAAAATAGGGAAGGTTAAATGACCACCTAAGCAGCACCAGAGGCAAGGGGTATGGCCATTACCATAAACAACATAGACACAAATTGATCCACAAGGAACCTGTCAGATCAAACCACTTGTGGCCAGTCTCACTGATCTCCTGGCACCTGTCATGGGAACATCTGTGACACTACACTATTCTTAGTGCAGTTCCTTTACTAGATGTAGAGAACCTGTGATGACATCTTCATAGGTCCTTTAGCTTTCTCAATTGATGATAGGGATATTCTATTGGTGGTGGACAGTAATGAGCGTAATTAGGGGGTGGGACCTTTGGTTCACTGTGGGCCCCTTTTCCCCATGGGCCCCATAGCAATGGCGTGGTCTGCCTCTATTGGAGGTATGCCACTGACTCCTGTGGGAGACGTCAAAGGTTAACAAAGTTTGTAACATCAGTTTTGAATAATCTGAGAAGTGTAGTTTCTAAAATGCGTAATTTATGTCTGGTTTATATTACGTAAACCCCTCAAAATCATTTTATAACTAAATTTGTGCTTAAAAAACACATCCTAACAATAAAAAATAAATTAGATATACACAATAATGCCAACATAAAGTAGACATATGGGGAATGTTAATTGATAACTATTTTATGAGCTATTACTGTCTTAAAAGTAGAGAAATTCAAATAATAATAATAAAATATTGACCCCAAATTACCACTAACATTAAATTCAATGTGTCACCAGAAAACAATCTGAGTACCGTTTAGATAAGTAGAGTTATTACTCTATAAAGTGAGACACGTCAGATTTGCAAAAATAGGCCTAGTCAGGAAGGTGAAAACTGTGCTTGGATAGAAGGGGTTAAAGGGGATGTCCAGGTTCAGAGCTGAACCAGGACATACCTCAATTTTCACCCAATAGCCCCCCTGTCTTAAACATCGGAGCAGTTCATGCTCTGATGCTCTCCTTTGGCCTGCGCTAAATCGCTCATTAGCAATTCATGTAAATTTATGGTTACACAGTCACAAGACTGCCTCAAGGAGAAAACAACTCATGATCTGAGAAGTATTTCTATTATATAAAGACTTTATAAACACCACTGTGGAGAGGGTCACTATCTGCGACACAAGAGTTGACAATGGATTCCAGTACCTACAAGCTCTATCACAAAGACTGCTTTGATTCCAGAGAACATCTGGATGCTTACTTCTCAGATAAAGATGACATGGTCTTTGGGGAGGATTTGTTGTTATTTCCCACAGAACAGCTTAGAAAAACTTTTGCATTGGGTATGCATTTTTTGTGTTTAATTGGATTTGTTGCTATACTTTTTCTATAAAACAGTGTTCACCCCTACAACACAGTATCTCATTATTAATATCAACCCAGCACCCTACTGTCCATGAAGACACATGTACCTACAGCTTCAGAGGATTTTTAAGAATATGATATATGTGTATATGATTATACTATTATATAGTATTTTGACCATTATATTTAGAGATGAGCTAATCGAAGTCGACAAAGTGCAATTCTCTCCGAATTTAAGGAAAAATTTGATTCGCACCAAAGCAGAATTTCCTCACGCTTCGTAGTAACGAATCAAGTTTGTTCCTAAAGTGGCTGTCGCATGTGTGAGGACATGAAACAAGGAACTCTAGGAAGGCGGGATCACCCATAATGCCATGCATGCAGCCAATCAGCAGCCAGCCAGCCAGCCCTGTGATGTCACAGCCCTATATATAGCCTCAGCCATCTTTGATTCTGACATTTACCAGTGTACTTAGTGCAGGGAGAGACGTCAGCAGGCGCTAGGGACAGTGTTAGAAAAAACTTTATTGTGCTAAAACAACGATTTACAAGTGCAGAGAAAGATTATTCAAGGTGTAGGGAAAGGATAGGGAGGAATTATTCCACAGCATTTCTGTTCAACAGGGTTCGGTAGGGGAGGTTACAGCCTGGGTAATAGGAACAATCCTATAACACCTTTCTGCACTGACTGAGCACCCAAATTGCCGTTATACAGCTCTGTAATTCCAGCAAACTGTTCTTATTAGGGTGCAAGAGCTTTTTAATACAGGAATTAACAGAGTTTATTACCAGGAAATATTTCTACATCTTATTTGCCCTTGTGTAGTGCAGTTATATGCTCTAAAGCATTTTCTGGCTTGTAATAGTGGGAAAAAAGGGCTTATTAGCCATTGGGTGGTGAAGTGCTAAAATTACAGTCGTGTATTAGTGGTAAAAGTAAAATATATTTGCCGTTCAGTGGTTCAGAAGCCTTTAGTGGCGTATAATAGTGGAAAAAATATATATATATTTGCCGGTGAGCAGTGCAGTTATATGTTCTAAAGCCCTTATTCTCGTGTATTAGCGGAAAAAGAAAAAATATGTTTGCCAGTCAGCGGTGCAGTTATATGTTCTAAATGCCTTTTTGTCGTGTATTAGTGGTAAAAGAAAAAATATATATTTGCCAGTCAGCGGTGCAGTTATATGTTCTAAAGCCCTTTTTTGTCTGTATTAGTTTGGAAAAAAAGGGCTTATTAGTGGTAAAGTGAGAAAATGACAGACTTTTTTGCGGTGTTTTAACTTCCTTTTTATTAATTTATTTGATCTAACAGTATGTAAGACAGAGAAGTTCCAGGTCCTGCACAGGGGAGTGGCAGAGGCCTAAATATTTCTGGTGCAAACATAGGTCACAGAAGAGTAGGGGGGCTTGGCTGCAGGAGTCGCAGCGAGAGGCCTGATCTCTCGGTGTCATTTAGCGGTTGTGTCTTGACCAGAGGTTCTTGAATGGTTTACTCAGTCATCTCTGTTTTTTTGTGGGTTATTGTTGTGACGGATCAGAGGAAGGGCAAAATAAACGTCAACACAAACTTACTGCGGACACCTTCTCCACTCTGTCGGGGGCTCTACTTGTATAAGCCTTTAATAGAACAGGTTCTGTAGGCATCTTTGTGGAATCAGCTGACGACGGTGTAAAGGGAGTGCGCTTCTTCATGCCAACATCGACCAGTAAGCATGAGTTCATACTTGGTCAGTTTTGGCCCCGTGACTGTCCAAATAAGTGAAGTGTGCAGTGATTCTAAGAGTGACTCCTGTCATACTGACTCACAGTATAATTTCACTACCACAGCAGACTCCCTATGTGTGTTACTGCAAGGCACAGTGTTCTACACCACTATAAAGGTTCTCTGCAGCCAGGAAATAGACGTTTTTTCAAAAAATTCTTCAAACCGGCCAAATCGAATTATTGAAAAATTTGCTTATCTCTAAATATATTACTTATATCCTGCACGTGTAGCAGTTTTCACCCTTTTCTTGCACTCCACCCTTTCCTAATTCTTAGTTCTTCCTGAGATAATTTGTGGAGACTAGCTGCCATAATGTCTCCCATTTACAGCTCACAGAAGATAGAGGAAATTCTGCTTCACTTTTACTATCTTTATTATGTAAAGAAGCAGAGGCACATGGAAAACAATAATTCTTAAGCAGTGGAGAAAATCAATAGCTGCTGAAGTATGACTGTGTTCCTCATAATAGATATGCATTACTCATCCACCTCTACTGTCCATATTTATTTTTATTTTTTTATTTTTTATGCGTCTGTGATGGATTTAGCAAATAATTCAGAAATGCTAATTTAAAAAGTGGGTGGGGGAGCCTGTTAATCGGTGAAAGAAGCATTTTTTTAACTGATGATTTATGTTAAACGGTTTCTGATACAGTCTGTGCTGTGGTTCTATTGATTTTGCATAATTATGTGAAAGGTCAGTGAGTAGTGACCATATAAATGAATTGATTTTTTTTTTTTAAATAGGTAAACTAAACGCAAACTGTACAAACTTTTTTAGGAGAATGGAATATAAGTGGGGGGGGAAATACCACAGTTCAGCCATATCAACTAAAGGGAACAAGTCAAAACCTTGGTCCTAGTATGTGATGAAGAATATCTTTTACTAGAGTTATTTTTCCTACTCTCTAATCTTCAGAAATTTGGAAAATTTGTATAGGAAAATGAAGGATTAAACTAGGCCTTTCAATTTTAGGGCATGTTACTTTGAAATTTTCTATTATCTAGCAATTGGTGGTTTGCCGCTTTGTTACATAGTTACATAGTTAATGCGATTGAAAAAAAAGACATAAGTAAATAATGTTCAAGCAAGGGATAGGTGGGGATGCGAATCCCAGAAGGAAGCGAGACTCCGATTTCTAGAAATTTTCATAAGTGTAACACCCCACTAGGGGGCATTACCACCTTTTGCGCCCCTTCACTATCTTTAATGGTTGATCCCGTGTCATCATGTGTATTTACTTCCATGTCCTGGACAATGTATGCTTGTATTTTCCTTGTAAATGACTGTATAAGTGTAATGTGCCTGGCTTACCAGCAGATGGAGGCAATCTTGGCAGAGCTAGAGCACCGTGACAAGTGCAGGCCAGAACACCTAAAGGGACATTTTAGGCAACCCTTACAGCATTCTGGCATTCCTACACCTGGGTACCAACAGTACCATCTACTTAGTGGGACCTAGACCCTCGTTGCTGAAATGCAACTGGCGTCACAACAAACTTTTAAC
Organism: Bufo gargarizans; assembly: GCF_014858855.1. Classification (NCBI taxonomy): domain Eukaryota; kingdom Metazoa; phylum Chordata; class Amphibia; order Anura; family Bufonidae; genus Bufo; species Bufo gargarizans. The sequence goes on along the minus strand of NC_058081.1, from coordinate 619,343,168 downwards.
CCTTATAACATCTTTTTTTAGTCTATTTTTTTTTTTTGTCTATATTTATTATTCTCACTAAATGTATCACAAATGTACCTGCCCCGATGACTTGAAGTCTATTGAAATATATGAACATCTTAAAGAGACCCTCTGGCCGACTCATCTCACCCATGGGGTGCTGCATAAACATTAATGTCATTTACACAGGCAGACGCCCTGTTCCTCGCCCCACGCTGCCCAGCGAAATCTCATACACTCCAGCACCTTCAAAGAAACACCAACATAATGCAGCATCCACGGTACTTTTAAATGAAAACCTATTTATTGTACTCACAAACAAGCACTTGATATCAGCATAAAATATTAGTCAGTCCGCTGTCCGCCTGACCCGGGATTCGCCCAATGGCTTCGTCAGGGGCTCTACATAGCATAACACCGTCACCTAATAAAGTTCTCCATTAAACACTTCCGTGTCAAACCTCCTATGATGAGGTCAATCTTTTTTTTTTTTTGACAATTAGGTGGCTATACCTCCATTATATAGCATTAAAACATACACAGTAAATATACATACAAATTAATGTTGTAAAATCCACCGAAATTTCATAAAAATCTTCTATAAAACATATTATCTAAAAATAATAAATAGAAAAACACTAAAATATTCACAGTTTCCAAGCAATTACCATTCCCTACTTCTATAGCTATATTTTACCTATTAGGGCGATAATTAAGAACTACCTATATAAAATCCTACATAGCTGCTCTGATGTCCCAATCGATATTCAACCCATTTGGTTGGAGGGTGCCCATGTCATAAATCCACTGCGCTTCCTTTTTGTTTATCTGTTTGATAAATGTTTTACAACCCGTTCCACAGCCCTGAATTTCAGACCAAAAGTTTTTTTTTTATGGAAATTTTTAAAATGTGCCGAGACACTATGTGTCTCCAAACCTCTCTTGATGTTACCAATATGTTCACTTACTCTGATTTTTAATTTACATAAGGTTCTTCCTACATATTGTAAACCGCAGGGGCACTCTAGAACATAGATCACACCTGCGGTTTCACAAGACATATTGCCCTTAATTTTTAACTCCTTTTTATTCACTGCAGACACAAGTTTATTTTCATTCAGAATTCTTTTGTTTTCCTTATTCCTATTCTTGCATCCCATACAGAAGCCACACCACGTAAAACGGTCAGTCTCTCTGGTGGTCTTTGTCTGTTTATTTATGCAGCTGTGGACGATTTTATTTCTTAAACGGGTGCCCTTTTAAAAATAAATGGAGGTTTTTTGGGGACTAAGTCACCAATGACAGGGTCACTTTTCAGGATATTACAATTTTTTCCTATTATTTTTTTGATCTCTGGACAGGCTGAGGAATATGTTGTTAAGAATGCATATTTGTATCGATTATCTTCCTGATTATTAGTATTTTTGGTTGCTACTTTGTTTTCTCTAGTATCTATATTTTCCCTAACTTCCTCTCTCTGTCTTTCTAATAAATCTGCTGTATATCCCTTTTCTTTAAACCTTTCCAGGATAACTTCACTTTGTGCGTCATAGTCCTTTTGTGCATTTCCGTTTCATACGTTGGAATTGGCCTTTTGAGATTTTTTGATCCATGGGTTGTAGTAACAGCTGCTACTATCAATATAGCTGTTTCTGTCAGTTGCTTTTAAATAGGTGATAGTTTGTATCTCACCTTGATGGAGGGAAATTTCCAGATCTAAAAACTGTGCTTTTTCTTTACTGATGTTTTCTGTGAAAACAATGTTCCACATGTTGTCATTAATATATACCAAGAATTCCCTTAAAGCTAACTCCTCCCCCTGCCATAAATACCACGTATTTAAATTCCATCTAGGATGAACTTAAATTCACTGTACACCATAGTTCTGATAAAATGTCCTTTTTGGATACCTGGGTGACTAGGGACAAAGAAGGTAAAATACAGACGGATTTATTCGTGAAACCAACGGATAGGAACAGTTTGCTGTCCTTTTCAAGTAGTCACCCAGCAACCATCAAGGAATCTATTCCATATTCCCAATACCAGAGGGTTAGACGGATCGTTAGTGATAGGGATATGTGTCAGGCAAGATTAGACGATATGACCAATAAATTTAGAGAGCGAGGCTACCCCCCTGAATTATTGAAAATACAGCGTAATAAAGCTGAGATTACACCACCAGATAGAACTAAGAAAGAAACAAGGATCCCCTTAGTGATTAAATACCATCCCTGGTCCCAGCGCCTTAGGGCTATTGTTAATCAACATTGGCACATATTATCCAAGTCCTATCCCCGGATAGGAGAGTTCCAGAGGCCACCCATGATATGCTATAAACGGGCAGAAAATATTAGGGATAAAATAGTCCGGGCAGATGTGGGAAGTAATAAAATAGAAAGAGGACAGAGTATTTTATCTACACCTAGACGGGGCACTTTTCCTTGTTTAAATTGTGTCAATTGTTCCAGCGTTATAAAGGGTTCATGTTTTTCCCACCCTCACTCAGGTGAAAATATTCCAATAAGGGGCACGTTCACCTGTGATAGTAGATTTGTGGTTTACATTCTTAAATGTCCATGTGGATTACTATATGTGGGGGAAACCTCAATGAGAATGAAGGACAGACTAAGTAAACACAAATCTACTATCCGTAAACAGAATTTATTACTCCCAATACCCCTTCATTTTCATGATAAAAAACACAACATCTCGCAGTTGAGGTATCAGATTATTGAAGGTGTATCATTACCCCGTCGAGGGGGTGACAGAAATAAATTGTTATTGAAAAGAGAGGCTTACTGGATCCATCGTCTTCAGAGTACAATGTGTCCTGCTTCCTATAAGGCATTCGGCCTTATGCAATCTGATAAATATATTTCTTTTTTTCTTCAGCGTGATTAATCACTGCAAGAATGGACTATGTGACTGAAAATCTTCGCCAGTATGGAGTGGATATGTTTTTTGCGAACTTTCAATTGCGAATTTTCAGTTGCGAATTTTCAGTTGCAAATTTTTCAATTGCGAATTTTCAATTGCGAATTTTCAATTGCGAATTTTCAATTGCGAATTTTTCAATGCGAATTTTTCATTGCGATTATTCGATATGCAAATTTTTATTTAATGAGGGAGGCGGAGCTCCTTTGATGATGTCAGTTCCTTTGTGTTTCACTTATGTATAAATAGCTGGAGTGTAAGATGTTTTATGCAGTCTGATGAAAGCACATCTGTGCTGAAACGCGTCACTATGCCATTTGAATATGTGACTGAATAAATCTACATTGTGATCTACATCAGCGAAGTGCCGGTCCTTTTCTTTGAAAAGTTACGTATGCTTGTCTAATCCCAGATGTGCAGTATATTAGAGGGTTTTTTCACCCAAACCAAAAAGCTGTATTTCTGTCCAAAATGTGACAGTCACTTATGCTTGTGTAATCCCAGATGTGCAGTATATGAGAGGCTTTTTTCACCCCAGTATGCCAAAGCCGTATCTATGGCCTAAATGTGACAGTCACTTATGCATGTATAATCCCAGATGTACAATATTTTAGAGGGTTTTTTCACCCCAGTAACCAAAAAAACGTATTTCTGGCCTAAATGTGACAGTCGCTTATGCTTGTCTAATCCCAGATGTGCAGTATATTAGAGGGTTTTTTCACCCTAACAAAAAGGCGGCATTTCTGTCCAAAATGTGACAGTCACTTATGCTTGTCTAATCCCAGATGTGCAGTACATTATAGGGTTTTTTCACCCTAACCAAAAAGCAGTCATTTCTGTCCTAAATGTGACAGTCACTTATGCATGTGTAATCCCCAGATGTGCAATATATTAGAAGCTTTTTCACCCCAGTAACCAAAAAGCCGTATTTCTCTCCTAAATGTGACAGTCACTTATGCTTGTCTAATCCCAGATGTGCAGTATATTAGAGGGTTTTTTCACCCTAACCAAAAAGCCGTATTTCTGTCCTAAATGTGACGGTCACTTAATGCTGTCTAATCCCAGATGTGCAGTATATTAGAGGGTTTTTTCACCCTAACCAAAAAGCTGTATTTCTGTCCTAAATGTGACAGTCACTTATGCTTGTCTAATCCCAGATGTGCAGTGTATTAGAGGGTTTTTTCACCCCAGTTTGACAGCTGTATTTCTGGACTTGCAGATAGCCTGTGGTGGTGCACTATCGTTGCATAAAATGGCTGCCGATCATGTATTGATTTTGACTAACTGAAGAAAAAAAAGTTTGTTTTCAGCAGTAGTTGGCTCAGGGCAGGCTTAAAAAAATTGGTCACTGCACCCACAAAACACTTTTGCTGTAGGTCGCTGAGTACAAAAAAACTGTTCTTGATAAGATTTCTCTCTGATCTCTACCTCACAGCAACTGCAGCCTCTCTCTACACTAATCCGAGCAGAGTGACGGGCGGCGCTACGTGACTCCAGCTTAAATAGAGGCTGGGTCACAAGCTGCACTGGCCAATCACAGCCATGCCAATAGCAGGCATGGCTGTGATGGCCTTTTGGGGCAAGTAGTATGACGCTTGTCGATTGGCTGCTGTGTAGCCTTTCTAAAAGCGCCATAAAAATCGCTGAACCCAAATTTATACGTAAATGTTCGGTTTCGGGTCCGGGTGCTGAAAACCCTAATGTTCGGTACGAATCCGAACTTAACAGTTCGGGTTCGCTCAACTCTAATTAAAACATAACTTTTTTTCAACAATGTGGACACATATGAACATGGGGCCAACACAGATGCCTTCAGCTGCCAAGCGCACATGTAACATGTCAGCCAGTTTCATAGGTACAAATCTGCTGACAGATGCACTTTAAAAGTTTACACTAGTGATGAGCGGCTGTTACATCAGAAGTCACTTAGTTCATAACTTCGGATTAATACTGCACATAGATCCATCTCTGTACCGTATTAGAATATTTGGACTCCGATGAGCCGATGTTAGTTATTCGTGAAGTTGCGCTTGACTTTGTTGAATAACTTCGGTAATAAAAAAGATGGAAAAAAGTGGATTCGGTGGCTTACCAAATGGGCACAATGAAAATGGGTGCACACCTCACTGGACTTGCCCGTCCCAAAGAAAGCAATAATAAATGAAATGTGGAGGGGCACTCGCTAGATGGGAATAGGTGATAAAATACTTGCATAAAATAATCGCATAAAATAGTTATTTAATACTCTATATATAGTAGTACGTAAAGTTAAAATGACATAAAACCAGCAATATTAAAATATCTGACATGTAGTGGTGCAACTAATTGGAATAACAATCTTGCAGACCCCCGTATGTCTCACAAGTCTGCAATCACCACAAAAAATGCTGCTTGATGGTAGGATATTACCATAAATATTGCACAAGCCCGCTATGTCCCATAGGTAGTATGGTAGACAGAATCCAGATAAATGACATCAGGTTAATAGCGGAAGGATCGTAATCCTGAATTGTGTATTTGATGGAGGGTATACTCCTCTTTATTTCAGCTACACGGTATCTAATAAGCAGTACTATGATGGTACATTACCGCTCCTGAGCTCTCAGGTTATCAGTTGTGGAAGTTCCTTAGTTTGGCTTCGAAGTCGAATGTAGCGTCCCACGTGACGCTGCAGCCGCTTCTTGATATAGGTCTTGAGTTTCCTGGGTCCTAAATTCCCTCCGTCTCCACTACCATTGACTTGGAGGTAAAGATATCAACGGGAATGTTGCATCAAATGTCCATAATTAAATTAATGAGCAATAAGTCTAATGTCCAGCACCAAACGCGTTTCAGGGTCTACACCCCTTCATCAGTGGCTATAACATTAGACTACATGTATGGGCTTTATATACCCCAAGGTCTTTGGGATAATAGGGGTTGTCATAAATCCTGGAACCGTATTCGGTATTATGTGAATAAATCAAGTTCATTTTCAGCCCCTAATAAACATATGTATAGAAACTCCTATGCATATATAATACATTTGCACAAATAAACATATATTAATTACCAAATGCATAAAATGTATAAAACGCATAAAAACTGCATATAAGACCAATGAGTGAATATATATACATTAATACATAATATCTTAATCCATGTTTGATTTCATATTCTTATTCCAATGTTGTGTGGATTGAGGGGAGAGTCATTGTGCCCATTTGGTGAGCCACCAAATCCACTTTTTTCCGTCTTCTTATATCGCCCAACACGGTTGAGCTCCCATTTGTATACAATGAATATTTGGGAACATATGGAAACTAAATTTAAGAAAATAGATACATTTACATTGGATCTCGATGTAGGTGCCTCTGAAAAAACAATTAGGGGAAGAGATGTTATATTTAGAGAGCTGGAAAAACTTTTACAAAAACATCTACGTAATAAATGGGAACTAATGTCCCTAACGCAGTATATTGAAAAGGGCCTCATTCCCAAAGGCTTGTCTTTGATTAAGAATCCGGCGTCGGACTTACTTGATGACAAATTCCAAAAGGAGTGGGACTCTTTTCTGGCAACTCAAGCAAGGAATTTAATTCAGATGGTCATTAATAGGAGACTACAGATCACAGAGGAACTGTCAGTTAAAATAGATAAGTTAAGGAAGGAGGTAGAACCGTTCCCCGACGCAGAGGATGTGCGGAAATGGCAGGAAAGAATATGCCATAATCTAGACACATTAGAAAAGGACATAATATATAAAAAATAAATAAAAAATGCTGATAGAAATATACAAGATAACACACAGAATATAGGCAGGGCCCACCCCATTATAAATCCTTTAGACTCCATTGGTGTTTCTACTTCCAATAGATATGAAATAGATATGAAATGTTAGCTTCCCCTAATTTTTTAGATGCCCCCCCCACCACAAACCCAGAACGAGAAACACCCGAACACCAACTCCTACACGTCCACAGAAGAAACACAACCAACACGATTACAATTTGAGGAAGGGTTACACACAACGGCATGAACACAAACCCAACCATTTGAGCAACCACCGACCGGAGCACCTCAATGTGAGAACATTGCCTAACACATATCAAACTCACGATCACAGGTAATGTCAAATGTTGTAAATTTAAGTAGTTCACAACTCACAGAAGCACAAACCTCGTTATTGAATAAAGGGCTAAAATTTGCCCCCGCTAAAACATTAGACAAATTTTCGACTTATATTGGGGTGGAAAAGTTTATGAGGAGACTCTGCCATAAAAAATTTTTATTGAAAAATCCGGCTAACTATCGGGATAAAGATGATGGTTTATCATCAAAATATCCCCACACATTATTAAAAGAAAAATCAAGAAAATATCCCAAACAGGAGATGAGTGAATATATGACCACATTTAAAGTGAATGTAGAAAAGGAATTAAGAAGTCTAAATAACTGTAGAAAAAAAAAAAATTTGACTAGAAAAGAGAAAGAAGCGATCTAGGAACTACAGAAAACCCAGAATATTACCATACGCCCAGCTGACAAGGGAGGGGCTGCGGTTATATTGGATACCGAGATGTATAAACAAGAATGTTGGAGACAATTGGGAAGACCTCCACATACAGTAAATTAAAAAAGGATCCCACAGATGAATATTATGCAAAATTAGTGCCCCTGTGTACCAGGGGAGTAGAGTCAGGTTTTCTACTTAATCAGGAGGCACAATTTATTTTGGGTACAGAGAAGAGGCTTCCGGCCTTCTACTGTATCCCGAAAATTCATAAGAATCTTATCTCCCCTCCAGGTAGACCTATTGTGTCGGGAGTCCAGTCTATCTCTTCCAATTTGTCTCAATTCATTGATCGATGGTTACAACCATTTGTCAAGGAAATACCATCGTATATCAAAGATTCAACAGATATCATTAAGACTTTAGAGAAATTGGAGTGGAAGGATGGCTGGATCCTCGGCACTCTAGATGTAAGTTCCTTGTATACAATTATTAATCATGAACAGGGTATGGAAGCATTAGCAAAACAACTAGGAAGAGATGCGAAAATACCAAGTAATCAGCTTCAATTCCTGATGGAAGGAGTACATTCTGCGGCATAACTATTGTGTTCTTGAGGAAGATTTTTACGTACAGTTGACCGGCACCTCTATGGGCACCAGATTCGCCCCCAGTTATGCCAATCTATTTTTGGCTAATTGAGAAGAGGAAATTTTTATTAAACTCACAATAATAAAAGTTACATATATCCATACATATAGATGAGCAGCACAATGCCACACAGGATAACGTTAAATGATCTGTAGTAAAACAAATGACAATAAATCATCCCAGATCATGCAGAATGTATTCTTACATGACTAACAGTCAATACAATATAAAGTGCATAGTGCAAATTGTAAACAATGACTGGGGGGAAAATTACAAAAATCAATACAGACCAAGTCCTCCTGGATCCCTACACGTGTTTCGCGTTTTGCTTCCTCAGGGGATACTGATGGTGTGTGTTGCCTGTTCATATATAGTCTGCATACTGATTAGAACATAAATCACCTGAACCTATCATGCAGGCCGAAAACCGGAAGTACGGTGCGTTCCACGCTGGAACGCACACCCACTTCCGGCTCCGTCCGTGTCCGGACACTTTATATAGCCCTAAATAACCCTTCTGCATCGAAGGGAACTTATCCCAACAAGGACCGCAATAGAACCAACCATTTTAATGCCCAGTATTCAGGAGTGTGGAAAAGAGGCATCAGACAACGATGTGAAAAGGGCCGCTCTACAAACCGGAACCGGAAGTCCGGCATGCGGTCCACGGTGGAACGCATCGGCCGTATCAAGCCGAGGTTACCGCCACCCATAGCTCCGCCTTGGATGATGACATCATACGTATAGATCGCCGGCCTGCTATGCGTTTCACCGTGGAGCGCAGGCGGAGCACACACTTCCTGAACATGGAGGTGTCAACAAAATGGCCAGTTAGTCTGATCATGGAACTCCAACCGATGTACATGTGTACATGGGCGTTCCGACCAAGATGGCCACATATACCTCAAGGGGGCACCTTAGAAATATTGGGGGGGGGAATATAAAATATATTACAGGAGTATAAAGATCAATATAAATATTGTACGTTAACCAATTTGAAGGATCTAATACTAAATAATTAGTAATATATAATAAAAAAGTGAAAAAAGAAAAATAAAGAGTGACACATACTAACATAAAAAGTAATGAAGTGCTGAGTGAAAAAAAGTTGTGCAGAAACAAAGTGGTGAAAGAGAAAGAAATTTATTTTTATAAATATAAATGTATTATAACATACATATAAAATTGGGATAGCTTCCATTTATAATATGTAGCACAGATGAAAACACTATTATTACAATGTGATCCATCAGGACCTCTCATTAAGTATCCTGGAATCGTTAGTCGATTTTAATTTACATAGCCGTAGATCAAGACCGTGGATAGATTACGTGAATGTCCAAGTCGTTATGCTCCACATAAAGAGTACTCTTGTTGATATTTCCCATTGGACCATCTCTCGAAGATCCGCGTGGTCAACGCCTCCCCAGATGTTCATGTCAACCATACCCATGTGAATATATAGTAAGCAGCCTCACGGAATAATGACTAGCAAGAATAAATATGTAGTCCTATCAAAGCAGAAAAAAAACGTATTAAAAAACATAAAACCAAAAATTAAAAAGGTCACAGGTATACACATCACCTAGACTTACAGAGGAACTCACGAAGATGGGTATTAATACATTTTATTAACTTAGCCCAAAAATGGCGAAAAACTCAAGGCCTCATTGAGGCCCAACGGAATAACAGTGTTCAATTCAAAAATCCATTTGACCTCCTTTTGGGCGAGGATCTTCTTCCAGTTACCCCCCCTCCCACTTATCAAAACCCTATCAATTCCTCTTACCTTCAAAAGAGAGGCATCACAGTTATGATGAGTCTTGAAGTGTCGGGGGACCGTTTTCAAACTCTGGACGTCATCCTCATCTTTTGCTCCCAAAATTCCGAGCACATGCTCTCGTGTCCTACGTCTCAGCTGTCTAGATGTCATTCCTACGTAGGATAAGTTACAGGGACACGTGGCTACATAGATGACTCCTGCTGTTAAACATGAGATCGTGTGTGTGATCTCATAATTTTTACGTCCAGAAGAATCTGTAAAAGAATTTGTGCACAGAACATTGGGACAAGCCACACATTTGCCGCACGGACGGCATCCCCATTTGGGGCCCTTAGAGCCAAAAAGATAACCTGCGGTCTTACCCTCGTAGTGACTGTGGACTAAAATATCCTTTAAATTCTTTTCACGTCGGAAGGTTACGGAGGGGTGTTGTGGTACATAACTCCGTAGAGTATGGTCCAGTCTCAGTATGTTCCAATGCTTCCGTAAAACTGAGGTAAGTTCTGAATGACCAGAGTTGTATGATGTAATGAACCTGACAACTTTACTCCCCTTTTCTTGTTTTGTTCGATCTTCCAATAATTTTGATCTTTTGCTATGCTTCGCTCGCAAATACGCCTTCCTCACTGAACGGTCGCTGTATCCACGGTCTTTAAATCTTTTGGCTAGGTCCGTTGACCAGTTTTCAAAGTCCTCATCCTTGGAGCAGATTCTTTTCAACCTCAAAAACTGTCCCACCGGTATGCCATCGAGTAATTTATTTGGATGGTAGGAGTCGGCACGGAGGAGACTGTTCACAGCGGTCGGTTTCCGATAAAGATCTGTGTGAATAGAACCATCATTGTCAACATTCAGGGTAACATCCAGGAAGTCCATTTTCGATCTCCCCATCTTATAAGTCAAGATGGATGTTATATCAGTTTATATTGAGGAGTGTCATGAATTCCTGTAAGATCATCCATGTTGCCCTGCCAGATCATCAGGCACGTCATCTATATAACGGCTCCACATATGGACCTTCTCAATATGTTTCACCGGATCGGTCAAGAAGATGATTTCTCTCCCACAGCCCCAGGAAAAGATTCGCATACGAGGGCGCACAAGACGCCCCCATCGCGGTTCCCTGGAGCTGTAGGTAGAAAGCATCCCTTGAATATGAAAAAATTGTGACGTCAGTGTGAAATCCAATAGTTCCAGAATAAATTCTGCGTACTCACTTTGCGTATTGGAGGTACATCAGATAGTGTGTTACAGCTCGAATCCCATCATCGTGGCGAATAGATGTATATAATGACTCGACGTCACATGTCACTAAGATCATGTCCTTCATCCAGTAGCAGACCGTCGACCTTCCGTAATAATCCCCGGTGTCCTTGAGATACGAAGGTAGACTATCAACGAACGGTCGTAAGACATGATCGATCAGTTTGCCCACGGCCTCACACATACTGTTGTTACCTGAGACTATCGGCCGTCCTTGTGGGACCTTCGCATTTTTGTGGATCTTTGGCAACATGTAGAAAGTTGCAATGGTCGGGTCGATGGTGAGTAGACAATTTTGTTCTTTGCCAGTAATTATTCCTGTATCAACTGCTTTTTGTAAAATCTTTCCCAAATCTTCCTGGAAAGCAGACAGTGGATTAAATGTCAATTTACGATAGCAACAAGGATTCCTGAGTTGTCTAAAGGCCTCTCGTTCATACATATCTGTGGGCCATAATACCACATTGCCTCCTTTGTCTGAGCTTTTTATAACAAGGTTCTCTATCTTGTTGAGTTGTTTTAGGGCAAGGCGCTGTCCTCTATTCAAATTGTCACCTGATGTAAATTTTTTAATAGATCTCAATTCCTCCGTGACCACCTTAACAAAGATGTCTATGTTCGGAAATAGTGACATTGGGGGAAATTTCTTAGATTTAGGTATCAGGACTGCAGGTAGTCTACTCACCGGTGCCACATCTGTTTGTTCATTCTGTAGTTCCTCCAAAACGCTAATTGCTTCCAGTTCCACCGCTGTGAACATAGTGTCCTCCGTGCCGCCCCTGTGATACAACTTCTTAAAAGTGAGATTGCGTGCAAATAACTGTAAATCCTTCACCGCTGTAAAGAGATCGAATCCTGTTTTAGGGATAAAGTTTAAACCCATACCTAACACCTCTGATTGCTCGTTGCTCAGGATATGATCAGATAAATTAATTACATGCAAACGCTGGTTCTTGGGGTCTCCTGTACCTTGAAATTTCCTTGTTACTGGGCGCCCTCTTGCTGTTTCATTGCGTCTTCTCCCATAACGCGTGGGATACATTCTAGTGTTTGAGTCCGAATTACTCCCTTCGTTTTCAGTTGAAACATACGAGGACACAGACATGCTCCTACCTCGTGGTTCAGACCTCATCTGCTTCCATTTATAGATCTTGTTCTGCTCCAGATCCTGCAGGTCTCTCTGGAATTTAGCTGTCTTCCTTTCTTTAATTTGTTTCTCCCATATCTTATAGGCGTCATCCAGTTCACTTTTGAACAGCCCCCGTTCATTCTCATTGAGTGCTTGGTCAATCTGATCCTCCAAGGTTTTAAGTTCACTATCAACTTCTGCCAGCATTATGTCATTTGTAGCAATGAGTGTTTGCATAAATGTCAGGGAGCATAGATTACATGCTTCCTCCCATTTTGTGTTGAGTTGTTCTGTGCCAAGATTATGAGATGGAAATACTTGTACCCTAAGACCGCGTGGAATCAGGTTCCTCTTAATGTACTGTTCCAATGATGTTCTGTTCCACCAGATTTTTAGACGTTTATGTGAAAGATTCTTAAATTTCACCTTTAATTCTCGTGAATTCCTCTGTTCGGTATCCTGTGCGAGGCTACTCCCACTATTAAAAATACTTTCTGCCTGGGACTTCCACGAGGCCTCCCGGGCTGAAAAATCCATTGTAATGGATGCACAAATCTGTGAAGAGAATAAATTCACTAAACAGATAATATAATTCCAAATATACGCAGAGCGAGAAAACGCCCGGTACATGCGCTGTTCTCGAGCAATTACGTGTTTTAAACCAAAACTGGACTCAGAACAGCTTAGTTTGAACAAGTACAAAAAACTTTTATTTAACTTACAATGATAAAAATTGTTACATATCCATACATATAGATGAGCAGCACAATGCCACACAGGATAACGTTATGTTGGTCTGTTGTAAAACAAATAACAGAAGACAATCCCAAACCGTGCAGAGTATATTCTTACACGGCTAACAGTCAATACAATGTAAAGTGCATAGTGCAAATTGTAAACACTGACTACGGGAAATACAAAAATCAATACAGACCAAGTCCTCCTGGATCCCTACACGTGTTTCGCGTTTTGCTTCCTCAGGGGATACTGATGGTGTGTGTTGCCTGTTCATATATAGTCTGCATACTGATTAGAACATAAATCACCTGAACCTATCATGCAGGCCGAAAACCGGAAGTACGGTGCGTTCCACGCTGGAACGCACACCACTTCCGGCTCCGTCCGTGTCCGGACACTTTATATAGCCCTAAATAACCCTTCTGCATCGAAGGGAACTTATCCCAACAAGGACCGCAATAGAACCAACCATTTTAATGCCCAGTATTCAGGAGTGTGGAAAAGAGGCATCAGACAACGATGTGAAAAGGGCCGCTCTACAAACCGGAACCGGAAGTCCGGCATGCGGTCCACGGTGGAACGCATCGGCCGTATCAAGCCGAGGTTACCGCCACCCATAGCTCCGCCTTGGATGATGACATCATACGTATAGATCGCCGGCCTGCTATGCGTTTCACCGTGGAGCGCAGGCGGAGCACACACTTCCTGAACATGGAGGTGTCAACAAATGGCCAGTTAGTCTGATCATGGAACTCCAACCGATGTATATGTGTACATGGGCGTTCCGACCAAGATGGCCACATATACCTCAAGGGGGCACCTTAGAAATATTGGGGGGGGGAATATAAAATATATTACAGGAGTATAAAGATCAATATAAATATTGTACGTTAACCAATTTGAAGGATCTAATACTAAATAATTAGTAATATATAATAAAAAAGTGAAAAAAGAAAAATAAAGAGTGACACATACTAACATAAAAAGTAATGAAGTGCTGAGTGAAAAAAAGGGGTGCAGAAGGGTGATGGTGAAAGAAGAGGGGAGATTTATTATTATAAATATATCATACACATACAAATAGAATAGAGGTATCTCCAATTCTTGATATATAGCATAAGTGAAAACACCATTATTAAAATTCAAAACCTCTCTTTAGGTATCTCTAATCATGAGTTAATCTATTTATTCTAAGTGAATGTCCAAGTCGTTCCTGTGTTCAGCATGAAGAGTGTTCTTATTAAAATTTCCTATTAGACCATTCTTCGATGAACTACATTGTCCACGCCTCCCCAGAAATTGATGTCGGCCATACATATGCGCGCATATAATAGGCAGCCTCACGGAATGGTGACCAGAAAAAAACAGGTATATAATCCTATCAAAGCAGAAAAGAACAGAATTAAAAAACATAAAACCAAAAATTTAAAAGGGTCACAGGTATACACATCACCTAGACCTACAGAGGAGATCACGAGAAAAAATATGGTGTTTTCACTTATGCTATATATCAAGAATTGGAGATACCTCTATTCTATTTGTATGTGTATGATATATTTATAATAATAAATCTCCCCTCTTCTTTCACCATCACCCTTCTGCACCCCTTTTTTTCACTCAGCACTTCATTACTTTTTATGTTAGTATGTGTCACTCTTTATTTTTCTTTTTTCACTTTTTTATTATATATTACTAATTATTTAGTATTAGATCCTTCAAATTGGTTAACGTACAATATTTATATTGATCTTTATACTCCTGTAATATATTTTATATTCCCCCCCCCAATATTTCTAAGGTGCCCCCTTGAGGTATATGTGGCCATCTTGGTCGGAACGCCCATGTACACATGTACATCGGTTGGAGTTCCATGATCAGACTAACTGGCCATTTTGTTGACACCTCCATGTTCAGGAAGTGTGTGCTCCGCCTGCGCTCCACGGTGAAACGCATAGCAGGCCGGCGATCTATACGTATGATGTCATCATCCAAGGCGGAGCTATGGGTGGCGGTAACCTCGGCTTGATACGGCCGATGCGTTCCACCGTGGACCGCATGCCGGACTTCCGGTTCCGGTTTGTAGAGCGGCCCTTTTCACATCGTTGTCTGATGCCTCTTTTCCACACTCCTGAATACTGGGCATTAAAATGGTTGGTTCTATTGCGGTCCTTGTTGGGATAAGTTCCCTTCGATGCAGAAGGGTTATTTAGGGCTATATAAAGTGTCCGGACACGGACGGAGCCGGAAGTGGGTGTGCGTTCCAGCGTGGAACGCACCGCACTTCCGGTTTTCGGCATATACGAGGAATTCAGGTGATCTAGGTTCTAATCAACATGCAGACTATATATGAACAGGCAACACACACCATCAGTATCCCCTGAGGAAGCAAAACGCGAAACACGTGTAGGGATCCAGGAGGACTTGGTCTGTATTGATTTTGTATTTCCCGTAGTCAGTGTTTACAATTTGCACTATGCACTTTACATTGTATTGACTGTTAGCCGTGTAAGAATATACTCTGCACGGTTTGGGATTGTCTTCTGTTATTTGTTTTACAACAGACCAACATAACGTTATCCTGTGTGGCATTGTGCTGCTCATCTATATGTATGGATATGTAACAATTTTATCATTGTAAGTTAAATAAAAGTTTTTTGTACTTGTTCAAACTAAGCTGTTCTGAGTCCAGTTTTGGTTTAAAACACGTAATTGCTCGAGAACAGCGCATGTACCGGGCGTTTTCTCGCTCTGCGTATATTTGGAATCATATTATCTGTTTAGTGAACCTTTTCTCTTCACAGATTTGTATATCCATTACAATGGATTTTTCAGCCCGGGAGGCCTCGTGGAAGTCCCAGGCAGAAAGTATTTTTAATAGTGCGAGTAGCCCAGCACAGGATACCGAACAGAGGAATACACGAGAATTAAAGGTGAAATTTAAAAATCTTTCACATAAACGTCTAAAAATTTGGTGGAATAGAACATCACTGGAGCAGTATATCAAGAGGAACCTGATCCCACGTGGTCTTAGGGTACAAGTATTTCCATCTCATAATCTGGGCACAGAGCAGCTTAACACGAAATGGGAGGAAGCATGTAACTTATGCTCCCTGACATTTATGCAAACACTCATTGCCACAAATGACATCATGTTGGTAGAAGTCGATAATGAGCTTAAATCTTTGGAGGATCAGATTGATCAAGCATTGAACGAGAATGAACGAGGGCAGTTTAAAAGTGATTTGGAGGATGCCTATAAGATATGGGAGAAACAAATTAAAGAAAGAAAGACAGCCAAATTTCAGAGAGACCTACAGGATTTGGAGCAGAATAAGATCTATAAGTGGAAGCAGATGAGGTCTGAGCCACGAGGTAGGAGCATGTCTGTGTCCTCGTATGTTTCAACTGAAAACGAAGGGAGTAATTCGGACTCAAACACTAGAATGTATCCCACGCGTTATGGGAGAAGACGCAATGAAACAGCAAGAGGGCGCCCAGTAACAAGGAAATTTCAAGGTACAGGAGACCCCAAGAACCAGCGTTTGCAGGTAATTAATTTATCTGATCATATCCTGAGCAACGAGCAATCAGAGGTGTTAGGTATGGGTTTAAACTTTATCCCTAAAACAGGATTCGATCTCTTTACAGCGGTGAAGGATTTACAGTTATTTGCACGCAATCTCACTTTTAAGAAGTTGTATCACAGGGGCGGCACGGAGGACACTATGTTCACAGCGGTGGAACTGGAAGCAATTTACGTTTTGGAGGAACTACAGAATGAACAAACAGATGTGGCACCGGTGAGTAGACTACCTGCAGTCCTGATACCTAAATCTAAGAAATTTCCCCCAATGTCACTATTTCCGAACATAGACATCTTTGTTAAGGTTGTCACAGAAGAATTGAGATCTATTAAGAAATTTACATCAGGAGACAACCTTAATAGAAGACAGCGTGTTGCCTTAAAACAACTCAACAAGATTGAGCACCTTGTTATAAAAAGCTCAGACAAAGGAGGCAATGTGGTATTATGGCCCACAGATATGTACGAACGGGAGGCCTTTAGACAACTCAAGAACCCAAGCTGTTATCGAAAATTGACATTTAATCCACTGTCTGCTTTTCAGGAGGACTTGGGAAAGATTTTACAGAAAGCAGTAGATACAGGAATAATTACCGGTAAAGAACAAACTTGTCTACTCACCATTGACCCGACCATTGCAACTTTTTACATGCTGCCAAAGATCCATAAAAATGCGAAAGTCCCACAAGGACGGCCGATAGTCTCAGGTAACAACAGTATGTGTGAGGCCGTGGGCAAACTGATCGATCATGTCTTACGACCGTTCGTTGATAGTCTACCTTCGTATCTCAAGGACACCGGGGATTTATTACGGAAGGTCGACGGTCTGCTACTGGATGAAGACATGATCTTAGTGACATGTGACGTCGAGTCATTATATACATCTATTCGCCACGATGATGGGATTCGAGCTGTAACACACTATCTGATGTCCTCCAATACGCAAAGTGAGTATGCAGAATTTATTCTGGAACTATTGGATTTCACATTACGTCACAATTTTTTCATGTTCAAGGGGTGTTTCTACCTACAGCTCCAGGGAACCGCGATGGGGGCGTCTTGTGCGCCCTCGTATGCGAATCTTTTCCTGGGGCTGTGGGAGAGAAATATCTTCTTGACCGATCCGGTGAAACATATTGAGAAGGTCCATATGTGGAGCCGTTATATAGATGACGTCCTGATGATCTGGCAGGGCAACACGGAAGATCTTCAGGAATTCATGACACTCCTAAATACAAATGATATAAACATCCATCTTACTTATAAGATGGGGAGATCGAAAATGGACTTCCTGGATGTTACCCTGAATGTTGACAATGATGGTTCTATTCACACAGATCTTTATCGGAAACCGACCGCTGTGAACAGTCTCCTCCGTGCCGACTCCTACCATCCAAATAAATTACTCGATGGCATACCGGTGGGACAGTTTTTGAGGTTGAAAAGAATCTGCTCCAAGGATGAGGACTTTGAAAACTGGTCAACGGACCTAGCCAAAAGATTTAAAGACCGTGGATACAGCGACCGTTCAGTGAGGAAGGCGTATTTGCGAGCGAAGCATAGCAAAAGATCAAAATTATTGGAAGATCGAACAAAACAAGAAAAGGGGAGTAAAGTTGTCAGGTTCATTACATCATACAACTCTGGTCATTCAGAACTTACCTCAGTTTTACGGAAGCATTGGAACATACTTAGAATGGACCACACCTTGCGAAGTTATGTACCTCAGCATCCCTCTCTAACTTTCCGACGAGAAAAGAACTTAAAGGACATTTTAGTCCACAGTCATTACGAGGGTAAGACCGCAGGTTATCTTTTTGGCTCTAAGGGCCCCAAATGGGGATGCCGTCCGTGCGGCAAATGTGTGGCTTGTCCCAATGTTCTGTGCACAAATTCTTTTACAGATTCTTCTGGACGTAAAAATTATGAGATCACACACACGATCTCATGTTTAACAGCAGGAGTCATCTATGTAGCCACGTGTCCCTGTAACTTATCCTACGTAGGAATGACATCTAGACAGCTGAGACGTAGGACACGAGAGCATGTGCTCGGAATTTTGGGAGCAAAAGATGAGGATGACGTCCAGAGTTTGAAAACGGTCCCCCGACACTTCAAGACTCATCATAACTGTGATGCCTCTCTTTTGAAGGTAAGAGGAATTGATAGGGTTTTGATAAGTGGGAGGGGGGGTAACTGGAAGAAGATCCTCGCCCAAAAGGAGGTCAAATGGATTTTTGAATTGAACACTGTTATTCCGTTGGGCCTCAATGAGGCCTTGAGTTTTTCGCCATTTTTGGGCTAGATCAATAATGTATATTTATATATTTTTTCTCGTGATCTCCTCTGTAGGTCTAGGTGATGTGTATACCTGTGACCCTTTTAAATTTTTGGTTTTATGTTTTTTAATTCTGTTCTTTTCTGCTTTGATAGGATTATATACCTGTTTTTTTCTGGTCACCATTCCGTGAGGCTGCCTATTATATGCGCGCATATGTATGGCCGACATCAATTTCTGGGGAGGCGTGGACAATGTAGTTCATCGAAGAATGGTCTAATAGGAAATTTTAATAAGAACACTCTTCATGCTGAACACAGGAACGACTTGGACATTCACTTAGAATAAATAGATTAACTCATGATTAGAGATACCTAAAGAGAGGTTTTGAATTTTAATAATGGTGTTTTCACTTATGCTATATATCAAGAATTGGAGATACCTCTATTCTATTTGTATGTGTATGATATATTTATAATAATAAATCTCCCTCTTCTTTCACCATCACCCTTCTGCACCCCTTTTTTTCACTCAGCACTTCAACTTTTTATGTTAGTATGTGTCACTTTATTTTTCTTTTTTCACTTTTTTATTATATATTACTAATTATTTAGTATTAGATCCTTCAAATTGGTTAACGTACAATATTTATATTGATCTTTATACTCCTGTAATATATTTTATATTCCCCCCCCAATATTTCTAAGGTGCCCCCTTGAGGTATATGTGGCCATCTTGGTCGGAACGCCCATGTACACATATACATCGGTTGGAGTTCCATGATCAGACTAACTGGCCATTTTGTTGACACCTCCATGTTCAGGAAGTGTGTGCTCCGCCTGCGCTCCACGGTGAAACGCATAGCAGGCCGGCGATCTATACGTATGATGTCATCATCCAAGGCGGAGCTATGGGTGGCGGTAACCTCGGCTTGATACGGCCGATGCGTTCCACCGTGGACCGCATGCCGGACTTCCGGTTCCGGTTTGTAGAGCGGCCCTTTTCACATCGTTGTCTGATGCCTCTTTTCCACACTCCTGAATACTGGGCATTAAAATGGTTGGTTCTATTGCGGTCCTTGTTGGGATAAGTTCCCTTCGATGCAGAAGGGTTATTTAGGGCTATATAAAGTGTCCGGACACGGACGGAGCCGGAAGTGGGTGTGCGTTCCAGCGTGGAACGCACCGTACTTCCGGTTTTCGGCCTGCATGATAGGTTCAGGTGATTTATGTTCTAATCAGTATGCAGACTATATATGAACAGGCAACACACACCATCAGTATCCCCTGAGGAAGCAAAACGCGAAACACGTGTAGGGATCCAGGAGGACTTGGTCTGTATTGATTTTTGTAATTTTCCCCCCAGTCATTGTTTACAATTTGCACTATGCACTTTATATTGTATTGACTGTTAGTCATGTAAGAATACATTCTGCATGATCTGGGATGATTTATTGTCATTTGTTTTACTACAGATCATTTAACGTTATCCTGTGTGGCATTGTGCTGCTCATCTATATGTATGGATATATGTAACTTTTATTATTGTGAGTTTAATAAAAATTTTCGTACTTGTTCAGACTAAGCTGTTCTGAGTCTAGTTTTGGTTTATAATACGTCATTGCTTTAGAACAGCGACTATACCGGGCGTTTGTTCGCTCTGCGTACGTTTGGAATAATTGAGAAGAGGATCATATCTCACCCAAACTGGGGACGAGTCTGGTGCTCTGGCGACGGTTTGTAGATTACATTTTATTTGTTTGGCAGGATAGTGAGGAATCCCTGGATATAGTCTTGTCAGAAATTAATGTAAATAATAGGGGCCTGATATTTACACCAAAGATGAGCAAGGAGCAGGTGGAATTCTTAGATCTGAATATTGTCAGAAAAGGAACAAAAATCTGCTGCAATACATACTTCAAACCGGTGGCAAGAAATAGCTACATACGTTTTACAAGCTGTCATCAACCACGATGGCTCATAAATATACCGACAGGCCACTTGCGTTTGGTATCTGCACAGACGGATCCGCTCCTATAATGCAAACGATGGTATCCGTTCAGAACGGATCCAGCTGCATTATATTTCAGAAAAAAGTCTAAGTCTCATTGTTAGTCAGACGGATCCGTCCAGACTTTACATTGAAAGTCAATGGGGGACGGATCCGTTTCAAATTGCACCATATTGTGTCAACGTCAAACGGATCTGTCCCCATTGACTTACATTGTAAGTCTGGACGGATCCGTTTGGCTCCGCACGGCCAGGCGGACCTGAAAAGATCTTTTTTGAAGATAAGGTTCTTCCACAAATGGATGACACATTAAGATTAATACTACCTTTCCGCTTTCAATATTATCAAATGGAAAGGATTATTAAAAACTATTGGCATATCCTATTGGAAGACAAAACAGTAGGTCCCATCCTGAGTCCCGAGCAAAAAATTGCATATACTAAGGCAAATAACCTTGCATCCACAGTAGCCCCCACGGTAAAAAAAGACACTGACAACATCAAGTGGATCTAATTGGTTGACAACCAAGGGTTTTTTCGGATGGGGTCAGTGCAACAATTGTAAAACCACTTCTTTTCCTAAGAAAACCATGGAGGTTAGTTCCACACAGAATTCTTTTAAACTACCAATTAGGGACACTTTAACATGTAACTCTAGAGATGTGATCTACCTTCTTGAGTGTACATGTAATAAACAATATATTGGGAGGACAAAGAGAATGTTAAAGAAAAGAGTTTCAGAACACATCTCGAATATTAAAAAGGGTTATGAACTACACTCCCTCTCTAGTCATTTTAAGCGATTATGATCCATCTTTCCTCAGATTCTGTGCATTGGAAAAAGTTAAACGCCCATGGAGAGGGGGCAATCATATCATGCACATGTCCAGACAAGAATCAAGGAGAATTTTTGAGTTTGACTCAAGGGCCCAAGGGCCTCAATGCCGAAATTGAATTATTCGTCTTCCTATAAATATAGGGGCGTGTCCTGCGGTGATGTGGGGTCAAAGTCAGGCTGTTTTTCCAGCACTTTGACCTCACCTCCCTACAGGACTCTCCCCTCAATCCACACAACATTGGAATATGAATATGAAATCAAACATGGATTAAGATATAATGTATTAATGTATATATATTCACTCATTGGTCTTATATGTGTTTTTTATGCGTTTTATATGCGGTTTTTAAATTTTAAATTTTTTATGTATTTGGTCATTAAGATATGAATATTTGTGCAAATGTATTATATATGCATAGGAGTTTCTATACATATGTTTATTAGGGGCTGCAAATGAACTTGATTTATTCACATAATACCGAATCCGGTTCCAGGATTTATGACAACCGCTATTATCCCAAAGACCTTGGGGCATATAAAGCCCATACATGTAGTCTAATGTTATAGCCACTGATGAAGGGGTGTAGACCCTGAAACGCGTTTGGTGCTGGACATTAGACTTTTTGCTCATGAATTTATTTATAGACATTTGATTCTACATTCCCGTTTATATCTTTACTTCCAAGTCAATGGTAGGGTAGGCAGAGGGAATTTAGGACCCAGGAAACTGAAGACCTACTTCAGGAAGCGGCTGCAGAGTCACGTAGGACGCTACGTTCTACTCAGAAACCACGCGGGACGCCGCGCTGGGTAAGCCAAACTAAGGAACTTCCATAACCGATAACCTGAGAGCTCAGGAGCGGTAATGTACCCTCATAGTACTGCTTATTAGATACCGTGTACCTGAATTGAAGAAGTATACCCTCCATCAAACACACCATTCAGGATTACGATCCTGCTGCTATTAACCTGTTGTCATTCATCCGGATTCTGTCTACCATACTACCTATGGGAAATAGCGGGCTTGTGCAATATTTATGGTAATATCCTACAATCAAGATTGTTATTCCAATAAGGCTACTTTCACACTAGCGTTCGGCTGTCTGCTTGTGAGTTCCGTTTGAAGGGGCTCACAAGCGGCCCCGAACGCTTCCGTCCAGCCCTAATGCATTCTGAGTGGACGCGGGTCCGCTCAGAATGCATCAGTCTGGCAGCGTTCAGCCTCCGCTCCGCTCAGCAGGCGGACACCTGAACGCTGCTTGCAGCGTTCGGGTGTCCGCCTGGCCGCGCGGAGGCAAGCGGATCCGTCCAGACTTACAATGTAAGTCAATGGGGACGGATCCGTTTGAAGATGACGCAATATGGCTCAATCTTCAAACGGATCCGTCCCCCATTGACTTTCAATGTAAAAGTCTGGACTGATCCGCTCAGGCTAATTTCACACTTAGACATTTTTTGACAATATAATCCAGACGGATCCGTTCTGAACGGAGCCACCGTCTGCATTATATGAGCGGATCCATTCAGAACGGATCCGCTCGGAACGCTAGTGTGAAAGTAGCCTTAGTTGCACCACTACATGTCAGATATTTTAATATTGCTGGTTTTATGTCATTTTAGCTTTATGTACTACTATATATAGAGTATTAAATAACTATTTTATGTGATTATTTTATGCAAGTGTTTTATCACCTATTCCCATCTAGCGAGTGCCCCTTTCACATTTCATTTATTATAACTTCGGTAATTGATTTTAAAGTGGAAAACCACTTTAAAACTTGAAACTGAGCTTGGCTTCAGTTCCGACACAGTATTATTTCGAAGTTATGAAGGAAGCGACTTTAGAGTGTAGGTAGTTAACCCCATTCAGGACCCTGCGACTTTATGTTTTAAGTCTGCGGAGTTGCGTGAGGGCTTATTTATTGCAGAATGATCGGTAGTTTTTCTTAAAATTTTGGAGTGTGTATGACTTTTTGATCACTTTTTGTTCAGTTTTTTTGTGAGGTGAAGGACAAATAAATAGTCAATCAATGCCTTTAAAGACAGGACTTCTGCCATATATCTACAGCAGAGGTCCGGAAAGGGTTAAAACTCAGCGCCGTAACAGTACGGTGCAGGGATGATACAGTACAGGCTTAAGAGCAAGCAGTACAGCATCGCTTGCTAGGTGTATTATACAGCTTAGTATCTTTCTCTTCTGTCATGGTCCACTAGTCCACTCTTTAATATGGCTTCCTAAACTGCTTTAGGAAACCTTAAAGTGTGGATGTGCCTTTCAAGTTCCAAAGAGATTATAGATGATAGTTAAGTGTCCCCGCAAAAGGTAACTTTGTGATCTGTGCATTTTTCAAGGAGGCCAAATGTGGAAAAACATTGCTAGTAGTAATAATAATAACAATAATAATAATACCACCAAATCTACAAGAACATTTAAAGATTTTGCTGCTGTCCTTATTTTGGGACATTTGGAAATTCATGTTTGTATATTTTCTGGAATATAGATGTAATGTAGACACATAGACAGTAAGTCATTCTTAATCCACAATATGTTTCAGGTTTTTACAGATATGTTATACATTTCAATATTTTGACATTTTTTTGTTGTTGCAGGTCATATTAAAGGAGAGATCTTGATTGACCTCAGCATTGGTTCTATACCTCATCATCTGTATTCCTCCTGTGAGTTTTTCAAAGACATCATAGTGCTCAAGGCCAGTGACCGATGCATCATGGAGCTGAAAAGATGGGTGAACGCACATACAGGAGCATTTGATTGGAGCCATGCAGCAAAACTTCATGTAGATACAGAAGGAAACAGGTAAAGGATTTGTCCACATATTGGGGGAAACCTACTGTCATTCTCGTAATTTCTAGTGTACAAAATATATGAAGCAGATTTAGAAAAAATTTACGCAGTATATCTTTATCTACTTTATTCTTGCACTGCTACTCTGTTTCAGTTCAAATTTAGTCAGTGGGGAAGATTTATCTAAGTGGTGTAAAGTAGACTTGGCTTTGTTGCCCATAGCAACCAATCGGATTCTTCCTTACATTTTTCACAGCTCCTTTGGAAAATGAAAGGTGGAATCTGATTAGTTGCTATTGGCAACTTAGCAAGTTCTGCTTTACACCACTTTGATAAATCTCCCCCAGTATTCTCACCCATAGGTACCAGCATAACAATGGGTTCTGCTGAAGGGAAGCAATATAACTAGTGTTGAGCGAATCAAAGCATCCAAAGTGGAATTCAATCTGAAGTTTAGGAAAAATTTGATTCTTCATGAATCCAAATTTCCTCTTGCTTCGTGGTAATAAATATATTTTTTTTAAAATGGTGGCTGCGGCCAGGATGCTACTGTTGGCCCGACGGTCCTGCCTCAATGTAGGAATTTTACACACAACTAGCTGGTTTATCTGCCCAAACATCAGGAGTGGAGCAGGAGGAGCAGGAGGAGCTGGAGGGTGATGACCAAAAACGACACAGATGACCTTGACAGACCGTGGCAGTGCGACATGCCAGAACCGCAGGGACGACACGTGAGGTGCACGGTGGGCTGATGAGGGGGAGTAGTAATACAGTTCATCGGTTTACTCACGATTAGCAGAAAGCCTCCCTGGGCCGGCAGCACAGTGATGAGGAAGACCGCACGAAACCTTCCAGGGCACACTCTGTGATAGGGGAGCACCAGCCAAGATGAAGGTTGAGGTGCCCTTGATGACGGCGGTGTTTAGGGTGCTTGTGGCGGCTGGGTCCCTTGGTGGTATTTGTCGTGATGCCAGTACAACCAGTTGTAGTGGTAGTATTGAAGAATTAGGTAGACAGTGGTAGGAACCAACTCAAAACTTTTACTGTAGCTGGTTTTAGTTGCAGCATAAACATCCAGACAGAATACAGTCTCTGAGTATATAGAGGAATTCTGTTGATCCACTGTTAATAGATTTTGGCTATGTCCTGACTCAGGCTGTGGTTCAGTAGTACTCTTTTCGGGTATGCTTAGTGCTATAATTTCTGTATCTTCCAAGCTCTTGAAACACACAAACCCAGTGTTTGTGTGTTTAAGGCCCAGCTGCAAGTCCATAGTGTCACTTCAGCGCCATTCATATCTGGTGTCACATTCGATTATATTTAAAGAAAAACAACAATTTTGACTGTGAATAAATAGCAGTCAGTTGCCTGCACGTGTTTGTGTGTTTAAGGCCCAGCTGCAAGTGCATAGTGTAACTTCAGCGCAACTCATATCTGGTGTTACAGTAGCTTGTGTGCTGTTTCTTTCAAATTTAATTCCTGCACTGTATTATTATCTTTTCTTTTACTATGTTGTTTCTATGTATTGTTCTCTGCTGCCATCTGCTGGCCAGAATTCGTATGCTGCACGCCTTGTTCTTGTCTATAAAGTTTTTCTCCACTGGGCGTGGTTTTAGCAGCCTTGGTCCTTGTCACTTCCTGTAGCCATTTTCAGTGCTGCACTCCTTGTGACTGGAGACTCACACCTTGGCTTGTGAAGGCATCAGTTTTTGACCAGCAGTTGCCTCAGCAGTTAGCCTCAGGAAAGACATCCACATGACAGCATCTACTCTGTTACTGCATTCCTGTATTGCATCACCGTATGTCGCTGCTCATTTTCTACATCCTATGTTAACCCTTGGTCGCGTGATATAAGAACTGTTCACGAACGTGGGGCCGCCCTCAAACCAAAACCCCGCAATTCACTCAAAACACTTTAGGAACCTCATCGGGGTGCCTCATCCGAGCCACACCGCAATTTTCAGCCCCCAATTCAATAGTTCATTTTCTTAACCCCTTAAGGACCAGGCTCATTTTCACCTTAAGGACCAGGCCATTTTTTGCAAATCTGACCAGTGTCACTTTAAGTGCTGATAACTTTAAAACGCTTTTAC
Source organism: Bufo gargarizans (assembly GCF_014858855.1). Lineage (NCBI taxonomy): Eukaryota > Metazoa > Chordata > Amphibia > Anura > Bufonidae > Bufo > Bufo gargarizans. Next base: position 619,316,571 of record NC_058081.1, on the reverse strand, counting down.
TTATACAGGCCATTCTGAGATTGTTTTTTCGTCACATATTGTACTTCATGACACTGGTAAAATAAAGTCAAAAAAATTAATTTTTTTGCATAATAAAATACCTAATTTACCAAAAATTTGGAAAAATTTGCAAATTTCAAAGTTTCAGTTTCTCTACTTCTGTAATACATAGTAATACCCCCAAAAATTGTGATGACTTAACATTCCCCATATGTCTACTTCATGTTTGAATTATTTTGGGAATGATATTTTATTTTTTGGGGATGTTACAAGGCTTAGAAGTTTAGAAGCAAATCTTGAAATTTTTCAGAAATTTACAAAAACCCAATTTTTAGGGACCACCACAGCTCTGAAGTCACTTTGCGAGGCTTACATAATAGAAACCGCCCAAAAATGACCCCATTCTATAAACTACACCCCTCAAGGTATTCAAAACTGATTTTACAAACTCCGTTAACCCTTTAGGTGTTGCACAAGAGTTATTGGCAAATGGGGATGAAATTTGAGAATTTCATTTTTTTGCCTAATTTTCCATTTTAACCCATTTTTTCCACTAACAAAGCAAGGGTTAACAGCCAAACAAGACTGTATCTTTATTGCCCTGACTCTGCCGTTTACAGAAACACCCCATATGTGGCCGTAAACTACTGTACGGCCACACAGCGGGGCGTAGAGGGAAAGGTGCGCCGTTTGGTTTTTGGAAGCCAGATTTTGCTGGACAGTTTTTTTGACACCATGTCCCATTTGAAGCCCCCTGATGCACCCCTAGAGTAGAAACTCCATAAAAGTGACCCCATCTAAGAAACTACACCCCTCAAGGTATTCAAAACTGATTTTACAAACTTCGTTAACCCTTTAGGTGTTGCACAAGAGTTATTGGCAAATGGGGATGAAATTTGAGAATTTCATTTTTTTGCCTAATTTTCAATTTTAACCCATTTTTTCCACTAACAAAGCAAGGGTTAACAGCCAAACAAGACTGTATCTTTATTGCCCTGATTCTGCCGTTTACAGAAACACCCCATATGTGGCCGTAAACTACTGTACGGCCACACAGCGGGGCGTAGAGGGAAAGGTGCGCCGTTTGGTTTTTGGAAGCCAGATTTTGCTGGACAGTTTTTTTGACACCATGTCCCATTTGAAGCCCCCTGATGCACCCCTAGAGTAGAAACTCCATAAAAGTGACCCCATCTAAGAAACTACACCCCTCAAGGTATTCAAAACTGATTTTACAAACTTTGTTAACCCTTTAGGTGTTGCACAAGATTTAATGGAAAATAGAGATACAATTTCAAAATTTCACTTTTTTGGCAGATTTTCCATTTTTATATATTTTTTCCAGTTACAAAGCAAGGGTTAACAGCCAAACAAAACTCATTATTTATGGCCCTGATTCTGTAGTTTACAGAAACACCTCATATGTGGTTGTAGACCGCTGTACGGGCAAACGGCAGGGCGCAGAAGGAAAGGAATGCCACATGGTTTTTGGAAGGCAGGTTTTGCTGGACTGGTTTTTTGACACCATGTCCCATTTGAAGCCCCCCTGATGCACCCCTAGAGTAGAAACTCCATAAAAGTGACCCCATCTAAGAAACTACACCCCTCAAGGTATTCAAAACTGATTTTACAAACTTTGTTAACCCTTTAGGTGTTGCACAAGATTTAATGGAAAATAGAGATACAATTTCAAAATTTCACTTTTTTGGCAGATTTTCCATTTTTATATTTTTTTTCCAGTTACAAAGCAAGGGTTAACAGCCAAACAAAACTCATTATTTATGGCCCTGATTCTGTAGTTTACAGAAACACCTCATATGTGGTTGTAGACCGCTGTACGGGCAAACGGCAGGGCGCAGAAGGAAAGGAATGCCACATGGTTTTTGGAAGGCAGGTTTTGCTGGACTGGTTTTTTGACACCATGTCCCATTTGAAGCCCCCCTGATGCACCCCTAGAGTAGAAACTCCATAAAAGTGACCCCATCTAAGAAACTACACCCCTCAAGGTATTCAAAACTGATTTTACAAACTTTGTTAACCCTTTAGGTGTTGCACAAGATTTAATGGAAAATAGAGATACAATTTCAAAATTTCACTTTTTTGGCAGATTTTCCATTTTTATATTTTTTTTCCAGTTACAAAGCAAGGGTTAACAGCCAAACAAAACTCATTATTTATGGCCCTGATTCTGTAGTTTACAGAAACACCTCATATGTGGTTGTAGACCGCTGTACGGGCAAACGGCAGGGCGCAGAAGGAAAGGAATGCCACATGGTTTTTGGAAGGCAGGTTTTGCTGGACTGGTTTTTTTGACACCATGTCCCATTTGAAGCCCCCCTGATGCACCCCTAGAGTAGAAACTCCAAAAAAGTGACCCCATTTTAGAAAGTACGGGATAGGATGGCAGTATTGTTGGTACTAGTTCAGGGTAGATATGATTTTTGGTTGCTCTATATTACACTTTTTGTGCGGCAAGGTAACAAGAAATAGCTTTTTTGGCACTTTTTTTTTTTTGTTATTTACAACATTCATCTGACAGGTTAGATCACGTGGTAATTTTATAGAGCAGGTTGTCACGGACGCGGCGATACCGAATATGTATACAATTTTTTTTTATTTATGTAAGTTTTATACAATAACTTCATTTTTAAAACCAAAAAATTGTTTAGTGTCTCCATAGTCTGAGAGCCATAGTTTTTTCAGTTTTTGGGCGATTATCTTGAGTAGGGTCTAATTTTTTGCGGGATGAGATGACAGTTTGATTGGCACTATTTTGGGGTGCATATGACTTTTTGATCGCTTGCTATTACACTTTTTGTGACGTAAGATGGCAAAAAATAGCTTTTTTAACACCGTTTTTTTTTTTGTTTTACGGTGGTCATCTGAGGGGTTAGGTCATGTGATATTTATATAGAGCCGGTCGATACGGACGCGGCAATACCTAATATGTATACTTTATTTTTATTTATGTAGGTTTTACACAATGATTTTATTTTTGAAACAAAAAAAATGATGTTTTAGTGTTTCCATAGTCTAAGAGCCATAGTTTTTTCAGTTTTTGGGCGATTATCTTGAGTAGGGTCTCATTTTTTGCGGGATGAGATGACGGTTTGATTGGTACTATTTTGGCGTACATGCGACTTTTTTGATCACTTTTATTACCTTTTTTGGGAAGTAAGGTGGGCAAAATTTCAATTTTCTCATAGTTTTTATTTTTTTATTTTTATGGCGTTCACTGTGCGGGGAAAGTAACATGGCCGTTTTATAGATCAGGTCGTTACGGACGCGGAGATACCTAATATGTGTAGTTTATTTTATTTTTTTAATTTTTATTCAGTGATAAATGTTTTTTTTTTTATCTTAACTTTTTTCACTTATTCTTTTTATTTTTTGACCCAGACCCACTTGGTTCTTGAAGATCCAGTGGGTCTGATGTCTGTAAAATACAGTACTGTACTCTATATAGGGTACTGCACTGTATTTTACTTACACTGAACAGATCTATGCTTTCAGCACAGATCTGTTCAGCACCATGGACAGCAGGACGCCTGAGCAGGCGTCCTGTTGCCATGGGAACCTTCCCCGTCTGCTCAGTTATGGTCAGAACTTCGCAGACGGGGAAGGGTGAGGACGGGGCTTCGGGGGGCTCTCTGGGGGCTCTCTCCCTCTCCATCGGGGGGCTGCAAAGGCACAGCAGCCCCCCGATGGGAGAGGGAGGGAGCTCCCTCTTACTGTTAACCTTTTCCATACAGCGGTCCGTACGGACCGCTGTATGGAAAGGGTTAAACGGCTGACATCGCATCAACGATGTCAGCCGTTTATACCAGGGTGCCAGCAATGTGCTGGCACCCTGGTATACCCACTGTACACCAACGATTACGCAATAGGAGGCGGGCGGGGGATCGCGATCCCGCCTGCCGCACCGCCCGCCTCCCGCAACGCCCCCCACCGCCTGCGACACCCCCCCTGCACCACCCGCCGCCATCAACTCATGCAGGGGTGCAGGGGGGGGTGTACTATATTGATTTTAGGCACTCTAAAGTTTCTGATCCCCGCGGTCAGGGACCGCGGGGATCAGAAACTGCAAAAAGCGCAGCAAACCGCAGGTCTGAATTGACCTGCGGTTTGCTGCGATCGCCGACACGGGGGGGTCACATGACCCCCCCTGGCGTTTTAACAGGATGCCGGCTGAATGATTTCAGCCGGCATTCTGTTCAAATTAACCCCTGCGGCGCCGGAATGCCGATTTTAAAGTCAGGACGTACCGGTACGTCCTTGGTCCTTAAGGACTCGGGAAATAGGGCGTACCGGTACGTCCTATGTCCTTAAGGGGTTAAAGAGACAGCGCACCTTAAATCAAAATGGCCAAAAAGGACCTCGTACAGTTTCCCAGTAATGAAACAAAGCAAATGCAACCTGATACTGATCATTATGAAGAGCTGGAGGTAGAACCCACACTTCCAGCAGACCAAGTCACGCCGCCAAGGCGCTCTCTCAAACCAACTATAAAGATCACAGAAAAATATCACACCAGGAAAGATGAGCTATGTGACAACCTGGAAGAGCTATGGGAACGAGTTTCCTCCCTCATATCAGGACTTAAGTCCTCCTCAGGCGATGCCACCAGCTTACACCTTCATTCGCCTTCATGTGGGGACAGAACAGCTTGCACGCATAGTACAACTTAACTAATCTTAAAAAAATGACAGGCAAAGTCAGGCCACCCTGCAGGGGCCGTCGTGGTCGTGCTGCTGTGATTCCCTTTGGCCCTAGAATAATGCACAGTGTTAGGAGGCCACGTATCCTGAGTTCTGAGGACATATTTGACTGGCTAACGCAGGACACCCAATCTTCTGCAGCTTCCGCTCGGAACCTTGACGCACCATCCTCCTCCAGCTCAGCTTCAGGCACCTCTCAAGTTACCACTCGCCTTCCTGACGCCACCACAACACTAGCACCACAGCCGCTTCACTTGATCTGTCAGAGGAGTTATTTACACATCAGTTGGAAGAAATGAGTGATGCGCAACCATTATTGCCAGAGGATGTAGATAACAGGGATATGTCTCAGTCAGGCAGCATTACACACATGGACATACGGTGTGATGATGATGATGTTGTACCCGCTGCTGCTTCCTTTGCTGAGTTGTCAGATATAAGTGAAGCGGTTGATGATGACGATGTGTCCGTGGATGTCACGTGGGTGCCCGCTCGAAGAGAAGAAGAACAGGTGGAAAGTTCTGATGGGGAGACAGAGAGGAGGAGGAGACAAGTTGGAAGCAGGGGTAGGTTGTCGCAAGGCGCTAGTGGCACAGACAGCATGCATCGGCACCTGGGGTCAGCCAGACAGTACGCCAATCAACGCATGCTGTTGCCACCACCAGAATGCCGTCATTGCAGAGCTCAGCAGTGTGGCATGTGTGTCTGCCTCTGACAACAGCGATGCCATTTGCAACCTGTGCCAAAAGAAACTGAGTCATGGGAAGTCCAACACCCACCTAGGTACAACTGCTTTGCGAAGGTACATTATCGCACATCACAAACGCCTATGGGATCAACACATGAGTACAAGCAGCACACAAACTCAAAGCTGCCATCCTCCTCCGGGTCCAGCATCATTAGCCACATCAACCACTGCTGTCCTCCTTGCCCCCTCTCAACCATCCGCCACTCCGTCTCTCGCCTTGAGCAGTTCCTGCTCATCTGCCACAGTCAGGTGTCTGTCAAGGACATGTTTGAGCGTAAGAAGCCAATGTCACAAAGTCACCCCCTTTCCCGGCATCTGACAGCTGGCTTGTCTAAACTCTTAGCCCGCCAGCTTTTACCATACAAGCTGGTGGAGTCTGAGGCCTTCAAAAAATTTGTAGCTATTGGGACACTGCGGTGGAAGGTACCCGGCTGAAATTTCTTTGCACAAAAGGCAAGGCAATCCCCAACCTGTACTCGATTGTGCTCAAGGAAGTCATGGCATGTCTGGCACACAGTGTTGGGGCAAGGGTCCATCTGACCACTGATACCTGGTCTGCAAAGCACGTCAGGGCAGGTATATCACCTACACTGTGCATTGGGTAAACCTGCTCACGGCTGCCAAGCATGGAATGCGTGGCTTTGCAGTGGAGTTGGTGACACCGCCACGACTTGCAGGCAGGCCTGCTGCCACCTCCTCTACTCCTCCTACTCCATCCTCTTCCATAACCTCCTTGGTTGAGTCCTCTTCTGCTGCTGCGTCTTGCTCCACATCAACGGCACCCCCCCCCCCTAGCTCCCCAGGGGCTATTCCACATTCCGGATGCGACAGTGTCACACTGACTTGGGGTTGACTTGCCTGAAAGCAGAGAGTCACACCAGAACAGCACTCCTGTCCGCCCTGAACGCACAGGTGGATCAGTGGCTGACTCCGCACCAACTGGAGATCGGCAAAGTGGTGTGTGACAATGGAAGCAATTTGTTGGCGGCATTGAATTTGGGCAAGTTGACACATGTGCCGTGCATGGCACATGTAACATAGTAACATAGTACATAAGGCCAAAAAAAGACATTTGTCCATCCAGTTCGGCCTGTTATCCCGCAAGTTGATCCAGAGGAAGGCAAAAAAAAAAAAAAAAACCCTGTGAGGTAGAAGCCAATTTTCTCCACTTTAGGGGACTATAAACTTCCTTCCCGACTCCAATCAGGCAATCAGAATAACTCCCTTGATCAACGACCCCTCTCTAGTAGCTATAGCCTGTAATATTATTAAGCTCCAGAAATACATCCAGGCCCCTCTTGAATTCCTTTATTGTACTCACCATCACCACCTCCTCAGGCAGAGAGTTCCATATTCTCACTGCTCTTACCGTAAAGAATCCTTTTCTATGTTTGTGTACAAACCTTCTTTCCTCCAGACGCAGAGGATGTCCCCTCGTCACAGTCACCGTCCTGGGGATCTGATCGTACAACGCTTTGTGCATAAGTACCCAGGCTTACAGGACGTCCTCAAGCAGGCCAGGAAGGTGTGTGGCCATTTCAGGCGTTTCTACACAGCCATGGCGCACTTTTCAGACATTCAGCGGTGAAACAACATGCCAGTGAGGTGCTTGGTTTGCGACAGCCCGGCACGTTGGAATTCAACACTCCTAATGTTCAACCGCCTGCTCCAGCAAGAAAAAGCCGTCAACGAGTATTTGTATGATCGGGGTTCTAGGACAACCTCTGCGGAGCTGGGAATTTTTTTGCCACGTTACTGGACACTCATGTGCAATGCCTGTAGGCTCATGCGTCCTTTTGAGTAGGTGACAAACCTAGTCAGTCGCACTGAAGGCACCATCAGCGACATTATCCCATTTGTTTTCTTCCTGGAGCGTGCCCTTCAAAGAGTGCTGGATCAGGCCGTAGATGAGCGTAAAGTGGAAGAATTGTGGTCACCATCATCACCACCAGAAACGGCCTTATCGGCATCGCTTGCTGGACCTGCGGCAATGCTGGAAGAGGAGTCTGAGGAAGAGGAGTCAGAGGAGGAATGTGGCTTTGAGGAGGAGGAAGACCAACCACAGCAGGCATCCCAGGGTGCTCGTTGTCACCTATCTGGTACCCATGGTGTTGTACGTGGCTGGGGGGAAGAACAGACCTTCAGTGTGATCAGTGAGGACGAGGAACGGGACATGAAGAGCTTGACATCCAACCTTGTGCAAATGGAGTCTTTCATGCTGTCATGCCTGTTGAGGGACCCTCATATAAAAAGGCTGAAGAAGAACGACCTGTACTGGGTGGCCACACTACTAGACCCCTAGTGTAAGCAGAAAGTGCCTGAAATGTTACCGAATTACCAGAAGTCGGAAAGGATGCAGCAGTTCCAAAATAAATTAAAAAGTATGCTTTACACAGCGTATAAGGGTAATGTCACAGCACAATAGGAATCTAACAGGGGAAGAGGTGAAAGTAATCCTCCTCCTACCACGACCACACCAGCAAGGACAGGACGCTTTACAGACATGTTGTTGATGGAGGACATGCAGAGCTTTTTAAGTCCTACGCATTGCCACAGCCCTTCAGGGTCCACCCTCAGAGAACGACCCGACCGACAGGTAGCAGTCTACCTAGCCTTAACTGCAGATATCGACACTCTGAGGAGCGATGACCCCCTTGACTACTGGGTGTGCAGGCTTGACCTGTGGCCTGAGCTATCTCAATTTGTGATAGAACTTCTGGCCTGCCCCGCTTCAAGTGTCCTGTCAGAAAGGACCTTCAGTGCAGTAGGAGGTATTGTCACTGAGAAGAGAAGTTGGCTAGGTCAAAAAAGTCTAGATTACCTCACCTTTATTAAGATGAATGAGGGATGGATCCCGAAGGGACTGACAGTGGGCAATACATTTGACTAAAAAAGGCCTGATGACTGAGATGAGGTGCTTTGGGCTAAAAATGGTCCATACGCTGCTGTATTTTATCTCTGAATGCCGGATGACTTGCGTGACTTATCAGCCACCAACTAGGGTTCAAGCCGCAATGTTTTAGGGCACTTTCTGCCTGGGAAACATCAATCTTTCTGGCCGCTGCTACAGCGGCTTCAACAATACCTAATTTTTCAGGCATGTGTACATGCCTAATTTTTCGGGCCTCTGGTGCTGCACTGTGGCTGTAAAAACCAAACAAAAAAAAGGCACATACATGTGTCAATTCCCCTTCGTGATCGTTACCTTGTTGTCGTGAAGGGGCTTGCGTATCACAATGAAGCGACCACCTCTATGAGTGTGTTGGCAATAGCAATGTTGGCACACCCCAGATGATAAGGTCGTTGCTTCATTGTGAACAGACCAAAAGCGATCCGCTGGATAATTTTGCATAGAAAAAACATAAATTTTCTTTGTGATCATCTAAGGTGATCATTGAAGCCTACTAGGCCAACAATGGGCCCACACTGCAGAATCATTGTTTTCTGGGTCACTTAACTGTCACTGAAGTACCTCAGCACAACATAGGCTTTGAAAAAAAAACATTGCCTACAATCTCCCAAACGTGCGCACGAGCACAGTCATCACTACACCAAGATTGACGCATAGAGGAATAAAATTTATGTTGACAACTCTTTGCAGTTGTCTAAAACCTATTCCATACACGTCCCCTGATAGGGGACGTAACAGGGATTAAACTGATAGGAATAATACTACTTAACACTCCTTATAATAATAATAATAATATTAATAATAATAATAATAATACTAGTGAACGTAACAGGGATTAAACTGATATGAATAGCCCTTCTTCCCTACATTTTTTGCAACTAAATTGTTTAGATTTGTAGCATTTCTTTAAGATCTTAGGGGAATAATACAAGCGATATAATATTATGAATTGGGTAATTCTATGGGAGAAGCTGTTAGACACCCTATTTTTTGACTGTATGACCTTTTCCCAAAATTCTTCCCGTTGAGTATTTAAGACATGTTGCCATCTATGGTTTAGAGTAGTGGTAGCTTTATTTTTTGTCTTATGATGTAACAAACATCCGAATATTTTGGAGATCAATTTCCTCCTGTGGTGAAACCAACCACGCCACTGGGCTTTGGAGGGCCCTAGCTACCAGCCTCTTGCCCCAGGATTATGGCCCATACTAACTTTGAAGGAGAAGACAGACTGGCCGCACAGCTTAAATCTGTGGAACTGTTTTGGGCAGGAAAGCCATGCTTGCGGCCAGACAAATGTGACTTCCATGGAATTCGGGAACCCCTGCCCTGATCTGTGTGATTTTTGGATATGTTGTTCACCCAGATCAGGGCTATCCATGGATGTAGACATTATGGGGATGTGTGGGGTTTTGAGGTGTTTTCTGTGTGTTGGGAAAAATGTGTGTTTTCTGTCTGTGAGTGATTAAGTTATCCCATTACGTTTGGTAATTGTATTTTGTGGATTGTGTCTCAGACGATGCCAGTTTGTTAGTTAATTGCGTCAGAGACAATACTCATTGTATGTTGTTGATTGCGTTACAGACAGAGGGAAGGGCGTTTTGTGTAAAATTTCTGGGAAGGTGTCAATACTGTAAATGCATGTGATTGTGACAATTTATATTTTAGCCAGGGGGAGTGTCCCTTGCTAGGAGACCTGCATAAAAGGCAGAAAAATAACCATTAAAGTAGTTGCTGTTTTACATTCAACCTAGAGCCTCGTCTCATGTGTGTGGTGATTGCTTTACGTGTATACTCCCCTGGCTATTACTTCTAGCTCTTGTAAGAGCAGTTCCTGCTCTCTTGATTTAGGAGAGGTTCACCCACTGGAGCCTGGAGCCTTGTCGTAGGTCCAGGGTGGGTAGGAAACGGTGAGACCTCAACCAAGCTTCGGCGGTTTGTGGGGTCTGCAGCACTTACGGTGTCAAGTGGAGTGCTTGGAGTCCTCGGGAAGCACTAGGAGCATCCATCGACGGAGGTACCCGGTCAGGGTGCTAGGAGATCCGTTGCACCTCCCTACTGCTAAATTCGCAATATTAGCTAAGATTGGTGGAAAAGGGACAATTTGCATTCCTTTCCCTATCTCCGCTGGCAGGGCTTGTTTAAATTGTAAATAAAAAAAACCTCAGATATTTATTACCTTTTACGTATCAATTTTTAAGTTCTTGATAGGTAATTATGTCTCCCTCTCTCCATATCTGGCCCAATTTGAAAATTCCATATTTCCACCAGAATTTTTGTTCCATTAGATGGGTGTTATCCCAAGGTGTCTGAGTGTATTCCCTTATGTGACCAAAGTTCTTTTACCTTATTCCAAGATTTAGTACACATGTCCAATAGGGGTATTTTCTTAACTTGCTTTTGAGACAGAATGTTTGCTTATATTAGTTGAAAAATATTACAGTTTTCCAGACCTTTCTTAACCCCGGATACCAGAATCTTGTATCTATAGGAGTGGCTCCATATTATCACGTTTCTGATCTGTCCAGAAATTAAATACAACTCTAGATCCGGAACTGATAAACCACCCTCTTTCTCATGAATATGCAGTATCTGTGCTCTTATTCTCGTTTTTTTGCCTCGCCATATCAGATCTGTTATTAGGGTAGCTATTGTTTTAAAGACTCTTTTAGGAATTATTATTGGTGCATTCCATAGCATATAGTTTAAGGAAGGTAAAATGCACATTTTCAAAAGTGAGATACGACCTACCATCGAAATAAGATTTTTTTTCCAGACCTCTATTTTCTTCCGCATCTCTTGTATTTTAGAGACCACATTCAGCTGTAAATAGTCCCTGGAGTTGGATGTTATCTGAATACCCAAATATTTAACCGGTTCTTGCCTCCCTTTAATTTCAAGTAGCCCCAGTACAAACCTGTTCAGAGGATCAATCGGGATACAGGCCGATTTGGACCAGTTTATATTCAGTCCAGTATATTTACTATATTCTTCAAATACCTGGAAGATCTTCATAAGTGAACCGTGAGATCCCACAAACAGCATAATATCGTCTGCATACAATGACATTTTTTCCTCATATGCCTCAAACCTAAATCCTACAATTTCTTTGTCTTGTCTAATCATATCCGCTAGGGGTTCCATGGCTATGGCGCATAATAGGGGGATAGAGGGCAACCCTGCCTAACCCCCCTAGCGATATGTATTTTCTCTGAATACTCGCCATTCAGTATTAGCCTAGCGGAGACTTCAGTATATAATAACTTAACCCAAGACACAAAGTAGTCTCCAAATCCCATTCTCTTCAATGTAGCAAGGCTTTTGAGGCATCTATAGTTACAATCATACATTCTCCACAGTTTGTGGGTTCCAACTGGGTACCCATGAAGTATCTGATTATGTTATCACTTGTAGTTCTACCTGGCATAAAGCCCGACTGATCCTCATGAATGATTCCAGGCGCCACTCTCCCAAGTCTGTTTCCAAGGATCCTTGCTAATATTTTATTATCGGTGTTAATTAATGAGTTCGGAATCTCCGGGTCTTTCCCTGGTTTTAATATTAAGGTAATTAAAGCTTCTCTGACAGAATCTGGGAGTTTTCCTAATTCCCTCGAGACTGTCCACATTGTGAGCAATTTCGAAATTAGTACTTATTTATATTGAGCATAAATTTCAAATGGGGTACCATCTGTTCCTGGGGTCTTATTCATGGTTATCTTGGACAGTATTATCTCTACTTCAGCCAAATCTAAGGGGGCTTCTAGGCTTTCTCTCTGATCAGTAGTTAATTTGGTGATAGTAATTTTCCTTAGGAATTGTTGTAGTTCCACCGCACTCTTGTTTACATTACTACTGTATATATCTTCAAAGTATTCCCTAAGAAGCTCTAATTTTGCCATTTGATCAACAGTTTTATGGCCAAATTTATCTGTCAAGCAGTAAATATATTTATTATTTTCATTCTGAGTTGCCACCAGGGCAGCCAACTTTTTACCAGGTATATGTGCAAAAATATAATTATGCCTTACATAGTTCTCTTTTTGTTGTTCAGCCAATAAGAGCAAATCACTTTCCAGTTCGGTCGCTTTATCTGTCCATTCTTTGTAATTTTGTGCTGTGGGGTTAGCAATAGTGTTGAGCGCGAATATTCGAATTGCAAATTTTTTTCTCGAATATCGCAATTTCGAGATTTCGCGAATATTTTGAATATAGTTCTATATATTCGCGAAATCGAATATTCATTTTTTTTTTGGGGGGTGGAAGGCAGTGCATGGCTTGATCCCTCTCCACCTTCGTATGTTCTGGTGGACACTGAAATGTGTCATGTGGGAGGAGAGACAGCGGGAGTATGCAACCGGGATGGGGGATTGGGTGAAGGAGTTGCCCGAGCCAGCGAAGGAGTGGTGAAAGTTGATGGTTGAAAATAGTTAGGAGGAGAGAGAGAACAGTGGTGAAAAGGCTCGGGGTTGGAGAATGGGGAGGTGGTTGAGGTGGACGGGTTGGAGTTTGAGGAGGTTAGAAGTGGTGAGGATGTTGTGGTGGGGGATAGGAATGGGACGTGGGATAGGTCGGTGGTTGGGGGACGGAAGTTGTGCGGTGTCTCAAATCCCACACCGCATCCTCCACCCTACGTCTGAACTCCAACACCTGGTCGGGGGTAAAGTCCGCCACCAGCTGATTAACTGATGGCCAATAGGTTTGTAGCGGGCCCGGCTGAGAAAACTGCGCCACACACTCCTGCAGACTTCTCAGCACGGCCTCCATGGCTACAATCCTATTGCTGTAACCACACAAGGTCTCATACAAGAGCCTTGTGAGGTCTTCATAATCAGCTTGGCGGCTTCTACCGGCCCTCTGGCGACGCATCAACGCCTCAAAAAGTGGCGCCATAACCGCCATTGTTGCGTCACCAGAGGGCACCAGTAGAGGACGATTTGGATCCTGACCAGGTGCTGGACGAGGTGGAGAGGGATCCGCGGGTGGCAGCTCAGCAGGGACCGCCTCTTGATCACTTTCACGAGGAGGTTCTGGCGCCCGAGTACTGCTAGTTGCTCTGTAAAAAAAAAAAAAAGCGAGCATGTTTTTAAAATCTACTTCTACATTTTACCATTTTTATATGGATTTTTTTACTTACCTTCGCAGCTCTAGGGTTCTACGTAGGAACCCTAGGGCAGCCGCATAGCGGTACAGCTGCCGGCGGGATCTGCCAGACCCACTCGGGCGATTGACCTCCTCGTTATAATCTTTCTTATAGCGGTCCCTTATTGAGCGCCATCGCACCATGACTGACGTCTATGAAAAATATAAAAATAAACATTACTCTCAAATTACAGGCATTACCAAACTGCAGCCCTACAGCTGTTGCAAAACTACTACTCCTGACATGCCTGGATAGGGCATGCTGGGAGTTGTAGTTTTGCAACAGTTGGAGGGCCGCAGTTTGGACATGACTGATAACTAATCAATTTAAAAAATGTAAGGCTACTTACTGCAATCTTCCTGTTGGCCTTCACTGAGGTTGTCCCAATCCGTAAGTATTTTGACACAAATCTCCATCCACAGACTCCGGGTCAGGTGATAGTCTGCATGGCGGCGGTCGGTATGGTCCCAGAGTGGGACGCGTTCCTCCACCAGATGGATGAGGAGTTCATTGTCAATATAGAATCCGGAAAATTCCTCCTCATCCGTTCTGGCAGAGGCCCTTGAACCCTAAATAAATGAGAAAATAATTGAATAATTACTTTTTTTTTTTATAATTTACACATATGATATAACAAGATTCAATACTGAGATATACTCACACGTCACCGACCGCCACGTGCTCCCCGGCGCCTTGTGGGTGGTTGCTGACGACCTCTTGAGGCAACAGTAGGATTAGACTAAAATAAAAGAATATCAAACTTAATAACCAAAAATTAAAAAAAATAAGTAAAAACGCAAAAATAAAATTTAAAAAATGTACCGCTTCATGGTGTCCACCCCCGACTTCCTCCTCTCCCGCTGTCGGAGCAGGGCCAGAAAACCTCTCCTCCGTTGACGATTGCTGTGAAAGAAAAAAAACATTAATATTTTGGACATGGGATAATAATATAAAGCTTTAAAACATGACATACCGTATCCAAGCAAACTAGTTGGCTTGGAGGAGAGTTCCCGGACTCACTTGAATAGCCTATTGAAACAATTAAAAATAAATAAACAATTGATTTTGAATCATTGAAAATAATCCCTCGAAAATGATACTTACTGGACATTTTTTCAGACACTATCAGGTCTCTCTCCCAAAAAATATAACCTAAAACAACTACTGGCCTATGAAATGCTGTAATTCAGGCTGGTGGACACAGACAGCTTCAAACAGCTCATGTAGCTTGCTGTCCCACAGTATGATGTTCCCAGCCGCCACTACTTCTCCAAGAGAGCCGTGCCTTCCCTGCACAACCAAGTTTCCGATAAAATCAAGTGTGCACTGCGCAACGCCATCTGTGGCAAGGTCCACCTAACCACAGATAAGTGGACCAGTAAGCACGGCCAGGGACGCTATATCTCCCTAACTGCACACTGGGTAAATGTAGTGGCGGCTGGGCCCCAGGCGGAAAGCTGTTTGGCGCACGTCCTTCCGCCGCCAAAGATCGCAGGGCAACATTTTTGCCTCCTGTAGTCTCCTCCTTCTACTCAGCTTCCTCCGCCTCTTCTTCCACCTGCTCATCCAGTCAGCCACACACCTTCACCACCAACTTCAGCACAGCCCGGGGTAAACGTCAGCAGGCCATTATGAAACTCTTATGTTTGGGGGACAGGCCCCACACCGCACAGGAGTTGTGGCGGGGTATTGAACAACTGACCGACGAGTGGTTGCTGCCGGTGAGCCTTAAGCCCAGCCTGGTGGTGTGCGATAATGGGCGAAATCTTGTCGCAGCTCTGGGACTAGCCGGTTTGATGCACATCCCTTGCCTGGCACATGTGCTGAATTTGGTGGTGCAGAAGTTCATTCACAACTACCCCGACAAGTCAGAGCTGCTGCATAAAGTGTGGGCCGTCTGTGCGCGCTTCCGGCGTTCACATCCTGCTGCTGCTCGCCTGTCTGCGCTACAGTGTAACTTCGGCCTTCCCGCTCACCGCCTCATATGCGACGTGCCCACCAGGTGGAACTCCACCTTGCACATGTTGGACAGACTGTGCGAGCAACAGCAGGCCTTAGTGGAGTTTCAGCTGCAGCACGCACGGGTCAGTCGCACTGCGGAACAGCACCACTTCACCACCAATGACTGGGCCTCCATGCGAGACCTGTGTGCCCTGTTGCGCTGTTTCGAGTACTCCACCAACATGGCCAGTGGAGATGACGCCGTTATCAGCGTTACAATACCACTTCTATGTCTCCTTGAGAAAACACTTAGAGCGATGATGGAAGAGGAGGTGGCCCAGCAGGAGGAGGAGGAAGAGGGGTCATTTTTAGCACTTTCAGGCCAGTCTCTTCGAAGTGACTCAGAGGGAGGTTTTTTGCAACAGCAGAGGCCAGGTACAAATGTGGCCAGACAGGGCCCACTACTGGAGGACGAGGAGGATGAGGATGAGGAGGAGGTGGAGGAGGATGAGGATGAAGCATGTTCACAGCAGGGTGGCACCCAACGCAACTCGGGCCCATCACTGGTGCGTGGCGGAGGATGATGACGATACGCCTCCCACAGAGGACAGCTTGTCCTTACCTCTGGGCAGCCTGGCACACATGAGCGACTACATGCTGCAGTGCCGGCGCAACGACAGCAGAGTTGCACACATTTTAACGTGTGCGGACTACTGGGTTGCCACCCTGCTGAATCTCCGATACAAAGACAAGTGCCCACCTTACTTCCTGCACTGGAGCGTGATGGGAAGATGCACGAGTAGAAGCGCACGTTTCGCAAATGTCACAGGGAATCAAGTGGATACCCAAGGCGAAGGCAGAGAAGCAAGAGGTCGCCAACGCAGCTATGTCACGGCCAACTCCTCTGAGGGCAGGGTTAGCATGGCAGAGATGTGGAAAAGTTTTGTCAACACGCCACAGCTAACTGCACCACCACCTGATATGAAACGTGTTAGCAGGAGGCAACATTTCACTAACATGGTGGAACAGTACATGTGCACACCCCTCCACGTACTAACTGATGGTTCGGCCCCATTCAACTTCTGGGTATCCAAATTGTCCACGTGGCCAGAGCTAGCCTTTTATGCCTTGGAGGTGCTCGCCTACCCGGCGGCCAGTGTTTTGTCTGAACGTGTATTCAGCACGGCAGGGGGTGTCATTACAGACAAACGCAGCCGCCTGTCTACAGCCAATGTGGACAAGCTGACGTTCATAAAAATGAACCAGGCATGGATCCCACAGGACCTGTCCATCCGTTGTGCAGATTAGACATTTATAACTACCTCCCCTTAACCATATATTATTGTACTCCAGAGCACTTCCTCATTCAATCCTCTTTTTATTTTCATTT
Source organism: Bufo gargarizans (assembly GCF_014858855.1). NCBI lineage: Eukaryota > Metazoa > Chordata > Amphibia > Anura > Bufonidae > Bufo > Bufo gargarizans. The sequence continues at coordinate 619,299,724 of NC_058081.1, read as the reverse complement.
TACCATTATATTGCGGGGCAACCCAAAGTTGAATGAACCTCTCCTCTGTCTGGGTGCCGGGGCCTAAAAATATCTGACAGTGGCCTGTTCCAGTGTTGGGTGACGTGAAGCCTGATTCTCTGCTATGACATGAAGCCTGAATCTCTGCTATGGGACCTCTCTCCTCTGTCTGGGTGCCGGGGCCTAAAAATATCTGACAGTGGCCTGTTCCAGTGTTGGGTGTCGTGAAGCCTGATTCTCTGCTATGACATGAAGCCTGGATCTCTGCTATGGGACCTCTCTCATCTGTCTGGGTGCCGGGGCCTAAAAATATCTGACTGTGGCCTGTTCCAGTTTTGGGTGACATGAAGCATGATTCTCTGCTATGACATGAAGCCTGAATCTCTGCAATGGGACCTCTCTCCTCTGTCTGGCTGCCGGGGCCTAAATATCTGACAGTGGCCTGTTCCAGTGGTGGGTGACATGAAGCCTGATTCTCTGCTATGGGACCTCTCTCCAATTGATATTGGTTAATTTTTATTTATTTTATTTTTATTTTTATTCATTTCCCTATCCACATTTGTTTGCAGGGGATTTACCTACATTTTGCTGCCTTTTGCAGCCCTCTAGCCCTTTCCTGGGCTATTTTACAGACTTTTTAGTGCCGAAAAGTTCGGGTCCCCATTGACTTCAATGGGGTTCGGGGCGAAGTTCGAGTCGAGTTCGGATCCCGAACCCGAACATTTCCGGGAAGTTCGGCCGAACTTCTCGAACCCAAACATCCAGGTGTTCGCTCAACTCTATTTGGGATATATCTTCCTTCTTCCTCCTAGGAGTGCTAGTCTGTCCACTTATATTGGTCAGCACTTGTTGTTTCAATCTTTCTGCCCGCTTCAACATCGGGGAAATTGAGGTATTTCATTCTGGTTGGGTTTTACCCTTTTTTCCTGCCCCCTGTCTGGACATTTCAGAACCCCTTTTCTTATATTTTTTTTTCCTCTCTTCCTTTCTTATTTTCTTTATTTTTTTTCCCTCTCTTCCTTCTCCTTCCCTCCCTCTCTCCTCCCCCTTCCTTCCTTTCCCTTCCCTTCCCCTCCTCTTTCTCCCTTCTTTCCTTTTTTCTTTTTTTTTCTCCCCCCCTTTTTTTTTATCTTTTTGTTTTCCCCTTTTCTTTTGTTCGTTTCCCTTTTCTTTTTTTTTCCCTACCGCTTATATACCCATCAATATTTCATCTACTGTTTACAATCAGCACTTTGATAGAATAGTATATACAGTTCAGATCTCATATGTGAATTGTTAATTCATACAGTAGTTCATTCAAAACACGTTATTACTTAGTTATTAGTGCTTGATACAGTAATTCTGGTAAATGCAGTTCCTCAACCCACGAAACCGCTGGCCTACAACACAGACTGGTCAAACACTGCAGTTATGAAAATTCAAATTGAACCCAGACATTATTAGTTATTAGTAATTCATGCAGTACTTCATTCAAGTACAACTCCTCATCACCCCCTCAACATGAGTGTTGACCAGGCCGTAGGCCCACAGTGCCACCCAATAAGCAGTGCAAAATAAAGGTTCAAGTTAGTCCCAAGCGTTATTGGTAATGTTAGTAGGGAGGACAGGGAGTATTACCACTTTGCATATAAAGGGGAGTAAAAAGGGAAAGGTCCGGAATCTTACAGTCTTGCGGTATTCTTAAAATAAAAATAAAAATCAGGCAATTTTGCCCTCGGGGGAAGGGAGCCTCCACATGTTTTTGTATTCATATTACATAAATTCTAAAGAGACGCTATCATCCGTTCGCAGCATTAATAACTGTTTTATGCGCACCCCGGATCGGGTTTTTCAGCTAGCCTCTCCGTATTGGCTTTACGTAGCTGACTTTGGGGTAGGTAGCCCCCTACCCCTGTTTCCAGGTTCGGGATCAATGCCTCTCTCTCTCCAACTTTATAGAGTCAGATCTGCCGTGCAGTAATTCCATTCACAACCTGCCCCCCTCCGGTATCAAAATCCAGGCTTGTCTTCAGGGTATAGGCTATCGGGGGGGGGAGGACGCCAACCGAATCCCAGGAGGTGAACTTTGGACCGATTTGGCCACCCCGATTTCCCCCCAGCTGCCACCCACTTAAAACAGCTTGTCTCACCTCAATATATCAGCCTGTCTGGTAGCCATAGTTCCAGTCCAGCAGCGGGGCCTGTATGTCTCAACTCAGTTGCGGTTGTCATCCAGAAGGGGGGGAGGGGGTGAAGCTCAGGCAATCTCGCCATACACAGCAGCCCTCCTCCTCTTATGTCCGCATCTCCTCTCTCATATACGATCCTCTGTCTGTGTCTGTGCTCAGCTCCCTCTCTCCCTCTGAGTCCAGAAACCAGCAGGGCAGCGTATCACACACAACAGAACAGAGCGACTGAGCAGCGGGGTCGGCAGGTCAGAAAGGCAGCAGGGCAACAGGGCGGCGGGTGGAACGGCGTTTCACATGGGCTGGGAGCTAGTCAACCGGAAGGGATGTGCACATGGGCTCCTTGCTTCAAGTCATGTTAACCGCACCCCCTCTTGCCTTTAACATACAAATTAGTGAAATGTTTTTACCTGTCTACTAGGTACCGGGGTATATCACACCCAAAAATGGGTGAATTTCACCCAAATATGTAACAGACAAATTAGTGAAATGTTACCGGTCTACTAGGTATAGCAGTGGTATATCACACCCAAAAATTGGTGAATTTCACTCAAAAATGTAACAAACAAATAAGTGAAATGACATAAAATAAAATACGTACAAAAAAAAAACAAAAAAAAAAACTTGATTTATGAGGTGGAGGTCCATACGGAGTAGGAGTTTGAGGAGGCGGTAGACGTGGCGGTTAAGGTGGAAGCGGTATACATGTCTATTCTGCCCAAGGTACGGACAAATCCTGTGGGATCCATGCCTGGTTCAATTTAATGAACGTGAACTTGTCCACATTGGCTGTGGACAGGCGGCTGCGCTTGTCTGTGATAACACCAACTGCCGTGCTAAACACACGTTCAGATAATACACTGGCTGCCGGGCAGGCCAGCACCTCCAAGGCGTAAAGGGCTAGCTCAGGCCATATGCCCAATTTGGAGACCCAGAGGTTGAAGGGGGCAGACCCGTCATTCAGTACGTGTAGGAGTGTGCACACATACTGCTTCACCATGTTGGTGAAATGCTGTCTCCTGCTAAGACGTTCCATATCAGCTGGTGGTGCTGGTTGTTGTGATGTGCTGACAAAGCTTTTCCACATGTCGGCCATGCTAACCCTGCCTTCTGAGGTGCTGGCTGTGCCCCAGCTGCGTTGGTGATCTCTTCCTCGTCCTCTGCCTTCGCATTGTGCTTCCACTGTGCCCCCGCTGTCAGGTGGGAATGCCACCAGCAGCGCGTCTACCAGCGAGCACTTGTACTCACGCATCTTACGATCACGCTCCAGTGACGTAATTAAGGATGGTATGTTGTCCTTGTAACGGGGATCCATCAGCATGGCCGCCCAGTAATCAGCACAAGTTAGAATGTGGGCAACTCGGCGGTCTTTGCGGAGACACTGCAGCATGCAATTGCTCATGTGTGCCAGGCTGCCCAGAGGCAATGAAAAGCTGTCCTCTGTGGGAGGTGTATCATCTGTGTCCTCGGTATCCCCCCAGTCACGCATTAGTGATGGCCATGAGCTGGTTTGGGTACCACCCTGCTGTGAACACAATTGCTCCTCCTCCACCTCGTCATCCTCCAGAACAGTGTCATGGCTGGACAACTGTGTACCTGGCGTTTGTGGGTGCAGAGACCCACCCTCAGAGCCACTTGTGAATGACTGGCCAGAAACCCTACGAAATAATCCCTCTTCCTCCTCCTCCTCCTCCTGTGCCACATCCTCTTCCATCATCGCCAGCAGCATTTTTTCAAGGAGGTATAGAAGTGGGATAGTAACGCTGAGAACTGCGTTATCGACACTGGCCATGTTGGTGGAGTACTCAAAACAGTGCAACAAGGAACACAGGACTTACATTGGTGGTGAAGTGGTGCTGTTCCACAGAGCGACTCACCCGTGCGTGCTGCAGCTGAAACTCCACTATCACCTGCTGCTGCTCGCTCAGTTTGGCCAGCATGTGCAAAGTGGAGTTCCACCTTGTGGGCATGTTGCATATGAGGCAGTGAGCGGGAAGGCCAAAGTTACGCTGCAGCGCTGACAGGCGAGCAGCAGCAGGTTGAGAATGCCGAAAGTGCGCACAGACGACCCGCACTTTCTGCAGCAGCTTATACATATCAGGGTAATTTATAAGGAACCTCTGCACCAGCGAATTCAGCACATGCTCCAGGCAAGGGATGTGCGTTAAACCGGCTAGTCTCAGAGCTGCTACGAGATTTTGCCCATTATCGCACACCACCAGGCCGGGCTTGAGGCTCACTGGCACCAACCACGCATTGGTCTGTTTTTTTTAAGGCCCATCCACAGCTCCTGCACGGTGTGGGGTTTGTCCACAAAACAGATACGTTTTAAAACTGCCTGCTGTCGTTTACCCCTGGCTGCGCTGAAGTTGGTGGTGAAGGTGTTATGCTGACGGGATGATGAGCCGGTAGAGGATGAGGAAGCGAAGTAGGAGGTGGAAGAAACAGCAGGCAAAGAAAAGCGCCCCTGCATTCCTCGGTGGTGGAAGGACATGCGCCAAACTGCTATCCACCTCAGGCCCAGCCGCCACTGCATTTACCCAGTGTGTTGTAAGGAAGATATAACGGCCCTGACCGTGCTTACTGGTCCACGTATCCATAGTTAGGTGGACCTTGCCACAGATGGCGTTGCACAATGCACACCTGATTTTGTCCCCCACTCGGTTGTGCAAGGAAGGGATGGCACGCCTGGAAAAGTAGTGGCGGCTGGGCACAACAAACTGTGGACAGCCACCGCCATAATGATTTTAAAACTCTCTGTCTCCACCAGACAGAATGACAGCATTTCAAAGGCCAGCAGTTTAGAAATGTATCGCGGGTGGGTGGGAGGGAACTTCCTCTTCCACTCTAGTGTTTGGGAGATGGAGAGCTGAACACTTCCGTGGGACATTGTGGAGATGCTTGGTGACCCAGTTGGTGGTGTTGCTGGCAGATCCTCTGTTTGCGGGGTGGCAGGTGGTACTGTCACTCCAGAGGTGGATGAAGAGGCCGATACTGCACCTGAAGAGGAAGCAGGAGGAGCCAGAGACCTTTCTTGGTTTTTGAGGTGTCTAATCTACTGCAGCCCATGCTTTGCACTTAGATTCCTGGTCATGCAGGTTGTGCTTAGTTGAGAACGTTTATGCCTCAAATCAGGCTCTGATTGCACAGCATGCAAACCACTCGTGTCATATCGTCAGCACATTGTCTGAAGAACTGCCACGCCAGGGAACTCCTTGGTGCTGGCATTGGTGTGCTTTCTGAGGTGGGCAGTAGCAGGGCGAACATAAGAGACAAAGCATGCTGACTTCCACCTACCAATCCGTTGTACCTCCGAATCCAGTAATCCCGCCCTGGCGGCCTCCGTGGCTGCACCGATGCGAATCAAATGAGATCCATATTCCGTGACAGGCATACCCAATGGTGCGAGGCAACGGTGGAAAACGGAGCAAAACTGAAAACGAGTAAGCAGGCGGCCAGAGGCATGGCATAAAAGCTAAGTGCCATTTACCCGGGAGGCATTGAAGTGCTCAACAGCACGGACAGGGCAAACCGGGCGTGAAATGCGTTACAAAGAAACCCCGGCACCACGAGCAGAGCAAAAACATCGGTTTTAGAATGATGGCTACAAACTCGCACAGACAAGTCAGAAAAAGAGACATCAGAAGGAGCAAACCCTCCTGGGCAGAACCTGGACTGAGGCACAAAGCCGCACGAAAAAGTGAAGCCTCAGCAGGAGAGGAGCAGACCTTGTCTAATGACTCGACTAACTGGGTGAGAAACTGATAAGAAACGGGGTGCCTTACGAACATATTCTCTCCATCACCCCTTAAGGGCTTGGCGAACTATGAAAAATGTTGTGATGTCTGACCAGCCCCGGACTAAAGTGGAAACTAATACCCGACAACCTGCGCTGGGCAACCACCGCTGAAGCCCCCGCGGCCCGCAATTGCAACATAAAATCAATAGTAACTCGCAGCCTGTCAGCAACAGACGTGTGAACTGGCAGGTCAGCAGCCAACGCTGCCCAGTCTGCCCAAGCCTTAATATAACCAGACCAGAAGCTCGAATAAGGGGCATCAGCCGTTCATCGGTATGTGCCACAGGTGAGTAGGGCACCGAAAACCCTCCGGCGCCGCGTCCGGCACAAGCTTCCGGAATTCCTGCAACGAAAACGTGAGAGAGCATCAGCAGCAACATTGACAACACCCGGAACATGTGAGGCCCGGAAATAAATGTTTAATTGCAAGCATCTAAGTACAAGGTGACATAACAACGAAAAAACTGGAAGAGAAGAAGAGGACAATTTGTTAATGCAATGTACAACCGCCATATTATCAGTCCAAAAAAACAAACATGCCTATTTTGCAATTTGAAACTCCATAATTCAATAGCTACTATAATGTGAAATAGTTCTAATAAAGTAATGTTAGAGCAAAGATTGGCAGTGTGCCATTGAGATGGCCAGGAGGCGGCAAACCAGTCCGTTCCCAAAATGGCATTGAAACCGGAGGATCCCGCAGCATCAGTAAAGAGGGACAGATCAGGGCTGGCAATTTCAGGAAGCTGCCAGCACATGTGGCTGTTATAACACACATATAGGTCACGTTTTAATTGCAGGGTTAAAAGGACGTGGTGATGGGTATTAGAGACACCTTGTGTCCCAAGGGATAAACGTTGTGAGAAGACCCTACCCATGGGCCGAACCCGACAAGCATAAACTAGGAGCCCAAGAAGGGACTGAAGCTGTTTGAGGATGACAGATTTTACCGCGCAAAAACCTTCAATAAGGGCAAGGAGTTTAGACAACTTATCCTGGGGAAGTCGAAAAACCATTGCAGATGAGTCAATTTCAATACCTAAAAAGATAATAGAAGTGGCTGGGCCCAGGGTCTTATCGGCAGAAAGAGGGACACCAAACCTGGACATTAAAAAACAAAATGAGTTCAAAAGAAATTGACACTGGGAGGAATCTCCTGGGGAAACAAAAATAAAATCATCCAGGTAATGAATGATGGAGCAGTAATCAGTTTCATAGCGGGTGACCCATTCCAGGAAAGAGCTAAATAATTCAAAGAAATTGCAGGAAATGGAGCAACCCATAGGGAGACAGGTGTCGTAATAGTAATGCCCATCTATCATGCAACGCAGCAGGTGATAACAATCAGGGTGCACAGGAAGCAGACGAAAAGCCGCTTCGATGTCAGATTTTGCCATGAATGCCCCCCTGCCAGCTTCCTGAACTAAAGTTACCGGCCTATCAAAAGAAACGTAGGAAACAGAGGCGTAGTCTTTTGAGATACCGTCATTAACCGAGGCATGCTTGGGAAAAGAGAGGTGGTGAATCAGGCAAAAGCACCCAGGCTCCCGCTTGGGAACAAGTCCCAAAGGGATAACTCGGATGTTGGCAAAAGGGGGCAAAGTAAATGGGCCAACTATTCTTCCCAATTCTACCTCCTTGCAAATGTTAACTCGCAAAACATCTGGGTAGCGCCTAGCAGAAGGTAAATTATCGGAATGAATGGGGACGCTGGAAAAATAGAAAGGGATGAAAAAACCAAAGGAAAAGCCAAATCGCAGCTGGGCTGCTGCGCTTTTATTGGGGTATTGGTCGAGCCACGGGGACATTGCGACCACGCTCACTGGAGTCTTTCCCACTAGAGGGGGTTGCGGCTCTGGGGGGAGCAAATCGTGAACAACGGATGGCCGAATGGAACCCACCAAAAACTGAGCATTGGTGTTTGTACTTACAGAGTGAGAAGAATTTGCAGTGTCCTTCGTTATAAAGCCAACAGGTTCCCGGTCTGCGAATGGCGACGGGCCCCTGGCCACCGGAAGGGGAGACAGGGGCTGCAGCCGAAAAGGGGGGGACTCTGAGACATCATCAGACATAACCAAGGATCCGTGGCTTTGACTCTCCAACCAAGTTCTGGTTGGAGTGCCAATCATCTACGAAATGTTTCATCATACTGCCACCAAGCGGACCCACCATGAGACTTGTAAGCACTATATATAGAATCCATGTAAACAAATAACTCCGAACAGCGTTCTGGGTGCTGCGGTCCCATAACATAGCCTAAGACCGTAAAAACTTGTAACCAATTACCCATGGTGTGAGCCACCTTAGGCCTGCGATCAATAAATCTATCGGAGTTGGGCCTACACTCCTTATCAACCGTGTGCTGATTGACTGTGATCAAGGACCATATATCGACATACTGGTTGTTCCAAATTTTATTTTTAGTATCAATGTCTAAATGCGCTCCCAGAGGGGATAGGCCGCAAAATAAGCATTCTTTGTGATCGCTGGCAAAAGGCGGAGGACCACCAGGGGCAGTAGGCTTGGGGGGCGCATTAGAACCCACCGGATCCAGTTGCGACAGCAATGCCTTAAGGACCGGCACTAACTGCTGACCCATATATGCCGAACCCCAGGCCCCTGTAAAATAAAAATTACCGCCAGTAGAAATAGAAGGAGGCTCTACAGGAACAACTGGAGGATCCGCCTCATGGACCGCGCTGACCCGACTGGCCCAGCGGGCTGACCTTCTGGCCGAGTGAGTGGCTCCCCGCCTCCGGCGTGAATGTGACCTGCCAGAACTAGCCCTGCAGGAGCTGACCTCCGATAATAAAGGTGACCGTCAATGAGAACACCTGGAGCGGACATTTCTGCGGATCCGCCGCGAGGATCGTGAGCGGTGACGGGAACAGCTATGCCAATTGGATTCCGACCTGCGCCTAGAGTGGTGGTCGGAGCAACATCCAGGAGAGGTGGAGGGAGAGCTCCTTTGTGGGTTAACATGCTGAGCTGGCTGCTCAGTGAGAATGAGGACAGCAGGGGTCTCAGGCTGCTGTAACACAGGTTCTGGTATGGGGGCTGAGTTGGGGGCTAACGGAGGAGTTGTAACAAGTACATTGGTGGGCAGTGATAGCTGACCAGCATTCAGCAAGCCATGGGAAGGGTTAACTGAGAGCTCCTCGGCAGAGGAGGGGGCTGTGGGAGTGTTTTCCATTATATTTGAAGGGAAAACCGTAGGATTTATTGCAGGAGTATTGCTTGCGGAGCGCGCCAGAGCGAGAGCACACAATGCAGGAGAGGGGCGCGGGGCCACAGAACACGGTGCCGGAAGTGAAGCAGAGTTTCCAGCAGGCGCGCCCCTGCTTGTCAGCAATGGGCAATTTATGGATGGAGGAGGAGGGGTGAGTGAGGCTGCTTGTAGTAGCAGGGGAATAGATACTGGCCATGACACTGACTACAGTGTGCACCGCAACGGGAGTGCAAGGTACAGGAGTGGGGGCTAGGCCACAGAACGAGCTGCATACAGGACAGCAGATGTCCCAGTAGTTGCGCTGCCGCCTTCCGGTTGCACCCACGGGTAAATCCATTGAGGGAGGGAGGGTGGGGGAAATGGCTGGGACTTAGACGACAAGGAGGTCGAGTACGCCTTGTAGTTTGCTATCTCCCAACAGAGGAGGATGCTGGTGGAGCAGGAGGGGGCTCCTTAAAGCCAGCCAATAATCGGGACAAGAAATCCGGTCCCTCAAACTGTAGCTTGGCAGCAATGGCTGCCAAAACTGCCCTCTCGTCGGCCATACCTGCAGGAAAAAATTCCTGTTGAAGGTGCCGGTGAAAAGAGACCGAGCTGTGATAAGCCCTCCTATTTATTAACTCTAGGGGAAGGGACAGGAGAGACCATAAATCTGAACCAGGGGAAAAGGGTGGGGGGATTAAAGGAGAAAACTACACAGTGCTAAAGTAATAACCCCTCCCCCCTTTAGGAGAAACTACAATGCCGGCAGAAGACATGAGGGATTTAACCCATGAGCTGCCCATGTAGTGTCCTACTAGGTAGGAGTGGGCACTACACAAGGGTCAATTGGGTCACGTGTTAGTTCTGCTCACAAGGGACAGTGATGTTATATTCCTATATGCCTTTAATGTGTTTTTACATGTGTTGTTTCCCCTGTTATATGCTCAGCAGGCCTATCTGGGTGTAGTTAGACATCCTAGACACTAGAGGGAGATAGGGAGCCCCTAGTATAAATGTCCAGGCCCAGACAGGGAGGGGTTAGGTCATAGTCAGGAGTCTGTGGAGACAGAAGTGAGAAGGCACCAGCTAGAGATATGCTGAGGGCCTCCTCCTGACATGCAGCTAGACGGTCCTGGTTTCTAGTTGCCACTAGGAGGCTAGTGAAGGAGTACAGCCTGCCTGGAGACCAGTAACCCAACAAGTACAGAAGAAGGAACCCCAGTAGTAGGGATGAACCTCCTGGGAGAAACCTGCAGCTTCCCTCACAACAGGAACAATACTACCAGCTCAGATAAGTAAGCTGATAGGCAGAGGTACTATAAAATAGAAGCAAGGGTCAATACTGGAGGAAGATTTATTACCAAGTATTCAAGCCAGCATTTAGGCATCCGGGCCTTGGGATCCAGCCAGCTAGAATAGCTGAGGGGATAGTGCAGCATAGTTCTGCGAAGCATTAACTGTCTACCCACCAAGTATCTTGCAAGATTTATACCTGCCATATTAAGAAGTAAGCCTGCTTGTGGAATATTGTTACAAGGGACTGCATCATCATTATCTACTGTATGTACAAAGTTGGACTGTTTTCCAAGTAAAGCAACGTTTGGTTTACCATACCATCTGTGTACTCAATTACTACTCCTATAAATCGGTGTGCCACCGTTACAGGCACTGGCATCACGATCCTTAAAGGGACCTTGCCTCAGGCACTCAAAATACCTGCAACATCCAGGGCACCTGATACACCATCAGGTCTGGTCCCTACATCCAGAGTGTGCCCCAGAGGAACTTGTGTCTACCTCTCCTTCACTGCCGCATGCCTGCCCAGGGTTCTCCTACAAAGTAACCCTCGATTGCCCATAACCGTGACCTCACTATCGCAATACCCTGCAGGTCTGGCGTGCTGCACCCACAGTATCTGCAGTCAAAACTGCCCTTGCTATATGCTGTAGCGTTAATTAAACCCAGAATATAATAGCAATATTTCAAGCTTCTATTTGACTGTCACAAATGCACATATGCATATGGTGCACAGAACTTGCATAAAATGGCCGCCACCGCCGCCCACCTAACTAACAGACAGATAAAAGTTATTTTTCTGGGTCACTGGGCTCAGGGCAGGGTAAGAAGATTGTGCACTGCACCCACAAAACAAAATCTAGTTAGATCGCTGAGTTAACAAGCACTTCTGATTTAAAGATTCTGTCCTATTCTTTCCCTCACAGCAGCAGCATCCTGTCCCTACACTAATCAGAGCAGAGTGACGTGCAGCGCTACATGACTCCAGCTTATGTAGAGGCTGGGTCATATGCTGCACTGGCCAATCACAGCTATGCCATTAGTAGGCATGGCTGTGATGGCTTCTAAGGGCAAACGAGTTAAACACTTGTTGATTGGCTGCTCTGCACCCTTTCAAAAAGCGCTATTAACTCGCCGAACATCGAACCTGAACTTTTACTGAAAAGTTTGGGTTCGGGTCCGGAGTCCAAAAATCCTAAAGTTCGGTACAAACCCGAACTTTACAGTTCTGGTTCGCTCAACCCTACTGATAATGCAACCATCTGCATCCGTTATGAACGGTTCCGGTTGTATTATCTTTAACATTGCCAAGACAGATCCATGTTGGCTATGTTAAAGATAATACAAACAAATCCGTTCTGAACGGATGCATGCGGTTGTATTATCTGAACGGATGCGTTTGTGCAGATCTATGACGGATCCGCACCAAACACGAGTGTGAAAGTAGCCTAAGCATACCCAGCTATTTTCAGAAGTGCCATAGCAGTTAGAAAGAAACATACAAGAGAGGCTATGACTCCATTTGGGGCAATGTACATGAGGTCCTTTTCTAGTGATAAGTGTGGTTTCAAAAGGAAGAACCCGCACATATTGGACATTTATGGCATATCATGTGCATATGCCCTAAACGTACAGATGGGAATAACCATTTAACTACTTAAATTATGTCCTATTAATTTAGGCTCTGGGCTATTAAATGTCTTATTTCTCACATTTTTTGCAGTGATGAATTACAGGAGAAGAATGAAAAATTGAAATCAGCAATTCATCAAATAGTAAAATGTGACCTTGAGAAGCCAAATATCACAGGTCTGATAGTCTTACCACCAGCAGATTGTGTCATCAGCGCTTGGCTCCTGGATGCTGTCTGCAAAGAGAAAGAAGATTACATCAGATATCTCTCAAAGTTATGTGGTTTACTAAAACCTGGAGGACACCTCATATTAATTGGGGTTGTAGATGCAACATTTTTCACAAATAAGAAAGACAGGTTCCATATATTCAACTATGATGAGAGGTTTGCCAGGGAGGCTGTAGAGGGGGCAGGCTTTGTTATTGATTGTTGTCAGGTTAAGGAAAGAATAGCTGTTAGTGACCTTACTAACTATAAGGGCATAATATTCATTGTAGCTCACAAGGGGCTGTAGAGCTGAGTAGAAACTTACGATTTAAGGAACCGAAATAATAATATAATCATATTTACCAAAATAATTTATAGAGAAACCTTTTGCTTGAGCAGAGTCTATGTTATCGGATCTTAATTATTATGTGAAATCCAAATTAGTAGAGTTACGAGCTCGGAGAATCACTTGAGGCATAATCAGTATGTGTCTAACAAGATGATTCCACTTTAATGAAGCAGGGTGTAAAATTACATAGTACTTACAGATAACGTTGGCAGATACATGCCAACCTTCATAAACCATAATCATAACATTTGACATTTACACTGATTGGTAAAGAAGGGGGGCGATCCCTTGTACTCCCCTCATCCTAAACCATGTTGTCTTCTTGTTCACTCTTTGGCTGCAGGTCCAGAGCTGGCATGCTTCCCAGAATCATGACTAGATAGTCTGCAGAGTCAGATGACAGATAAATTTAATTCTAAAAGAAAGTTATTACTGAAACAACATATAATATGATGCACTTTTAACATTGTTGCACTCACAGTCTAGTTACTATAGATCTCAGAAGTTGTATTTCATTGGAACTTTGCCTTTAAAATCCTCAGATGGTGCTACTGGGAGTTATGATTAGTGATGAGAAATTTATTCGGCTGCTTTGCTGAATTTCACAAAGAGATTTGATTTGCCACTAAGCATATTCCACTACGGGCACAATAATGAGGAACGGCAATCACCCCACCCCTCTGTCAGTGAACCCCTTAGATGTCGCATTCATCATTGATTGTGGCATCTGATGCCACAATTGAGACCTCATCCATTTGCTTGCAGAGAGGCCGTCGCAGACATCTTGATTGGAGACACCGCGATGACGCCGCCGCACCGGGCCAGCACGCTAGTATGGTAATGTCACCTCGTGCGAGATTTGAGCTATATCCTCAATCAATATTGCCGCAGCCTCTATGCAAACAAATGGATTGGATGAGGTGAGGTGAGAATGTTTTTTTTTACCACCCACCATTTCTGGAAAAATAGATTCTTTACCGTGAAGTGCGAGGAAATTCAGCTTTGCAGCAAATTGAATTTGTCCTGAAATTTGATTCAAAGTAAATTCAGTTGACTTTGATTTCCTCAACAGCAGCTACGAGTAAGGCCTCATTCACACGTCAGTGTTTTGGTCAGTGATTTACAAAAGATGTGACCTAAAACCAGGATTGGAGCCTCCACAGACATAAGGTATAAGGGAAAGATCGGCACCTGTTCTGTGTTCAGAGCCGCACTTGGTTTTGGGTAAAAAAAATCACTAATGCAAATCACTAACTGAACACTGTGTGAATAAGGCCTCATGCACAAGGCCGTTGCTCAGCCATTCCATGCATTGGGGATCGCAATTTGCTGTCCCCAATGCACAGCCAACATCTGCAGGCGGATCCAGACCCATTCAACTTGAATGGCTCTGTGGTCCATTTGTACCGCAAAAAAGTAGCGCTACTTTTTTGTGAGAGAAACCACTCGATAGCGCTCCATAGTGCTTCTGTGGGGTTCCGTGCTTCCGTTCCGCACCGGACCTTCCAAATTGCGGACCCATTCAGGTGAATGGGTTTGCATCCATGATGCAATTTAAAAAACGGCCGGGGCCCGTATATTGCTGACCTGCTGTATGCTGGCCACAATATGGGCCTGGCCGGCACACGGTGATGTGCATGAGCCCTAAGTCATAAAGGTGCTCTGCAGATTTTGTGGCAAAAAATTCTGCCACTGAAAATTAGTTCCATTCATTTGAATGGGGCAGCAATCGCATGGATTTCTGCAAGCCCCATTTAGGGGAATGGGACTGATTTTCAGTTGTAGAGTTTTCTGCCGCGTGTGAAGGCACCCTGAGGCCCCTTTCACACGAGAAAGTTTTCTGCGCGGGTGCAATGCGTGACGTGAACGCATTGCACACACACTGAATCCGGACCCATTCATTTCTATGGGGCTGTGCACACAAGCAGTGATTTTCACGCATCACTTGCGCGTTGTGTGAAAATCGCAGCATGTTCTATAATCTGCGTTTTTCACGCAACGCAGGTCCCATAGAAGTGAATGGGGCTGTGTGATAATCGCAAGCATCCGCAAGCAAGTGCGGAGGCAGTACGATTTTCACGCACGGTTACTAGGAGACGATCGGGATGGGGACCCAATCATTATTATTTTCCCTTATAACATGGTTATAAGGGAAAATAATAGCATTCTTAATACAGAATGCATAGTACAATAGCGCTGGAGGGGTTAAAAAAAATAAAAATAATATAACTCACCTTAATCCACCTGATCGCACAGCCCGGCTTCTCTTCTGTCTTCTTCTTTGCTGTGCACAGGAAAAGGACCTTTGATGACGTCGCTGCGCTAATCACATGGTCCGTCACATGATCCATCACCATGGTAAAAGATCATGTGATGAGCGCAGTGACGTCATCAAAGGTCCTATTCCTCAAAGAAGAAGAGAAGCCGGGCTGCGCGATCAAGTGGATTAAGATGAGTTAAAAAAATAAGTACTTTTTTTAACCCCTCCAGCCCTATTGTACTATGCATTCTGCATTAAGAATGCTATAATTTTCCATTATAACCATGTTATAAGGGAAAATAATACAATCTACACAACTCCAAACCCAAACCCGAACTTCTGTGAAGAAGTCCGGGTTCGGGTCTGGGTACCAAACATGCCGATTTTTCTCACGTGCGTGCAAAACGCATTACAATGTTTTGCACCTGTGCGGAAGAAAAACACAAAAATTGAACGCAATCGCAGTGAAAACTGACTTGTTTTAGTGTCAAAATCGCACCATTTTCCTTGAACGCATCTGGCCCCAATCCGCAACGCCCGTGTGAAAGAGGCCTAATAGTTTCATGATTACATTTATAAGAAAAGTGGATTCTTAATTTTCTTATTCAGAGCTTCAACCCTCTGCAGCCACCACTAGAGGGAGCTTAGGAGCTCAGATTATGTTATTGAATTCTATGATAGTTGCACACAAGTTTCTCCAGAATTTTCCCACTAAAATTCATGGCTAAAAATTGAATCAGTAAAGCATTATGGACCTGATGAAAATATAGAAAACAGAATGGTACAAGATTGGAAATGTCCTGCTCCTTACAGTTCTTAATGTGCACAGAATGACTTTTGGTTACTGAAGCATATATGTTTACTATGACATATTAAATGAATTGGTTAAGATTAATTAGATTAATTGCTTTTACTGTTAATAGTTTCAGGACCTGGTTTGATCACATGGTGCATTATGGGATATTATAAGGCCACTTGCATTATATAAATATTGCAATAAAGGGAATTATGTAGCATTAAACGGTGTGCTTTTCTTGTTCCTTTCTTACTTTTTAGGGCTCATGCACACAACCGTAGTTTTTTTTTTTTTTGCCGATCGGACTCTTAAGCATTCACTTCAATGTTGTAATACGGACAAGGATAAGAAAGTTCTATAGAGGGTTGGATGTTCTGTTCTGCAAAGTGCAGAATGAACATGGGCGGTAATTATGTTTTGCAGCTCTGCAATTTGCGCACCACAAAAACGGCTATGGCTGTGTGCATGAGCCCTAAGCATGAAATTTCATGAGCCTATGCAACATTCTAGGTTTATATATGAAATAGTATGCGTCATTTGCATTTTAACAGGCGTAACTACAGGTGTAGCAGGGAAAGAAGCTGCTTCGGGGCCCGAGTGGACAAGGGGGCTGGGAGCAGTGTCTTTTCTAGTAATATTTAGGGCAGACAGGTCCCCAGTGTGACTGTATCTGAAGGGGACCAGCCTGGCCTGAAATGTACTAGAAAAGGTATACACACCAGTATGCAGGACCTTTAGAATTCAGTAAGGCCCCTTGAACACAAGCGAGTTATCCGAGCGGGTGCAATGCGTGACGTGAACGCATAGCACCAGCAATGAATTCTGAATGGGTCTGTGTACATGAGCATTTTTTTCATGCATCAGTTCTGCGTTGCGTGAAAAACGCAGCATGTTCTATATTCTGTGTTTTTCACGCAACCCTCGCCCCATAGAAGTGAATGGGGCTTAAGTGAAAAACGCATTGCATCCGGAAACAAGTGTGGATGTAGTGCGTTTTTCACTGATGGTTGCTAGGAGATGTTGTTTGTAAACCTTCAGTTTTTTATAACGCGCATGAAAAACGCATCAAAACGCATTGCACTCGCACAGAAAAAACTGAACAACTGAACGCAATTGCAGACAAAACTGACTGAAATTACTTGCAAAATGGTGCGAGTTTCACTGAACGCACCCTGAACGCACCTGGACCTAATCCGTCACACTCGTGTAAAAGGGGCCTAATGGTAGGCTAAAGGACTTTTGATAATGTCATCATGTCACATGATCGTAGGGCCTTTAGCCTGCTATTTCTGCATTCCAAGGGTACTTTAGCCTCAAGAGACATCAGAGGAGAACGGAGAACCTGCATATCTGTGTGTAAATACAGTATATATAAATATATATAGAATTTGTATTATGGCAAGAAAAAAACAGCTAAGCAAAGAAAAACTAGTTGCCATCATTACTTTAAGAAATGATGGTCAGTCCGTCTGAAAAATTGGGAAAACTTTGAAAGTATCCCCAAGTGCAGTCACAAAAACCATCAAGCGCTACAAAGAAACTGGCTCACATGCGGACCGCCACAGGAAAGGAAGACCAAGAGTCACCTCTGCTGCGGAGGATAAGTTCATCCGAGTCACCAGCCTCAGAAATCGCAGGTTAACAGCAGCTCAGATTAGAGACCAGGTCAATGCCACATAGAGTTCTAGCAGCAGACACATGTCTAGAACAACTGTTAAGAGGAGACTGTGTGAATCAGGCCTTCATGGTAGAATATCTGCTAGGAAACCACTGCTAAGGACAGGCAACAAGCAGAAGATACTTGTTTGGGCTAAAGAACACAAGGAATGGACAGTAGACCAGTGGAAATCTGTGCTTTGGTCTGATGAGTCCAAATTTGAGATCTTTGGTTCCAACCACCGTGTCTTTGTGCGACACAGAAAAGGTGAACGGATGGACTCTACATGCCTGGTTCCCACCGTGAAGCATGGAGGAGAAGGTATGATGGTGTGGGGGTGCTTTGCTGGTGACACTGTTGAGGATTTATTCAAAATTGAAGGCATACTGAACCAGCATGGCTACCACAGCATCTTGCAGCGGCATGCTATTCCATCCGGTTTGCGTTTAGTTGGACCATCATTTATTTTTCAACAGGACAATGACCCCAAACACACCTCCAGGCTGTGTAAGGGCTATTTGACCATGAAGGAGAGTGATGGGGTACTGCGCCAGATGACCTGGCCTCCACAGTTACCGGACCTGAACCCAATCGAGATGGTTCGGGGTGAGCTGGACTGCAGAGTGAAGGCAAAAGGGCCAACAAGTGCTAAGCATCTCTGGGAACTCCTTCAAGACTGTTGGAAGACCATTTCAGGTGACTACCTCTTGAAGCTCATCAAGAGAATGCCAAGAGCGTGCAAAGCAGTAATCAAAGCAAAAGGTGACTACTTTGAAGAGCCTAGAATATGACATATTTTCAGTTGTTTCACACTTTTTTGTTATGTATATAATTCCACATGTGTTAATTCATAATTTTGATGCCTTCAGTGTGAATCTACAATTTTCATAGTCATGAAAATAAAGAAAACTCTTTGAATGAGAAGGTGTGTCCAAACTTTTGGTCTGTACTGTATATATACACTCACCTAAAGAATTATTAGGAACACCATACTAATACGGTGTTGGACCCCCTTTTGCCTTCAGAACTGCCTTCATTCTACGTGGCATTGATTCAACAAGGTGCTGATAGCATTCTTTAGAAATGTTGGCCCATATTGATAGGATAGCATCTTGCAGTTGATGGAGATTTGATGGACGCACATCCAGGGCACGAAGCTCCCGTTCCACCACATCCCAAAGATGCTCTATTGGGTTGAAATCTGGTGACTGTGGGGGACATTTTACTACAGTGAACTCATTGTCATGTTCAAGAAACCAATTTGAAATGATTCGAGCTTTGTGACATGGTGCATTATCCTGCTGGAAGTAGCCATCAGAGGATGGATACATGGTGGTCATGAGGGATGGACATGGTCAGAAACAATGCTCAGGTAGCCCGTGGTCATTAAACGATGGCCAATTGGCACTAAGGGGCCTAAAGTGTGCCCCGAAAACATCCCCCACACTATTAAACCACCACCACCAGCCTCCACAGTGTAACAAGGCATGATGGATACATGTTCTCATTCTATTTACGCCAAATTGGGACCCTACCATTTGAATGTCTCAACATAAATCGAGACTCATCAGACCAGGCAACATTTTTTCAGTCTTCAACAGTCCAATTTTGGTGAGCTCGTGCAAATTGTAGCCTCGTTTTTCGATTTGTAGTGGAGATGAGTGGTACCCGGTGGGGTCTTCTGCTGTTGTAGCCCACCTTTCTTTCCCATTCTGACATTCAGTTTGGAGTTCAGGAGATTGTCTTGACCAGGACCACAACCCTACATGCATTGAAGCAACTGCCATGTGATTGGTTGACTAGATAACCGCATTAATGAGAAATAGAACAGGTGTTCCTAATAATTCTTTAGGTGAGTGTATATATATATATATATATATATATATATATGTTATATTAAACAACCCTATCATCTGGATAGGTAATCATTATCTGTTTAGTGTGGGTCCAACACCCGGGACCCCTACCAATCAGCTGTTTGAAAAGACATTGGTGCTCGCACTAGTGCTGCAGCCTTCTTTCAGCTTCTTCTAAATCTACCAAACTTTAGGATTTTTGGACACCGAATCCAAACTTTTCAGTAAAAGTTTGGGTTCGAGTTTGGTGTTCGGCGATTTAATGGCGCTTTTTGAAAGGCTGCAGAGCAGCCAATCAACAAGTGTTTTACTTCTGTGCCCTTAAAAGCCATCACAGCCATGCCTACTAATGTGATTGGCCAGTGCAGCATGTGACCCAACCTCTATATAAGCTGGAGTCACGTAGCGCTGCACGTCACTCTGCACGTCACTCTGCTCTGATTAGTGTAGGGATAGGATGCTGCTGCTGTGAGTGAGAGAATCGGAAAGAATCTTTAATCTGAAGTGCTTGTTAACTCAGTGATCTACAAAGATTACATTTTGTGGGTGCAATGCACAATCTTTTACCCTGCCCTGAGCCCAGTGACACAGAAAAATAACTTTTATCCATCTGTTAGTCAGGTGGGCGGCAGCGGGCATTTTATGAAAGTTCAGTGCACCAGCACAGCATATGTGCATTTGTGACATTCAAATACAAGCTTGAAATACTGCAATAATAATCTGGGTTTGAAAAAAAACACAATTTTTTGGCAATATCCTACATCTGGTGCTTTATAGCATTTGTCAGTGTAAAAAACAAGCTTGCAATACTTCAATAATTTTCTGGGTTTAAAAAAGCACCCATTTTTGGCAATACTCTACATCTGGGGTCTATGCAGCATTTGTCAGTGTGAAATTTAAGCTTGAAATACTGCAATAACTTTCTGGGTTTTAAAAACACCCTTTTTGGACAAAATTCAAAATTTTACAGCCTTTGCTGCATCTGTCAGTGTGAAATACACGTGTTAGATATGCAGCTTCCCACTCAGGACACATGGGAACTGCAAAATAGCTTAAAACTGTATTATCATACTGTATGTTATTTTGTACTACAACACCTGTTGTATCCCTGTTCATAGGCTGGTCTGGTGTAATTTATACA
Organism: Bufo gargarizans; assembly: GCF_014858855.1. Taxonomy (NCBI): domain Eukaryota; kingdom Metazoa; phylum Chordata; class Amphibia; order Anura; family Bufonidae; genus Bufo; species Bufo gargarizans. The sequence continues at coordinate 619,279,354 of NC_058081.1, read as the reverse complement.
TCTCACCACTAGATGGGGACAGTACTTAGGTCATATATATACCTAAGTCAGGCCTAGTTAGTCAGTTGAGATTAGATGGTAGACAGAACAGATCAGTGATCAGAAGTTATTCTGCTGAGTTTAAGAGAGTGCAGATCTAGCACTTCTGCTCAGATGAAAGTTTAGTCCAAAAAAGGGACAAAAGAAAGAAAGGATTAACAGCCAAAGGATAAAAGCCACAAACCCAGCATTTAAGACCTTTGGATATTCAGGTGAAGACTACTATAGCCACCGGCAAACTCACCAAATTACACTGATCCAGAATCTTCAGGCTACGCTAAATCCAGCACAAGAAAGCCTATGAACAGTGAATTCACAGATTTACCCTACTACTGACAAAAGACTGCACCTTGTTTGATGTACCTACTGCAACTGGAACCAACATCAGTAAAAGTTGTGAGTTGTATCTTACCACTGTCTACCTCATTATTACTACTATTGGTTGTACCACCATTAACGGTACTGGCGTCACGACAAATACCATCAAGGGACTCAGCTGCAACAAGCACCCTAAGCACCCCTAACATCAAGGGCACCTCAACCACAATCTTGGCTGATGCTTCCTCCCACAGAGCATGCCCCGGAGGATTCCGTGCTGTCCACCTCAACACTGTACACCTCATTGGTCCACCGTGCACCTCACGTGTTGCACCTGTGGTATTGGCTGGCTGCATATCTTTTATTGGCGTCACAAACAGGATATTAACCCTTGCGCCATATTTGAGAGACTGTCGCATGTGAATAAATAAGCCCCTTTGCTTTATTGAGAGACTTTTGCCTTTTGTGCGCTGTTTTGGGCTACAGAACGGTTTGAACTGATTGAAAATTGCATGGAAGTGCTATACTTGTCCGCAGCATAAAAATCACAGTGTTAAAGGGAACCTGTCATGTGAATATTTGATTATAATCTAACTAATTATATACAATCATTAACTACTAAAAAGTGCCTTAGATGTATTCACTTACTGGTGTGACAGATGGTTACCTCATAATATACACACAAAGATGCCGCATGCCACATGCTAATGAGCTGATTGGAGTCCATATTTAATTCAGAGCTATAGTCACTCCCCTGCCCACCTGCTGCTGGTTCATATGGAAACAAACTGTCATTCAGCAGCAGGTGGGCGGGGAGAGTCAGGAGCTCATGAATATTCATGACTCATCATTATCAGCTGGAGCTTTTCAATACAAGATGTTGGCAGATTGACTGGGTCAATTAATGAAAGTGAGCCAGCATTTTGCTAAGCGAATCAGTCACTTATTTATGTTGCCCTTAGTTAGGACACCATAAAACTGGTGACAGGTTCCCTTTAAAAGTGAGAAAAACAGACATTTGCGTGTCACTAAAATGGCTTGCTCTCATTGAATAGACTGTTTGTATGCATTAAAGATGGCCGCCGGAGTTCTTGTTTGAAAAAAAAATACTGCGCCATCACTGGACAAGTTAGCGACACCCCCTGAAGAGCGGGAAAGTATTGTGCCGCCCATTTATGCAAAATTGTCTGGTCAAGCCCATCCTACCTTTACTGTGTTGAGTCTGAGAGGCTGAACCCTGTATGCAAATGCAGCGCCGTCACCTCTGCCTGTAGCCACATCAAAGTGAGACGCCGCGCATGGGAGGACAGTGTGACGTGCGTGTATTCTAAGCATCGCAAGATCTCTCACCTGTGAGCTAGCGGAGAGGATCGCATTGCCTGCCGCCCCCCAAGTAGGAATCACAGTCCGTGAATACTCAGATTTGTCCATACTTAGCCTAAGGGAGCATCAATAGCCAGGAGCGCTGCAAGAGACTTAAACTAGCGCTGTCTAAACACTGTATTCAGCCGGCACAAAGTTTTCTTAAAGGGCAATATACCCGCAAGATAGCGGTTGCCCATAGCAATGCCGAGCAAGAAAAAAAAGTGTATGCAGCCACATTTACCCTACCTAACCATAATTCACCTGCTGTTACCATGTCTGTGCAGGAAGACAACGTGTAACCTGACCTCCGCGGACCCCCTGTGGCAGCCACAGCCGGTCCTAGCGCAATACCAATTGCTGCAGCACCAAGCTTAATGCCTTTAAAGGGATTCTGTCACCTCCCCTAACCCAAAAAACTATTTAAAAGCAGCCATGTAGCACAGCTTACCTTGATTAGGCTGTGCTCTTTGATCTTGTAATCCGTCCAGCAGTTTCTGCAAAAAATATTTATTGATATGCAAATGAGTCCTGAATGTGCCCAGAGGGGCGTTTTGTTCCTCTTAGAGAGCCCAGTACCGCCCCTCTTACAGTGCCCAGCCCGCCTTCCTTGCACTGTCTAACCGCCCCCAGCCTGCCACAGCCTCTCCTCCCCCTCCCTCACGCCGAACGAACTTTCGCACAGGCGCAGTACCCACTGAGGGCTGCGCCTGTGCGATCTGCAGGAGACTGAGGGCAGGAGCTTCATCCTCGTCACTGGGCATGCGCCGAGCCCAGTGACGTCCGATGCTCGCTCTTCCCTCAGTCAGCAGGGAAGAGCGAGCATCGGACGTCACTGGGCTTGGCGCATGCCCAGTGACGAGGATGAAGCTCCTGCCCTCAGTCTCCTGCTGATCGCACAGGCGCAGCCCTCAGTGGCTACTGCGCCTGTGCGAGAGTTCGTTCGGCGTGAGGGAGGGGGAGGAGAGGGAGGAGAGGCTGTGGCAGGCTGGGGGCGGTTAGACAGTGCAAGGAAGGCGGGCTGGGCACTGTAAGAGGGGCGGTACTGGGCTCTCTAAGAGGAACAAAACGCCCCTCTGGGCACATTCAGGACTCATTTGCATATCAATAAAAGTTGTTTTTTGCAGAAACTGCTGGACGGATTACAAGATAAAAGAGCACAGCCTAATCAAGGTAAGCTGTGCTTCATGGCTGCTTTAAAATCGTTTTTTGGGTTAGGGGAGGTGACAGAATCCCTTTAACTATGCCTTATTATTTTGGGGGCCCCTGGTTCCCACGGTATTCTGGAGAAGTTCACACTTTAACCCCTTAGGGACCCATGACATACCGGTATGGCATGGATCCCGAATCCTTAAGGACCCATGACGTACCGGTACGTCATGGCTTTAATTCACGATTTCGGCGCCGCGGGGGTTAATCGGAACGGGATCCTGGCTGAAATCATTCAGCCGGCATCCCGTAACAACGCAGGGGGGGGGTCATTTGACCCCCCCGTATCGACGATCGCAGAAAACCGCAGGTCAATTGAGACCTGCAGTTTTCTGCATTTCCGGTCCATTCGGGTGTCCTGTGACCCGATGAACCGGAAAAACACTGCGATCGGTGGCGTGATTACACACCACCAATCGCAGTGTGAAGATTTGCAGTGGCGGATCTGGCCCTGGTGCTGAACACTGCTGTCCAGGGTGCAGATTGGTGCAGGGGAGAGAGGCGCGAGATTCAAACTTCCTGCGCTCCTCTCTCCCCTCCTCTTCCTGTCCAGCACCCTGACTGTGCAGCATCGTTCAGCACCAGCTCCTGCGTCCCCCTAATCGGCATCCATCACCCTCCTGCACCCATGGCCACCCAGGTAGGTTAGGGTCAGTGAGGGAGAGGCACCATTAGGAAGGGAAAGAAGGGAAAAGTTAGTTAGGAAAAAAAAATAAAAAAAAGAACTTTTACACAAAACTTTCTTTGATCCATCTATCAGACCCCAGACCCACCCCTGCCACTTCCCCCCCCCTTCCAGCCCCCCACCACCACCACCAGCCCTGGGGTTCATACTAGTTTCCCGGCCCACCAAATAAGTTCACCTGAGCCCCCTGCCGATGAACTTAGCTGGTGTCCCCCAGTGGACTTTGAGCCTGAGATTCCGGATTTTGCTGGCAATCCTGGAATCCAGATTCCCACAGTGGGGTTTACTGAAATTGACTATTTTAGTTTTTTTTTCAGTAACCCACTGGTGAATCTGATGGTGGAGCAGACGAATCTGTACGCCCAACAGTTCGTCGCTCAAAACCCAGGCTCATTTTTGGCTAGACCCAGTGGCTGGACGCCGGTCAGTGCAGCCGAGATGAGGACATTTTGGGGCCTCGTGCTGCATATGGGTCTAGTCCAAAAACCCAGTGTCAGGCAATACTGGAGTGGGGACGTCCTATACCAGACCCCACTGTACAGTATGGCTATGACACGTCCCCGGTTTGAGGCCATCCGGAAATTTCTGCATTATTTCGATAATGCAGCATGTCCACCCCGAGGTGATCCTGCCTATGACCGGCTGTATAAGATACGGCCGGTCATCGATCACTTTGGGGCCAAATTTGAACAGGCCTACGTACCTGGAAGCGAGGTTGCGGTTGATGAGTCTCTCGTTGCGTTTAAGGGGAGACTCAGTTTCCACCAATATATTCCCACAAAGCGGGCGAGGTATGGCGTGAAGCTATACAAAATTTGTGAGAGTACCTCAGGGTACACTTACAAATTTCGTGTGTACGAGGGGCGAGATTCCCGTATTCAACCCCCAGAATGTCCCCCCACTCTGGGTGTTAGCGGGAAACTCGTGTGGGACCTTATGTACCCACTGCTGGATAACGGTTACCACTTGTACGTGGATAACTTTTATACCAGCATTCCCTTGTTCAGGTCCCTTGCTGCCAGATCCACGTTCGCTTGTGGGACCGTGCGGAAAAATCAACGCGGCCTCCCTGCCCACCCCCTCCAGGTACCTATCCCCAGGGGTGAGACCCGTGCACTTACCAGTGGAAACCTGTTGCTGGTCAGGTATAAGGACAAGAGGGATGTCCTTATGCTGTCCACAATCCACGGTAACAGCACCACCCCAGTCTCTGTGCGAGGTACCACGGCAATGGTCCTCAAGCCCGATTGTATCGTCGACTACAATCGGTATATGGGAGGAGTTGATCTCTCTGATATATCATATAATGCCATGCGCAAAACCCGGGCATGGTACAAAAAAGTTGCGGTCTACTTGGTACAGGTTTCCATGTACAACTTTTTTGTACTATCCCGAAGCGCTGGCAGCACAGGGACATTCCTCCAGTTCTATGAGGCAGTCCTCAAAGACCTGATCTTTTCGGACCGGGAAAGAGCAGGCCGGAGTACCTCGGGTAACTGGAGGCGCCCGGATCGTCCCTGGCCAACACTTTCCAGGTGTGGTCCCCAATACTGGAAAGAAGGGACGAACCCCAAAAAGATGCAGTGTGTGTCACAAGAGGGGGATACGGAAGGAAACCACTACTCAATGTGACACGTGCCCCGATCATCCGGGCCTCTGCGTTATCGATTGCTTCAGGGAGTATCACACTTCCATGGAGTAGTCCAGTAGAGAACATAAAACACTATGGCTCTTAGACTTTGGAGACACAGAAACAAATTTTTTTTCCCCCAAAAAATATTAGTTTTAGAGCAGGCATCCTCAAACTGCGGCCCTCCAGATGTTGTAAAACTCTAACTCCCAGCATGCCCAGACAACCTACAGCCATCAGCAGGGCATGGTGGGAATTGTAGTTTTACAACATCTGGAGGGCCGCAGTTTTTAGGATGCCTGCTTAGTGTCTCCAAAGTCTGAGAGCCATACATATTGGGCATCGTCGCGTGCGTAAAAGTCGTCGCTATAAAAATAACTTTTGACCAAACGCCTCGGATGAACGGTGTTAAAAATATAAAACAAAAACGGTGCCAAAACACCAATTTTTGGGCAAAATTTCAATTTTAATCCTTTTTGCCGGTAATAAAGCAAGGGTTAACAGCCAAACAAAACTCAATATTTATGGCCCTGATTCTGTAGTTTGCAGAAACACCCCATATGTGGTCGTAAATGGCTATATAGCCGCACGGCAGGGCATAGAACGAAGGAAACTCCATACGGTTTCTGGAAGGCAGATTTTGATGGACAGGTTTTTTTTTACACCATGTCCCATTAGAAGCCCCCCCTGATGTAGCTTAGACTAGAAACTCCAAAAAAGTGACCCCATGTAAGAAACTACACCCCTCAAGGTATTCAAAAGTTACTTTACAAACTATGTTAACCCTTTAGGTGTTCCACAAAACTAAATAGCGAATGTAGAAACAATTTTAGAATTTAATTTTTTTGTTACATTGCCTCAAAAAAGAGTAATATAGAGCAACCAAAAATCATATTTACCCCTAAAATAGTCCCAAAACAACAACCACCTTATCCCGTAGTTTCCTAGATGGGGTCACTTTTATGGAGTTTCTACTCTAGGGGTGCATCAGGGGGCTTGAAAGGGTACATGGTGTAAATAAACCAGTCCAGCAAAATCTGCCTTCCAAAAACCATATGACGTTCCCCTCCTTCTATGTCCTGCCGTTTAGCCAAATAGTAGTTTACGACCACATATGGGGTGTTTCTGCAAACTACAGAATCAGGGCAACCCATTTTGAGTTTTGTTTGGCTGTTAACCCATTGTTTCCAGTAATAAAGGAAGGGTTAAAATGGAAAATTTTCCAAAACATAGAAATTTCTAAATTGTTTCTCCATCTGCCATTAACTCTTGTGGAAGACCTAAAGGGTTAATAAAGTTTGAAAAACGGTTTTGAATACCTTGAGGGGTTTAGTTTCTAGAATGGGGTCATTTTTGGGAGGTTTCTATTATCTAAGCCTCACAATATGACTTCAAACCTGAACTGGTCCATAAAAAGTGGGATTTTGAAGATTTCTGAAAAATTTCAAAATTTGCTAAACTTCTAAGCCTTGTAACATCCCCAAAAAATAAAATATCATTCCCAAAATGCTACAAACATGAAGTAGACATATGGGGAATGTAAAGCCATCACAATTTTTTGGGGTATTACTATGTATTACAGAAGTAGAGAAACTGAAACTTTGAAATTTGCTAATTTTTCAAAACTTTTGGTAAAAATTATATTTTTTGTGCAATAAAATTAACTTTTTTGACCCAATTTTAGCAGTGTCATGAAGTACAATATGTGACGAAAAAACAATCTCAGAACGGCCTGGGTAAGTCAAAGCGTTTTAAAGTTATGAGCACTTAAAGGGACACTGGTCAGATTTGCAAAAAATGGCCAAGTCCTTAAGGTGAAAAAGGGGTTATGGGGTTAAGGAACTTTAAAGAGAAAATTATTGCTGTGTTTAGATTGTACCCTGTATCCTCAAAACAGCAGATGGAGATTCTCCTTGCGCAATTGGAAGGAGCTGCTCTCAGCGAAGTGAAATCCTGGCCAAGCTTGGAGAAGAGGACACTGGAGCAGATATTTGAACGTCTCTACACCACCTTTGAACACAGAACCGTGTCAGAGGTCAAGATGAGGTTCTTCATCAAAAAACAGCAATGAGTCACTCAGAGACTTTGCATTATCTTTGCAGGAAGCCCTTAGAGCTGTTGTCTAAGTAGACCCCCGTGAGGCAGAGAATCAGGACAAAACCCTGCAAGAGCAATTTATTGAAGGTTTCAATACAGACAATTTAAAGAGTCAGTTAAGAATGTTGGCTGCCTAGCATCCAAGTGCTGCTTTCTTAGACTTTAAAGAATTAGCTATCAGTATACTGGGAAAAAGTCCACCAACCGAACCTGTTAGATCCACTGCAGTGCCTGCAACCCAGCTGGTTACCCCTGTAAAACCTTTACCTGTCGTCAGTCAGGCAACCCAAGCCCCAGTCCAATTCCTGACTAAAAGTCTAGAAAAAGTCCACCAAAAATTGGAACAATGGGAAAAACCATTATTGCTAGAGGATGAGAAACCTGTGTCCAGAAGGCTCTTCTCTCCTGACTATAAAGAGACTTATTCCTGAAATTCGGGTGGACGTCCACCTGACCGCACTAGGCATTATTGTGGTACAAGTCAAAGAAAATAACAATAACCCTCCAATAGTACTAGGCATGAATGTCCTCAGGAACTGTTATGTTGAAATGCTGGAAGCATTGCACCAGTCAGTGCCTACTGCCTCTTCTGCTTCTAAGAAGGTAATCCAACAAACCATCTGTGTACTAAATGCGCAACAGATATTCGCCAATGAAAAAGGAGAAATCTGCTGTGTCCGCATCCGAGATAACCAACCTGTGACTCTGAAGCCCAACACCGAAACCCTCTTGTGGTGCCGAGCTGTAGTCGGAATTCAAGGTCAAGACTACCAAGCCTTGGTAGAGATAGTTGTTTTGGAAGACTATACTCTAGTTAGAGCTGCAAGAAGCCTAGTAACCGTCTCTGAAGGTAAAGTGCCTATTCGTCTCCTAAACTTGAGTGATCACAGTGTAACATTAACAAAGTACCGTCCCATTGCACAGCTGATCCAAGTTACATTTCAAGATGTCGTCAGCGTGGCTACAGATACCAAAGAGCAACTTATCAAGAAACAACACCCACAGAGCCAAAATTTAAGCACCCCCTGGTGGAAAGAACTTCATGTGGGAGATGCTTCCTTACCAGAACACCAATTAGAAGGAGTACTGAACTTCTGAGGATCAAGCCGGTGAACTCATTACCACAACTTGCCTCCCGAACTTTTTCTTTACTATATCAGAACGGACACCGACGGATGCCCTACGGAATGGACTTGATTCAGCAAATTCTGGAGAAGTCTTACCCACCTATTATATCTTGCTGTCTACTCGTCTTGCTTTTTCTCTCCACTCTCTCATACCTTACTGCGATCTTCTTTGCTCGCTTCTGTCACACAACTCTCACCTTTATGTCTAACCATTAATGCCTTTACATACTTTCCTATGACAATTTTGCCTAGCTCCTATCACTAGTTCATAGGCCCACTCCAAGTATGTTCAAAACCCTCTGTATTAACATGAGGCCTCAATGTCCCATGCAGGCTGCATATTATTGTGCTGGACGGCACATAACTCGGTCAGTTGACCTTATTTCCCCCAAGATGTTTAGCTTAGGGGTGACCCTATGCTTCAACTGTTCTTTTTTCTCTGTTTTAACGTTTTTCTTTTTTCCCCGGTTTGTTATAAGGTACATGACACAAGGTCTACATCACAGTAGAGGATCTCACAGCATCTTATGGAACCTATCCATTTCTTCTGACCACCCGACTGACACCTTACCGGTAAGTGCTCTCCCCTGGGGGACTGACACATTGATACACCTCGCTCCCCACTCACTTATTGCTCATGGCTGATCTACGAATCGCCTCATATAATGTGAGAGGATTTAATTCTCCTTCTAAGAGAAGCCAAGTTCTGGTTACGCAAAGAGGGATCGGATGTGTTGCTTCTCCAGGAGACACACTTCAGGTTTAATCACTATCCCAACCTGGAATTCTCACACTATCCTGTGTGGTTCCACTGTGGTGGTAATTCATCAGCATCAGGAGGTGTTAGTATTGGTTTTAGAAGAAAAATCCCATTTAAGTACTCCCAACATCATCAAGACCCAGATGGGAGATACCTTTTAGTGAAGGGATCTATAGGCCCTTATACATACACGTTTATAAACTTGTATGCCCCTAACACCAAACAAACCTCATGGCTTTCCAAAATGTATACGACCATTGAGTCCTTCAAAGAAGGTATTGTGGTTTTGGGAGGGGATCTTAATATAGCATTTGACCCGCAACTTGACTTATCCTCTCATAAATCCGCTCACTCACTGACCTCACTTAGACGGTTGAGGGATGTATTTTGGAAATTACATTTGGTGGACTCATGGCGCACCCTGCATCCTAGCGAGATAGACTATACCTTTTTCTCGCATGTCCACAATACATACCACCGCATCGACTACTTGTTTGTGTCCAAGGAACACCTCCAGTATTGTTCGGCAGCTAACATAGGCTCTATTCATATATCCAACCATGCCCCTGTATTTCTTACAGTCACGTCCCCTACGCGCAATACCTCACACTTCAATTGGCGTTTAAACGAATCCATTATAGGAGACCCCCAAGTTATTAAAAAAAAATTCTTCCCTACTTGAGGAATTCTTTAAACTAAACACTGATCCATCCATTTCCCCTCAAACCCTGTGGGATGCACATAAGCCTTTCATAAGGGGACACTTTATTAGTATTGGATCCTACGTTAAAAAGCTTAGGGAACAAAAGATTACCTCTCTACTCACTAAAATTAAAAATCTTGAGACTTTACACAAAAGTACACTAGCCGATTCTCAACGTCAAGACCTCTCTAGTCTTAGAGCAGAACTGAAAGCCTTATTAGATGCTAAATCTGCTAAATACTATCTGAACTCGCAGCATAAATTTTATGCCCATGGCGATAAGACCACAAAGTTCTTGATGAACAAAATTAAGGCAAGAAGGGACGCAAACTACATACACCAACTTAGTTCCCCAACAGGTGAAACCACCTTTTCCACAGACCAAATAGCTGATCAATTCAGGGCATTCTATGAACAGCTCTACAATATCCCAGCCACTTCATCCCCTGATACTCATTTGTCCCTAATCTCCTCCTTTCTTGAGGCAAATACCCTCCCCACACTCACTGATACTCAGAAAACTCTCCTAGCAACTCCCTTTTCAACCAAGGAACTTTCAGTTGCTCTCTCTCAAATGCCCTTTGGAAAAAGTCCAGGCCCTGACGGACTCCCGTCATCATATTACAAAACCTTTAAGACCCAACTTCTTCCATATCTTCTTGAGGTATGCAACTCTGCGCTTCAAGGTAAGGCCCTTTCTAGAGATATGACAACTGCACACATAGCATTGATCCCCAAGGAAGGGAAAGATCCCAAACTCTGCGCTAACTACAGACCCATTTCCCTCTTAAATATTGATCTCAAGATATTAGCTAAACTGTTAGCCAATCGGCTTGCAAACCTCCTTCCTTCCTTGATACATGGGGACCAGGTGGGCTTTGTCCGTAATAGGGAGGGCAAAGATAACACTACGAGGGTTATCAATGCAATGTGCTATTCCAAACACACTTCCTCTCCTCTCTTATTGCTTAGTACCGACGCAGAAAAAGCGTTTGATAGAATTAATTGGACTTATCTGAGACAAGTACTTCTGTGCTTTGGTCTGCCTGGTCCCTTTGTTCAAGCGATCTTTGCTATGTATGCACAAGCCACAGCCCTAGTAATGGTTAACGGTAGTCTCTCCTTACCCTTTTGCATTCACAATGGTACCCATCAAGGTTGCCCTTTGTCTCCCCTCCTCTTTATCCTGGCAATGGAACCCCTTTTAACCACAATTAGGAATGATCATAACATTAAAGGAACTACCTTGGGGGGAAGAGACCACAAAATTGCGGCTTTCGCCGACGATGTTATGATTATGACAACAAATCCCACTACTTCTCTACCCCGCATACAGACACATTTACAACAATATAGCTCCGTCTCTAACTTTAAAATAAATACTATCAAATCACTGATCCTTACGTTAGGAATATCCTCTCATACTAAGTCTATATTGATGGAGAATTCCCCTTTTAATTGGTCTTCCCCGACCATCACCTACTTGGGAGTTAAAATAGGCCCTCGAATCTCAGACCTCTTTTCCCTAAACTACATCCCCCTCAAAAACTCATTATTTACAGCCATAGACCATCTACAAGCCAGGGCACCCATGCTTTCGTGGTTTGGACGTAAGAACCTTCTCACCTCATTGATCTTACCGCGCCTCACATACCTCCAACAGGTTCTCCCTATCCCCCTGCCCAAATCCTTCTACACAGCTTTGAAACAAAAGTTTAGATCTTTCATATGGAATGGCAAGAAAGCCAGACTCTCTTACAAGCTCTTAGCTCTCCCACGCCATCTAGGTGGTATCGGCCTCCCAGACCCAGAACTTTATGGGTTAGCAATAAGATTAGCCAGAGCGGTCGAATGGCTCCGTAACTCTACTGACAAACCTTGGGTGAGCCTTGAACAAAGTATACTTGATACTCCATTCCGGACAGTCTTATTGGGTCATCAATCTCCACCCCACATACCTCTATTAAACTTCCCAATACTGAAAGCTACGATTGAGGCCTGGAGATGGCTGAACTCTTCTCATTGCTCAGTTCCTTTCCCATCACCTATATTGAATGTGGCGGATATCTTAGGCACGTCCTCCCCAACACTATTGCGATCCTTATCCAAACGAGTTAAATCTTCCTCTTTGCCCATAAGAAATCTCCTAGACTCTATCGGTAAGCCCCTTGAGACTGATGCCATTCACAAATTACTCGATCCCCACCCACGGGACCTTACTTTAATCCCGCACATTAGATCCTTCCTGCTACAGAACAATACAGAGGGAGAACTTCTTCGGCCAATAGGTTGGTTTGAAGCCCTTCTTATCAATCCCAAACCCCCGAGAAAGCTAATTTCGCAAATTCACAACAAACTGAAGACCTCGCCATTCATTGCGAAACCATCCTTCATTCATCACTGGGAAAGAGACACCGGGGTAACCATACCCTTCAATGATCTGCCTGATTTACTCAACACTCCCCATAAGGCTTCCCGATGTGTACGTATTCAGGAAAATGGATACAAAATATTGACTCAATGGTATATAACTCCATCTAGATCTGCCCATTTTGCTGATTTCTCTTCTGACAGTTGCTGGAGGTGTTCCAAGGAGACTGGGACCTTCCTCCATATTTGGTGGAATTGTTCCGTAATTAACAAATGGTGGTCTGATATTTTTCGCCTAAGCAACCAGATAAGCCGGGAATCTGTAAAGGTGTCCCCACTGGGAGCACTCCTGTCTTATTTTACAGACACAATCCAACCCACCCCTAGCCACCTCTTTAAACAGCTTCTGTGTGCTGCTCGCCTACTTGTCCCCAAACATTGGCTCCAAAATACCCTGCCAACAATTGAACAATGGAAACTCAAGGTGGACCAGCTCTAGTAGCAAGTAGCCACAGTCCTTCCCATAGGCCTTTCTACTTTATGCTCCTAGTGCTCCGTAACTACAAATTACTGGAAGCCCCAGCTCTCTAGGTTCCCCTTTGCCCGCGATTACATGACTGCCTTGACACTGGATCAAAGTACACTAGGACTCTTTAGGCTTGGATAGGCACACTTACAGATATAGGCCTTCGAACGGGTCTGGAGAACGTGCTGTACCTTAACTGTTTGGAATTATCTTAGTCTCATTAACACTATTCTGGTTGTCACCGGTTGGTCACGAATTTGCTTATTTCCTCTATGTATGCTTGTACTCATTGCTACTGAATATCATGTACCTCTTCCATGTTACATTATTCCCTGTAACTCACTGACGTCTTTTGATGCTATGAAAATCAAATAAACAAATTAAAAAAAAAAAAAAAAGAGTTGTGCCAGCAATAAATGTTATTTTAATATAATTTTGCATGAAAAATTACAAAAAAAAAAAAAAGAAGGAGTACTGAAAATCGTGAAGGAGCATCACCGTGTCTTCAGTAAGCATTCTACAGATTTTGGAGAAGTAGATATTATTAAAAACTCCAGCCCTACAGGTTCACACCCACCGATTAAGGAAAGGTATCGGCCTATACTACCAACTATGTACCAATGCGTAAAGCAAATTATCCAGGAGATTAAAGACTCCCATATCATCAAAGACAGCCATAGCCCATGGGCTGCACCACTAGTCCTTGTCCGTAAAAAAGACGACAACATCAGATTCTGTGTGGACTACAGAAAATTCAATCAAATCACTCACAAATATGCTTACCCTTTACCACACATAGAGGAATTCTTGACAGCTTTAGGATCTTCAGCCTATTTCTCTACTCTTCTTCATTTAACCAGTGGATACTGGCAAGTACCAATGGCACCTGAAGATCGTGAGAAGACTGCATTTACCATCCCTGTGGACCTATTTGAGTTCAACTGCATGCCTTTTGGACTTTGCAATGCGCCTGGAACTTTTCAGAGATTAATGGAGCGTTGTCTGGGCCACAAAAATTCTGAAACTGTCCTGTTATACTTAGACAATGTCATCATCTATTCCAACTCTTATGAAGATGACTTGAAACATCTGGTCGAAGTTTTTCAAGTTCTCATTCATGGACTCAAAGTCAAACCATCCAAGAAGTCAAATACTTAGGGCATATCGTCAGCTCTGAAGGTGTTAAACCAGATCCAGAAAAGGTAGCCGCAGTCCGAAATTGGCCTACTCCTACTGCGGTGAAAGAAGTTTTCCAAGTTTCGCAGGATATTACAGACGTTTTATTCCTCACTTTGCCCAAATTGCAGAACCAATATTAGAACTTATGAGGGGACATCCTAAAAGGTATCAGAAATCTCCAATACCAGTCGAATGTAACACAGAAAGAGAAATTGCCTTCCAGCTCCTGAAGAAGAAGTTAACCGGACCACCAATCTTAGGCTATCTGGATTACCAACAGCCATTTCATCTTTACACAGATGCCAGTAAGAAAAGTCTGGGAGCTGTTTTGTCACAAATACAAGAAGGTAAAGAAAGAGTCATTTCCTACGCTAGTAGATCTCTTAGAGGTACTGAAAGAAACTACCAAAACTATAGTTCCTTAAAATTGGAATTCCTCGCACTCGTGTGGGCTGTTACAGAAAAATGTAAAGATTATCTTGCTGCAACACCCTTCGTGGCCTTCACAGATAACCCGCTAGAACATCTTAACACCGCCAAGTTGGGAGCGTTAGAACAAAGATGGGCCTCACGCCTTGCTAACTACAATTTCACCATGAAGTACAGAACAGGTAAAACAAATTAAAATGCGGATGCATTATCCCGTCTGCCGACCAAAGAAGACCCCATTTCACAAGAAGATGTTTGGGAAAAGGTAGAAATGCCATCCTTCTACAAAAACTTTGCCCACCAAGACATCATCACCGTTCAAGGGAAAAAGGTTCTTAACCTTCAACAACAAGTGGATCCAAAATTCCAAGTGGACAAAGAAAGATGGATCAAGCTGCAAAATGAAAGCAGAGTGTTAGGAGAACTGCAAGATTTCTTCATCAGTGGAAGAACACCAGAAAGAATCTGCATGAGGAATGCTGATCCAGAATTGTCAAAATTATGGAGACACAGAAAACACCTCTTTCTACAGAAGGGCCTACAATTAAGAAGGACCTTAGATCCAATTACCTGGGATCGTCTATATCAAATCCTAATACCACGCCGAGATGCAAGAATAGTTATTGAGATGTACCATGATCAATTAGGACACTTTGGCGTACAGAAAACAGATTCCACCATCCGTAGAAGATTGTATTGGATTGGGATGCGAGGAGACATTAAAAAATGGTGTTCGGAATGTTCCACCTGTGCTGTTGGAAGAAATGAGAAACATGACCAAAAAGCCCCCTTACATTCCATTGTAAGCCGAACACCGTTAGAAATAGTTGCAATTGACTATGTGAAGTTGAAACCAAGTCGCACAGGTTACACATATGCTTTGACCATCATTGATCAGTTCACTAAATTTGTTGTAGCCGTACCTGTCAAAGACTTGACCGCAAAAACAACTGCAGATGCTTTCTGGAAACATTTCTTGTTACCATATGGATGCCCAGAGAGAATCCTTACAGATCAGGGATCTGCCTTGGAGTCACAACTCTTTAAAGAACTGTGTACCTTTCACAACTGTCAGAAAATCAGGACCACAGCATACCATCCCTAAGGGAATGGGCTTTGTGAAAAAATGAACCAAACCCTAATTGAGATGTTAAGAGTAGGGATGAGCGAACCAGAACTGTATAGTTCGGGTTCGTACCGAATTTTGGGGTGTCCGTGACACAGACCCGAACCCGAACATTTTAGTAAAAGTCCGGGTTCGGGTTCGGTGTTCGTCGCTTTCTTGGCGCTTTTTGAAAGGCTGCAAAGCAGCCAATCAACAAGCGTCATACTACTTGCCCCAAGAGGCCGCCACAGCCATGCCTACTATTGGCATGGCTGTGATTGGCCAGTGCAGCATGTGACCCAGCCTCTATTTAAGCTGGAGTCACATAGCGCCGCACGTCACTCTGCTCTGATCAGTGTAGGGAGAGGTTGCAGCTGCGACGTTAGGGCGAGATTAGGCAGTGATTAACTCCTCCAAAAGACTTAATTCAGTGATCGATCTACAGCTGTAGATCATTGAACTGCTGCTATTCAATTCCTCACCGTTTTTAGGCTGCCCAGAGCGTTTTTCATTCACTTTTTTTCTGGGGTGATCGGCGGCCAATTTGTGCACTGTGGTGCGCCAGCACAAGCTGCCACTAAGTACATTTAACCATCAATAGTGTGGTTATTTTTTGGCTATATCCTACATCAGGGTCAAGCTGTCACCAAGTGCATTTAACCATCAATAGTGTGGTTAGTGGTTATTTTTTAGCTATATCCTACATAAGGGGCAAGCTGTCACCAAGTGCATTTAACCCTCAATAGTGTGGTTGTTTTTTGGCTATATCCTACATATGGGGCAAGCTGTCACCAAGTGCATTTAACCATCAATAGTGTGGTTATTTTTGGGCTATATCCTACATCAGGGTCAACCTGTCACCAAGTGCATTTAACCATCAATAGTGTGGTTATTTTTTGGCTATATCCTACATATGGGGCAAGCTGTCACCAAGTGCATTTAACCCCAAATAGTGTGGTTATTTTTTGGCTATATCCTACATATGGGGCAAGCTGTCACCAAGTGCATTTAACCATCAATAGTGTGGTTATTTTTTGGCTATATCCTACATATGGGGCAGGCTGTCACCAAGTGCATTTAACCATCAATAGTGTGTTTATATTTTGGCTTTATCCTACATCAGGGTCAAGCTGTCACCAAGTGCATTTAACCCTTAATAGTGTGGTTATTTTTAGGCTATATCGTACATCAGGGTCAAGCTGTCACCAAGTGCATTTAACCCTCAGTAGTGTGGTTATTTTTTGGCTATATCCTACATATGGGGCAAGCTGTCACCAAGTGCATTTAACCGTCAATAGTGTGGTTATTCTTTGGCTATATCCTACATCAGGGTCAAGCTGTCACCAAGTGCATTTAACCATCAATAGTGTGGTTATTTTTTGGCTATATCCTACATCAGGGTCAAGCTGTCACCAAGTGCATTTAACCATCAATAGTGTGGTTACTTTTTGGCTATATCATACATATTGGGCAAGCTGTCACCAAGTGCATTTAACCATCAATAGTGTGGTTATTTTTTTGGCTATATCCCACATCAGGGGCAAGCTGTCACCAAGTGCATTTAACCATCAATAGTGTGGTTATTTTTTGGCTATATCCTACATCAGGGG
This sequence comes from Bufo gargarizans, assembly GCF_014858855.1. Classification (NCBI taxonomy): domain Eukaryota; kingdom Metazoa; phylum Chordata; class Amphibia; order Anura; family Bufonidae; genus Bufo; species Bufo gargarizans. Next base: position 619,262,205 of record NC_058081.1, on the reverse strand, counting down.
CTTGGCTGTGCTTGCTATTTTATTGAGGGGTGAAATACAATTGCCAAAATAGCAGTACCCTAAATCTGGTGTTTAAGCTGTGGCCAACCAATTGTAATACTGTCTGCTGTCTGGCAAAGGATATATTTTTGTTCAGGGTTGAAATACAATCAGGCCTACTTTAAATCTATCCCTAAAAGGGTATATAAGATTCAAGGTGCAGATAGGGTCATTCTCAATAACTTCACACACACGCTACTGTGCAATTCCAAGTATAATTGTGTGTGTGTAAATGTATACCTGTCACCCAGCGCCTAAATAATAGGCCTCAAATTTATATTCATCTAAATCTGTCATTATTGCTGTGGCTGGTCAAGTTATTTAGTGTCCGTCAAAGCACAGTTTTTGTTCTGGGTTGAAATACAATTCCCAATTTTGCAATTCTCTAAATTAGTGGTTTCTGCTGTATCAGGCCTACTTTAAATCTATCCCTAAAAGGGTATATTAGATTGAAGGTGCAGATAGGGTCATTCTCAATAACTTCACACACACGCTACTGTGCAATTCCAAGTCTAATTCTGTGTGTAAATGTATACGTGTCACCCAGCGCCTAAATATTAGGCCTCAAATTTATACTCATCTAAATCTGTCGTTACTGCTGTGCCTTTATTAGTGTAATACGGTACCTAAATAGATAGTCAGATAGTGTTAGGTGTCTGTAAAAAAAAAAAGGCCTGAATTTGAATTCAATACATTGGGGCAAATAATATGAGGACGAAACACAGGTGCCAACTGCTGCGTCTTTCTGCAGTGTGCAGACTGAACAGGAGGTCAGGGATCAAGACTGGGTGGAAGACGATGCAGGGGACGATGAGGTCCTAGACCCCACATGGAATGAAGGTTTTGCCACTGACTTTCATAGTTTCGAGGAAGAGGCAGTGGTGAGACCGAGCCAACAGCGTAGCAAAAGAGGGAGCAGTGGGCAAAAGCAGAACACCTGCCGCCAAGAGACTCCACCTGTTACTGACCGCCGCCATCTGGGACCGAGCACCCCAAAGGCAGCTTCAAGGAGTTCCCTGGCATGGCACTTCTTCAAACAATGTGCTGACGACAAGACCCGAGTGGTTTGCACGCTGTGCCATCAGAGCCTGAAGCGAGGCATTAACGTTCTTTCTGAACCTTAGCACAACCTGCATGACCAGGCATCTGCATGCAAGACATGAACTGCAGTGGAGTAAACACCTTAAAAACAAGGAAGTCACTCAGGCTCCCCCTGCTACCTCTTCTGCTGCTGCTGCCTCGGCCTCTTCTGATGCTGCCACCGCCTCGGCCTCTTCCTCCGCCTCTGGAGGAACGTTGGCACCTACCGCCCAGCAAACATGGGATGTACCACCAACACCACCACCTGCGTCACCAAGCATCTCAACCATGTCACACGCCAGCGTTCAGCTCTCCATCTCACAAACATTTGAGAGAAAGCGTAAATTCCCACCTAGCCACCCTCGATCCCTGGCCCTGAATGCCAGCATTTCTAAACTACTGGCCTATGAAATGCTGTCATTTAGGCTGGTGGACACAGACAGCTTCAAACAGCTCATGTCGCTTGCTGTCCCACAGTATGTTGTTCCCAGCCGGCACTACTTCTCCAAGAGAGCCGTGCCTTCCCTGCACAACCAAGTATCCGATAAAATCAAGTGTGCACTGCGCAACGCCATCTGTGGCAAGGTCCACCTAACCACAGATACGTGGACCAGTAAGCACGGCCAGGGACGCTATATCTCCCTAACTGCACACTGGGTAAATGTAGTAGCGGCTGGGCCCCAGGCGGAGAGCTGTTTGGCGCACGTCCTTCCGCCGCCAAGGATCGCAGGGCAACATTCTTTGCCTCCTGTTGCCACCTCCTCCTACTCAGCTTCCTCCTCCTCTTCTTCCACCTGCTCATCCAGTCAGCCACACACCTTCACCACCAACTTCAGCAGAGCCCGGGGTAAACGTCAGCAGGCCATTCTGAAACTCATATGTTAGGGGGACAGGCCCCACACCGCACAGGAGTTGTGGCGGGGTATAGAACAACAGACCGACGAGTGGTTGCTGCCGGTGAGCCTCAAGCCCGGCCTGGTGGTGTGCGATTATGTGCGAAATCTCGTTGCAGCTCTGGGAATAGCCGGTTTGACGCACATCCCTTGCCTGGAGCATGTGCTGAATTTGGTGGTGCAGAAGTTCATTCACAACTACCCCGACATGTCAGAGCTGCTGCATAAAGTGCGGGCCGTCTGTTTGCGCTTCCGGCGTTCACATCCTGCCGCTGCTCGCCTGTCTGTGCTACAGCGTAACTTCGGCCTTCCCGCTCACCGCCTCATATGCGACGTGCCCACCAGGTGGAACTCCACCTTGCACATGCTGGACAGACTGTGCGAGCAGCAGCAGGCTATAGTGGTGTTCCAGCTGCAGCACGCACGGGTCAGTCACACTGCAGAACAGCACAACTTCACTACCAATGACTGAGCCTCCATGCGAGACCTGTGTGCCCTGTTGCGCAGTTTCGAGTACTGCAGCAATATGGCCAGTGGCGATGATGCCGTTATCAGCGTTACAATACCACTTCTATGTCTCCTTGAGAAAACACTTAGGGCGATGATGGAAGAGGAGGTGGCCCAGGAGGAGGAGGAGGAAGAGGGGTCATTTTTAGCACTTTCAGGCCAGTCTCTTAGAAGTGACTCAGAGGGAAGTTTTTTGCAACAGCAGAGGCCAGGTACAAATGTGGCCAGCCAGGGCCCACTACTGGAGGACGAGGAGGACGAGGATGAGGAGGAGGTGGAGGAGGATGAGGATGAAACATGGTCATAGCGGGGTGGCACCTAACGCAGCTCTGGCCCATCACTGGTGCGTGGCTGGGGGGAAAAGCAGGACGATGACGATACGCCTCCCACAGAGGACAGCTTGTCCTTACCTCTGGGCAGCCTGGCAAATGAGCGACTACATGCTGCAGTGCCTGCGCAACGACAGCAGAGTTGCCCTCATTTTAACGCGTGCGGACTACTAGGTTGCCACCCTGCTGGATCCACGGTACAAAGCTAATGTGCCCACCTTACTTCCTGCACTGGAGCGTGATAGGAAGATGCGCGAGTACAAGCGCACGTTGGTAGACGCGCTACTGAGAGCATTCCCAAATGTCGCAGGGGAACAAGTGGAAGCCCAAGGCCAAGGCAGAGGAGGAGCAAGAGGTCGCCAAGGCAGCTGTGTCACGGCCAGCTCCTCTGAGGACAGGGTTAGCATGGCAGAGATGTGGAAAAGTTTTGTCAACACGCCACAGCTAACTGCACCACCACCTGATACGCAACGTGTTAGCAGGAGGCAACATTTCACTAACATGGTGGAACAGTACGTGTGCACACCCCTCCACATACTGACTGATGGTTCGGCCCCATTCAACTTCTGGGTCTCTAAATTGTCCACGTGGCCAGAGCTAGCCTTTTATGCCTTGGAGGTGCTGGCCTGCCCGGCGGCCAGCGTTTTGTCTGAACGTGTATTCAGCACGGCAGGGGGCGTCATTGCAGACAAACGCAGCCGCCTGTCTGCAGCCAATGTGGACAAGCTGACGTTCATAAAAATGAACCAGGCATGGATCCCACAGGACCTGTCCATCCCTTGTGCAGATTAGACATTAACTACCTCTCCTTAACCATATATTATTATCCTCCAGGGCACTTCCTCATTCAATCCTACTTTTATTTTCATTTTACCATTATATTGCGGGGCAACCCAAAGTTGAATGAACCTCTCCTCTGTCTGGGTGCTGGGGCCTAAATATATGCCAATGGACTGTTCCAATGTTGGGTGACGTGAAGCATGATTCTCTGCTATGACATGAAGACTGATTCTCTGCTGCCTGGGCCTAAATATCTGACAATGGGGGCGGAGCCTAACCACTAAACAAGACGGAGGCTTGAGCAGGAGCTCTCTCCCATCAAACCCACATTACACAGCTTTTGCACACTTTAAATTGATCCGACATGGGCAAAATCAGAGATAGATCCAGAGATGCCCCTGATACCCCAAGATCTAAGAAAAGTCAGGGAGATATGGACAGGTTCTTTAATAAGAAGTCGGCACTATCCCCTGCCCGTGCAGCTAAGAAGGCGGCCCGCCGCATTAAAATAGAGGCAGAGCGGGAGTCAGAACAGGAGGATGGAGACGCTGATTATATGGACACTCCGGAGGAAGAAACAACACAGAAAGATAGCGATACGCTCACCAAAGCCTAGTTCAAGGAAACATTATCCCAAGCTTTGGCTCCTCTGCTTCAGGAGGTACGTGACCTGAGACACGATATGCGTGCCCTGGGGAATCGGGTCGAACAACTAGAGACCAGACAGGAACACATAGTGTCACACAGTGCTGGTATAATAACGGCAATAGAAGCGCAAGTCTCCTCTCTCAATAATGCTTTCCTCATGATTGAGGACCAAGAGAACAGGAGCCGATGCAAAAAAATCAGAATGAAGGGGCTGGATGAATCTGTCACCCCAGATAATTTGGAAGCAGCTGCTAAATCTTTGTTTGCCGAGCTGCTGGGAGATAACAGGGCTACAAAGATTATCATTGAAAGAATACATCGCTCCCTGCGCCCTACACCTAAAGAGGGTGAAGCCCCCTGGGATGTGATTTGCGGTCTTTTAAGCTACAGGGACACAGCAGCCATTTTACAAGCAGCCCGCAAGAGCACAGACCTCAAAATTGGGGATTCACCTATCCTGCTGTTTCAGGACATCGCTTCATCCACCTTAGCAAAACGCAGGATTCTAAAACCCTTGACTGATAACTTAAGGAGCAACACGCTTTTGTATAAATGGCTATACCCGTTCGGAGTCACATTTGCCAGGAGTGGTCGCCGCTGCGTTATACGTACTCCACAGGACTTACCCCAGGCCTGGAAGATCCTGGATATCCCTCCTATTAGGATGGACAATTGGCTTGCAGTGGACATTTCGGTCCCCAAACTTCCACAACTACTAATTCAAGAGGCCTGGTTCACACAGTCCAAACCAAAATCACCCAATAGCAGAAAGTTGCTGGGGAGAAGAGATCTTAACTGACCTTAATTGAATCCAAGTTATGCTGTATCCAGAGACTCTGTGTCTTGGAACTTTGGAGGACCTGTCACAGCTCTGCCGGCAGAAGATGCATTCTCCTAACAGCGCCACAGGTTACTACTGTCATGTTCATAGGTTTAGAAAAACCTGTTATATGTTCGCAGTTAATCGGATCTTACCTTAAGATGTCTTATGTGATAGGGCTTGTTAAGCCTCTCTACAGATGTGCATTCTTTTAGCTACCTCGATCGATAGCTTTAATAATTCAAGTATTCTTATGCTTTAATGTTGTAATTTTCCTGTTATAAGTAATGTGGGTTATGATGATCCGGGTTAGGATACATCTCGGTCCCTATATGTCCTGCTGCGGCTCACATCAGTGGCGCCTCTCCACTAGCCGTCTATCCCTTTGCCCATTTTCTCATACACCCAGTTCACTACCCTCATTGGTACTTAGCTTTTTAAGTCCCTTTATAATCGCACTCAGCTTATTTACAAGTTACGCATCTATCTCAATTCGCAGTCATATTTTCAACCCTTCTAACCATTATGGATTCGGCTTATTTGTCTCAACAGTAGTCTCACCCCTCTGCACGTCTACACAACTAGCTTATCTGCATTTTCTTCTATACTTTCCATGACAGATTTAAACATAACTACATTCAATGTCAGAGGTTGCAATACACCCCAGAAGCGATCTCAAATTCTCACTCTTTTAAAGAAAAATGGGAGTGACATATGCTTTCTCCAGGAGACTCATTTTAAAACTAATAAAATACCCCACGTACCCAAGCTGAGATATTCACAGTGGTTTCACAGCACGTATGGATCTGCCTCCAGGGGAGCATAGCAATTAGTAAGAATGTCCCATTTGTATTAACAGTTGCTCAGCAGGACCCTGAAGGCAGATTCCTATTTGTCAAAGGGAAGATTGGTCACTTGGTAGTAACCCTTGTATGTCTTTACACCCCTAATGTTAGGCAACACGGCTGGCTTAAGAAAACCCTTTCCAGACTCAATGACTTTGCTGAGGGGATTAAAATAATTGGTGGTGATTTGAATGTTTCCTTGAATCCCCAATTAGACTCGTCACTAGGTAGCTCCACCAAATCTCAGAAAACACTGGGAGGAATCCATAAGCTGTTAAATGATATGCATCTAACAGACACTTGGAGGACACTTAACACCACAGGGAAAGATTATTCCTTTTACTCGGCAGTTCACCAGTCTTACCAAAGACTTGACTAAATTTCCTTATCTAATTCTCACCTAACCATGCTGAAAAAGTCATCCATAGGTCCCATCACAATTTCCGACCATGCCCCGGTTACTTCCTCCATAAATTTCTCCAATCTCCCAGCAAGAGAATGGGTTTGGCGTTTAAATGAAACGTTATTAGACTCTGATAAACATATTGAGGACATTACCCTTAAACTATCCTACTACTTTCAAGAGAATAAACTACAAGACACATCTCAATCCATTATCTGGGAGGCCCACAAAGCCTTTATCCAGGGAGAATTTATAGCATTAGGATCCAAGATTAAAAAGAAGAGACAGAAAAAACTTGATTCCCTTATCCACCAAATCTCTGCGATTTGAATCTATTCAGAAACAATCCAAGAGGTCTGCTGCACTAGAAGAACTTGCATTCTTGAGGAGACAATTGAAGGAGCTACTCAATATTAAATGTGCAAAGGCTTATCAATATACAAAATGTAAACAATACATTCATGGTGATAAGGAAAACAAGTTTATGTCACATCAAGTCAAACAGAGAAAAGCTGCTCAGTTTGTCTCCTCAATCAAAACCAAGAATGGAAAATTGGTTTTGTCGACGGAAGCTATAGCGGAAGAGTTTTGTTCTTTCTTTGGGGCCTTATATAATCTGGATAGTTCTTTCTATGGGGCCTTATATAATCTGGAAACAGCACATGCACTATCTGATTCGGTGAGTGAAACAGATAGACAGCTTTCTGGATTCTTTAAATCTTCCTAAAATTAACCCGGAGGATAGCTCCTCATTGCTACAACCAATTACAGAAATGGAAGTACAGAAAATTATTAGAGGTATGCCCTTGGGTAAAGCCCCAGGACCAGATCGCCTACCCATAGGTTATTATAAAAAACTTTTAAATATATTATCCCCGCAACTAGTTCAACGGTGCCAAGCATTATCAGTAGGTGAAACCCTCCCGAGGCAATCATTAGAAGTAGAGTTGAGCGGACACCTGGATGTTCGGGTTCGAGAAGTTCGGCCAAACTTCTCGGAAATGTTCGGGTTCGGGAAAACAGCCCAGGAAAGGGCTAGAGGGCTGCAAATGGCAGCAACATGTAGGTAAATCCCCTGCAAACAAATGTGGATAGGGAAATGAATAAAATAAAAATAAAATAAATAAAAAATTAACCAATATCAATTGGAAAGAGGTCCCATAGCAGAGAATCAGGCTTTACGTCAGCCACCACTGCAACAGTCCATTGTCAGATATTTAGGCCCAGCACCCAGGCAGAGGAGAGAGGTCCCGTAACAGAGAATCTGTCTTCATGTCAGCAGAGAATCAGACTGCATGTCATAGCAGAGAATCAGGCTTCACGTCAGCCACCACTGCAACAGTCCATTGGCATATATTTAGGCCCAGCACACAGGCAGAGGAGAGAGGTCCCGTAACAGAGAATCTGTCTTCATGTCAGCAGAGAATTAGTCTGCATGTCATAGCAGAGAATCAGGCTTCACGTCAGCCACCACTGCAACAGTCCATTGTCAGATATTTAGGCCCTGCACCCAGGCAGAGGAGAGAGGTCCCGTAACAGAGAATCTGGCTTCATGTCAGCAGAGAATCAGTCTGCATGTCATAGCAGAGAATCAGGCTTCACGTCAGCCACCACTGCAACAGTCCATTGGCATATATTTAGGACCAGCACCCAGGCAGAGGTGAGAGGTCCCGTAACAGAGAATCTGGCTTCATGTCAGCAGAGAATCAGTCTGCATGTCATAGCAGAGAATCAGGCTTCATGTCAGCCACCAGTGCAACAGTCCATTGTCATATATTTAGGCCCAGCACCCAGGCAGAGGAGAGAGGTCCCGTAACAGAGAATCTGGCTTCATGTCAGCAGAGAATCAGTCTGCATGTCATAGCAGAGAATCAGGCTTCATGTCAGCCACCAGTGCAACAGTCCATTGTCATATATTTAGGCCCAGCACCCAGGCAGAGGAGAGAGGTCCTGTAACAGAGGATCTGGCTTCATGTCAGCAGAGAATCAGTCTGCATGTCATAGCAGAGAATCAAGCTTCACGTCAGCCACCACTGCAACAGTCCATTGTCAGATATTTAGGCCCAGCACCCAGGCAGAGGAGAGAGGTCCCGTAACAGAGAATCTGGCTTCATGTCAGCAGAGAATCAGTCTGCATGTCATAGCAGAGAATCAGGCTTCACGTCAGCCACCACTGCAACAGTCCATTGGCATATATTTAGGCCCCGGCACCCGGACAGAGGAGAGGTTCATTCAACTTTGGGTAGCCTCGCAATATAATGGTAAAATGAAAATAAAAATAGGATTGAATGATGAAGTGCCCTGGAGTACAATAATATATGGTTAAGGGGAGGTAGTTAATGTCTAATCTGGACAAGGGACGGACAGGTCCTGTGGGATCCATGCCTGGTTCATTTTTATGAACGTCAGCTTGTCCACATTGGCTGTAGACAGGCGGCTGCGTTTGTCTGTAATGACGCCACCAGCCGTGCTGAATACACGTTCAGACAAAACGCTGGCCGCCGGGCAGGCCAGCACCTCCAAGGCATAAAAGGCTAGCTCTGGCCAGGTGGACAATTTAGAGACCCAGAAGTTGAATGGGGCCGAACCATCAGTCAGTACGTGGAGGGGTGTGCACACGTACTGTTCCACCATGTTAGGCCACATGAACACGGCCGTTGTTCACGGCCGTGTGCGGGCCGTGTGCGGGCCGTGGAACCGCGGCCTGGATCCCTTCCTGTGAGCTGGAGCGCACGGCGTCACTGGTTGCTATGACGCCGTGCGCCCCCTGCTGCCGGCACAGTACAGTAATACACTGGTATAGATCATACCAGTGTAGTACTGTATTGCGGCGGCAGCAGGGAGCGCACGGCGTCATAGCAACCAGTGACGCCGTGCGCTCCAGCTCACAGGAAGGGATCCAGGCCGCGGTTCCACGGCCCGCACACGGCCGTGAACAACGGCCGTGTGCATGGGGCCTTAGTGAAATGTTGCCTCCTGCTAACACGTTGCGTATCAGGTGGTGGTGCAGTTAGCTGTGGCGTGTTGACAAAACTTTTCCACATCTCTGCCATGCTAACCCTGCCCTCAGAGGAGCTGGCCGTGACACAGCTGCCTTGGCGACCTCTTGCTCCTCCTCTGCCTTGGCCTTGGGCTTCCACTTGTTCCCCTGTGACATTTGGGAATTCTCTCAGTAGCGCGTCTACCAACGTGCGCTTGTACTCGCGCATCTTCCTATCACGCTCCAGTGCAGGAAGTAAGGTGGGCACATTGTCTTTGTAGCATGGATCCAGCAGGGTGGCAACCCAGTGGTCCGCACACGTTAAAATGTGGGCAACTCTGCTGTCGTTGCGCAGGCACTGCAGCATGTAGTCGCTCATGTGTGCCAGGCTGCCCAGGGGTAAGGACAAGCTGTCCTCTGTGGGAGGCGTATCGTCATCGTTCTGCCTTTCCCCCCAGCCACGCACCAGTAATGGGCCCGAGCTGCGTTGGGTTCCACCCCGCTGTGACCATGCTTCATCCTCATCCTCCTCCACCTCCTCCTCATCCTCGTCCTCCTCGTCCTTCAGTAGTGGGCCCTGGCTGGCCACATTTGTACCTGGCCTCTGCTGTTGCAAAAAACCTCCCTCTGAGTCACTTCGAAGAGACTGGCCTGAAAGTGCTAAAAATGACCCCTCTTTCTCCTCCTCCTCCTCCTCCTGGGCCACCTCCTCTTCCATCATTGCCCTAAGTGTTTTCTCAAGGAGACATAGAAGTGGTATTGTAACGCTGATAACGGCGTCATCGCCACTGGCCATGTTGGTGGAGTACTCGAAACAGCGCAACAGGGCACACTGGTCTCGCATGGAGGCCCAGTCATTGGTGGTGAAGTGGTGCTGTTCCGCAGTGCGACTGACCCGTGCGTGCTGCAGCTGAAACTCCACTATGGCCTGCTGCTGCTCGCACAGTCTGTCCAGCATGTGCAAGGTGGAGTTCCACCTGGTGGGCACGTCGCATATGAGGCGGTGAGCGGGAAGGCCGAAGTTACGCTGTAGCGCAGACAGGCGAGCAGCGGCAGGATGTGAACGCCGGAAGCGCGAACAGACGGCCCGCACTTTATGCAGCAGCTCTGACATGTCGGGGTAGTTGTTAATGAACTTCTGCACCACCAAATTCAGCTCATGCGCCAGGCAAGGGATGTGCGTCAAACCGGCTAGTCCCAGAGCTGCAACGAGATTTCGCCTATTATCGCACACCACCAGGCCGGGCTTGAGGCTCACCGGCAGCAACCACTCGTCGGTCTGTTGTTCTATACCACGCCACAACTCCTGTGCGGTGTGGGGCCTGTCCCCCAAACATATGAGTTTCCGAATGGCCTGCTGACGTTTACCCCGGGCTGTGCTGAAGTTGGTGGTGAAGGTGTGTGGCTGACTGGATGAGCAGGTGGAAGAAGAGGAGGAGGAAGCGGAGAAGGAGCAGGTGGCAACAGGAGGCAAAGAATGTTGCCCTGCGATCCTTGGCGGCGGAAGGACGTGCACCAAACAGCTCTCCGCCTGGGGCCCAGCTGCCACTACATTTACCCAGTGTGCAGTTAGGGAGATATAGCGTCCCTGGCCGTGCTTACTGGTCCACGTATCTGTGGTTAGGTGGACCTTGCTACAGATGGCGTTGCGCAGTGCACACTTGATTTTATCAGATACTTGGTTGTGCAGGGAAGGCACGGCTCTCTTGGAGAAGTAGTGGCGGCTGGGAACAACATACTGTGGGACAGCAAGCGACATGGGCTGTTTGAAGCTGTCTGTGTCCACCAGCCTAAATGACAGCATTTCATAGGCCAGTAGTTTAGAAATGCTGGCATTCAGGGCCAGGGATCGAGGGTGGCTAGGTGGGAATTTATGCTTTCTTTCAAATGTTTGTGAGATGGAGAGCTGAACGCTGCCATGTGACATGGTTGAGATGCTTGGTGACAGAGGTGGTGGTGGTGTTGGTGGTACATCCCTTGTTTGCTGGGCGGCAGGTGCCAACGTTCCTCCAGAGGCGGAGGAAGAGGCCGAGGCGGCAGCAGCAAAAGAGGCCGAGGCAACAGAAACAGAAGAGGCCGAGGCGGCAGTAGCAGAAGAGGCCGAGGCGGCAGCAGCAGAAGAGGTAGCAGGGGGAGCCTGAGTGACTTCCTTGTTTTTAAGGTGTTTATTCCACTGCAGTTCATGCTTTGCATGCAGGTGCCTGGTCATGCAGGTTGTGCTAAGGTTCAGAATGTTAATGCCTCGCTTCAGGCTCTGATGGCACAGCGTGCAAACCACTCAGGTCTTGTCGTCAGCACATTGTTTGAAGAAGTGCCATGCCAGGGAACTCATTGAAGCTGCCTTTGGGGTGCTCGGTCCCAGATGGCGGCGGTCAGTAGCAGGCGGAGTCTCTTGGCGGCGGTTGTTCTGCTTTTGCCCACTACTCCCTCTTTTGCTACGCTGTTGGCTCGGTCTCACCACTGCCTCTTCCTCCGAACTGTGAAAGTCAGTGGCATGACCTTCATTCCATGTGGGGTCTAGGACCTCATCGTCCCCTGCATCGTCTTCCACCCCGTCTTGATCCCTGACCTCCTGTTCAGTCTGCACAGTGCAGAAAGACGCAGCAGTTGGCACCTGTGTTTCGTCATCATCAGAGACTTGCTGAGGTGGTATTCCCATGTCCTCATCATCAGGAAACATAAGTGGTTGTGCGTCAGTGCATTCTATGTCTTCCACCGCTGGGGAAGGGCTAGGTGGATGCCCTTGGGAAACCCTGCCAGCAGAGTTTTCAAACAGCATAAGAGACTGCTGCATAACTTGAGGCTCAGACAGTTTCCCTGATATGCATGGGGGTGATGTGACAGACTGATGGGGTTGGCTTTCAGGCGCCATCTGTGCGCTTTCTGCAGAAGACTGGGTGGGAGATAATGTAAACATGCTGGATCCACTGTCGGCCACCCAATTGACTAATGCCTGTACCTGCTCAGGCCTTACCATCCTTAGAACGGCATTGGGCCCCACCATATATCGCTGTAAATTCTGGCGGCTACTGGGACCTGAGGTAGTTGGTACACTAGGACAAGTGGATGTGGCAGAACAGCCACGTCCTCTCCCAGCACCAGAGGGTCCACTAACACCACCACGACCATGTCCACATCCGCGTCCCTTACTAGATGTTTTCCTCATTGTTATCGTTCACCACAACAAAAATATTATTTGGCCCAATGTATTGTATTCAAATTCAGCTAAATATATACATTTGAGGCCTAGTATTTAGGCGCTGGGTGACAGGTATAGGTTTACTGACAGAATTAGACTTGGAAATGCACAGTAGCGTGTGTGTGAAGTTATTCAGAATGACCCTATGTGCACCTTGAATCTGATATACCCATTTAGGGATGTATTTAAAGTAAGCCTGATACAGCAGAAACCACTAAATTAGGAATTTGCTAAATTGGGAATTGTATTTCAACCCAGAACAAAAAATGTGCTTTGACGGACACTAAATAACTTGCCCAGCCACAACAGTACAGCAGTAACGACAGATTTAGCAGGATATAAATTTGAGGCCTAGTATTTAGGCGCTGGGTGACAGGTATACGTTTTGTCGGAATATTTATGCTGTCTCCGATTGACAGTCTATATGATTTATGTGAATAAATTAAAATCGGTAATAAAGGAGATTCTAACTTATTATCATAAATATCAAGCTAAAACAAGCTCGTGATCTGCGTTGAATTGAAGACAAAACCCAGTTACAGACAAAATATATATGTAATTTATTAATTCATTTTATAGTGCAAAATAATAGATATAATAAAATTGGCGGTAATAAAATTCACTCAATGATATGCAAAATAGTGGTAAAGACAAAAATAATTGAGAACCTATATATATATTTATATATATACACAATTATGCCTTCTTATAATAATACCCCTCACTTATTTTAAAAGTCAATTTAATACTTGATTTCTCTCAGCCGACAAATGTCCGATTAAACCCAAACCTGGTTTATCTTTTATCTATATAAATATATATATATTATCAACCATACTGGTCTAGAACTGAATTCAGTTCCTTGGAGATAATACCGTGTTTTCACTAGTATATTTTTAATCTCCCTGTATTGGATTAATTTTCAGGATGATGCTGCAGGTACACCCCAATCTTATTCCAAAACAGATACTATACACAAAGTATGGTTAATTGAATATATATATAGATATGTATTATATTAATAATTATCCTATAAAATATAGGTAAGGTTATACTATACCAAAATGTCAGCTAGCAGAAATCAGTTTCAATGGTTCTAAGATGGCTGCCTCCAATGACTGGCAAGGTGGTCAGGGTTGGATCTGGTCTTTTGATGATGTTCAGAGAGAGAGAGAGAGAGCCCCCTTCTGTCAACCCATACCATCTTTTTATCCTCTCTTAGCAAGGGCTTGGCCAAGTTTTATCATTAACTAGTGACCTCACTTTATAATTAATAGAACCTCCCTCTAGGGAAAAATATACCCTAGATCTTTGTTACCCTAACACTAGATGCCACTAGTATTCCATACAAAAATCAAAGCACTCACTTATTTCTCTTATTTATATAATAGCAATAAATGTTATCTAAGGTTTAAGACAAAACCTTGAGAAGATCTTGAAGAGACAATGACTTTTATACTTGGTCAACTACCTTGTGTATCCTTAAGTTTTTGACCAGACTTAATTAAATCAAGATAAATAGGGCTATCTCAATTCATTGTTCTTGGAGGAGACAGGGTTTGTTCATGATCACCTGTGTCCACATTTCTCCATTCAAGGAAATAAATAATTAATTTGTGTGTTACACTGAGACAGATTCTAAACATGACAGAGGAGTTTATACCTCGTTTCTAATCTTAAAACTGAATATATCTATGAGGACTATACTCTTATATATATACTATATATTCAGCACACCTATTAAAATTGGTAATATAAAATCAATCTATTCCTATATTGATTAATATAAAAACCACAAAGAAAGATTAGAGTCTTTCTATTCACTAAAATCATCAGACCTCAAAGACATTGTCTTATCTAGGCAGTTACATTTCATTAGACCTTGGGACATCTCCTTCTCACAAAACAGACCTAGGTAAACACTTTGGTATATATCGTAAACCTTAGGTTAGCAATTTCAGAGTAAAACAAAATCCTGAATTCACTCTGCCTTAAAATAAGACAAAATGGTTGCCCCTTAGGCTCATGTCCATACTCTTATATAGGCCTTATACTTATGGACCTTATTCATACCCAAAAGTTCTGACAGTTTACTGACAGAATTAGACTTGGAAATGCACAGTAGCGTGTGTGTGAAGTTATTCAGAATGACCCTATGTGCACCTTGAATCTGATATACCCTTTTAGGGATAGATTTCAAATAGCTCTGATACAGCAGAAACCAATAAATTAGGAAATTGCTAAATTGGGAATTGTATTTCAACCCAGAACAAAAAATGTGCTTTGACGGACACTAAATAACTTGCCCAGCCACAACAGTACAGCAGTAACGACAGATTTAGCAGGATATAAATTTGAGGCCTAGTATTTAGGCGCTGGGTGACAGGTATACGTTAACTGACAGAATTAGACTTGGAAATGCACAGTAGCGTGTGTGTGAAGTTATTCAGAATGACCCTATGTGCACCTTGAATCTGATATACCATTTTAGGGATAAATTTAAAGTAGGCCTGATACAGCAGAAACCACTAAATTAGTAAATTGCTAAATTGGGAATTGTATTTCAACCCAGAACAAAAAATGTGCTTTGACGGACACTAAATAACTTGCCCAGCCACAACAGTACAGCAGTAACGACAGATTTAGCTAGATATAAATTTGAGGCCTAGTATTTAGGCGCTGGGTGACAGGTATAGGTTTACTGACAGAATTAGACTTGGAAATGCACAGTAGCGTGTGTGTGAAGTTATTCAGAATGACCCTATGTGCACCTTGAATCTGATATATCTTTTTAGGGATAAATTTAAAGTAGGCCTGAAACAGCAGAAACCACTAAATTAGGAAATTGCTAAATTGGGAATTGTATTTCAACCCAGAACAAAAAATGTGCTTTGACGGACACTAAATAACTTGCCCAGCCACAACAGTACAGCAGTAACGACAGATTTAGCTAGATATAAATTTGAGGCCTAGTATTTAGGCGCTGGGTGATAGGTATAGGTTTACTGACAGAATTAGACTTGGAAATGCACAGTAGCGGGTGTGTGAAGTTATTCTGAATGACCCTATGTGCACCTTGAATATGATATACCCTTTTAGGGATAGATTTCAAATAGCTCTGATACAGCAGAAACCACTAAATTATGAAATTGCTAAATTGGGAATTGTATATCAACCCAGAACAAAAAATGTGCTTTGACGGACACTAAATAACTTGACCAGCCGCTCCAGTAACTACAGATTTAGCTGGATATAAACTTGAGGCCTAGTATTTAGGCGCTGGGTGACAGGTATACGTTTACTGAAAGAATTAGACTGGGATATGGCCAAAAAATAACCACACTATTGCTGGTTAAATGCACTTGGTGACAGGCGCAGCTTGCCCCTGATGTAGTTTATGGCCAAAAAATAAACAGACTATTGCTGGTTAAATGCACTTGGTGTGACAGCGTCACCCTGATGTAGGCTTTAGCCAAAAAACAACCACACCATTGAGGGTTAAATGCACTTGGTGACAGGCGCAGCTTGCCCCTGATGTAGTATATGGCCAAAAAATAAACAGACTATTGCTGGTTAAATGCACTTGGTGTGACAGCTTCACCCTGATGTAGGCTTTAGCCAAAAAACAACCACACCATTGAGGGTTAAATGCACTTGGTGACAGGCGCAGCTTGCCCCTGATGTAGTATATGGCCAAAAAATAAACAGACTATTGCTGGTTAAATGCACTTGGTGTGACAGCTTAACCCTGATGTAGGCTTTAGCCAAAAAACAACCACACCATTGAGGGTTAAATGCACTTGGTGACAGGCGCAGCTTGCCTCTGATGTAGTATATGGCCAAAAAATAAACAGACTATTGCTGGTTAAATGCACTTGGTGTGACAGCTTCACCCTGATGTAGGCTTTAGCCAAAAAACAACCACACCATTGAGGGTTAAATGCACTTGGTGACAGGCGCAGCTTGTGCTGGCGCACCACAAGACACAAAATGGCCGCCGATCACCCCAGAAAAAAGTGACTGACAAACAGTCTGGGCAGTCTAAAAACAGTGAGCAATTGAGTATCAGCAGCTCAATGATCCACAGCTGCAGATCGATCAATTAATCAAGTCCTTTGGAGGAGTTAATCTGCCTAATCTCGCCCTACTGTCGCAGCCGCAACCTCTCCCTATGCTGATCAGAGCAGAGTGACGGGCGGCGCTATGTGACTCCAGCTTAAATAGAGGCTGGGTCACATGGTGCTCTGGCCAATCACAGCCATGCCAATAGTAGGCATGGCTGTGATGGCCTCTTGGGGCAAGTATTATGACGCTTGTTGATTGGCTGCTTTGCAGCCTTTCAAAAAGCGACAAGAAAGCGACGAACACCGAACCCGAACCCGGACTTTTACGAAAATGTCCGGGTTCGGGTCCGTGTCACGGACACCCCAAAATTCGGTACGAACCCGAACTATACAGTTCGGGTTCGCTCATCCCTAATTAGAAGCCATAATCACAATTATCCCGAAAGAAGGCAAAGATACCCGGGATTGTGGTAGTTATAGACCCATATCTTTGCTCAACATAGATGTCAAAATCTGGGCCAAAATTCTCGCGTCTAGGCTTAGTTCCATAATACCCCGTATTATCAACATAGAACAAGCAGGCTTCGTGAAAGGGAGAGAGGGTAATTCCCAATCTTGTCGACTTATAAATGCTATTTTCCGGGCCAGGAAAAACTCTAAGCCCATGGTATTATTAAGTACAGACACGGAAAAGGCGTTTGATCGGGTTAGTTGGCTATATACTCAGCGCACTTTGCACAGATTCGGGATTCCTGATCTATTCATAAAAGCTATAATGTCTCTATATCGGAACCCTAGTGCCAAAGTCAGAGTTAACGGCACCCTGTCCAAATCCTTTTCCATTACCAATGGCACCAGGCAGGGCTGCCCCCTGTCACCTTCCCTGTTCATAATGGTGACACTACATAAAACTGTACATAAATGCGCAGCTTTTGCTGATGACTTGATGCTGCTAATAACGAACCCCAAACATGCAAACATTCTCCACTTTTGGCACCCTATCTAATTTTAAAATAAATTACTCAAAATCGGTGGCAATGGGCGTTGCTTTGACTTCCCAGACAGTACACTAACTTAAAACGTCCTTTCCGTTCAAATGGAATGAAAACTCCCTCACCTACCTAGGAATTTAGCTCACAAAAGACCCCTCTAACCTATTCAGAATAAATTACCTGCCCCTACTGAAAAAGATACAAACTCAACTCCAGTCATTAACATTACCTTGGGTTTCCTGGATTGGACGCAAAAACCTTCTCCAAATATATATTGTTCCAAAATTAATGTACCTCCTTCAAATGGTTCCCATTTACATCCTTAACTCGTACTTTAAGAAAGTCAGACAGGCATTAGCTTCATTCCTGTGGAAAGATAAAAAACCTAGGGTAGCACATGATAAACTAATCAGAACTCGTATGAATGGAGGTATGGGTTTGCCGGACATACAGTATTATTATAAAGCGATCCACTTGAAACGTTGGTTACAAGTATGTGTCCCCAAATACCAAACACTTGGGGTGGACATAGAACTAGACCTTATGTCCAGTAAACAACAAGTGGGGTTATGGGGAATTACTACACCCAGTAATGCTCCCACTGGCTTATCTAAGGGTATATACCTGATCATGCGAAATCTTCAGTCTGAAGTCCACCTTCTCTCAGATCCCCCTGTTGGCTTACCAGCAACATTTATTCCTTACCTAATTAGACCAGAAGTTCCCGACATTCCACAATTCTGGAATAATCTAAAGAAAGTGGCGTTAACTGATTTGCTACCAGCAGTGAAACAAAAGGAGGAAATCCTTACCCTAAGTTCTAAATACACTAAAGGAGGAGATTCCCTGGCAAAGCTAGAATTTAATAATGTATGTCAAACTCTCTGCACCAAATACATTAGCACACCTGTCCCAACCTGGTTTGAACAGCTCTCTTCTCACAATAACCTCCCAAGACACAGTGTTTCGCTTCTGTACAAGCGCTTAATACCCAATAAAGGAAGCAGTATTCCAGCCTTCATAAGAGCTTGGGAAAGTGATCTTGACCGGCCTTTTTCTCCTCAGATTTTCTTGAGATCCCATGGTTTCTCCAGATGTATAAAAGTGCAGGAATACTCTTTTAAAACACTGACCAGGTGGTACAATGACCCCCATAAGCTCTTCAGAATGGGCTGAATGGAAAATGATACATGCTGGAGGTGTAGGTCCCAGAAAGGTACGCTAGGCCATATTATGTGGTCGTGCCCCTTGATTCGTTCGTTTTGGGAACAGGTTGAGCAAAAAATAAATGTAATTTGTGGCACTACAATAGAATTATCACCCCACTCAGTTCTTCTGTGGTTACCTTCCAAAACATGGAAGCCTTCGATGTATGAATTACCTACCCTTTTAGTCCAAGCAGCACGGTTACTAATACCAGTGAATTGGCTTAATACCTCTCCTCCTTCACTAAAAAGCTGGTACGAAAAGATTGACCAAATTTTCCTGATGGAGGAACTGGCTAGTTGGGCATCCAGATCGCATGCTAAGTTTCATAAATTATGGAATCCATGAAAATTGTTCCGAGATTCCCCGGGCAACTAAGAGATCTCTGACATTTGACCCACCAACCCCAAAACTTTGGTCAAGGTTTTGACATTGAACCTGTGACCACCATACACAACGTGTAGAGAGACAGTAGTAAGCTTCTTATGCCTTTATCCTGATATCATTTTGGTTAGTACCTGAATTCTCCATAACTTCTTTATTTATATAAGCAATAACCTCAGCTGATGTGCATTATTTCCGTACTTGACTTTTACGATTGTATATTGTAATGACAATGTGTATTATTCTCCTTGTCCCCCCCCCTCCTATTTCCCCCCTCCTTATCCCCCCCCCCTTTTTCCTACCCCCCCTATGTGATTTTCATTACATCTCAGCATACGATCTCATTGTTTTGATAATGGGTTTGTTGGATAACATAATGCTTTCAATATACTGTCATATATTCATTGTCAACTGACATACCTTTTCAATAAAAAGAGACTTGTTAAAAAAAAAAATCTGACAATGGACTGTTCCAGTGTTGGGTGACGTAAAGCATGATTCTCTGCTATGACATGAAGACTGATTCTCTGCTGACATGCAGCGAGATTCTCTGTTACGGGACCTGTCTCCTCTGCCTGGGTCTAAATATCTGACAATGGACTGTTCCAGTGTTGGGTGACGTGAAGCATGATTCTCTGCTATGACATGAAGACTGATTCTCTGCTGACATGAAGCCAGATTCTCTGTTACGGGACCTCTCTCCTCTGCCTGGGTGCCTGGGCCTAAATATCTGACAATGGACTGTTCCAGTGTTGGGTGACGTAAAGCATGATTCTCTGCTATGACATGAAGACTGATTCTCTGCTGACATAAAGCCAGATTCTCTGTTACGGGACCTCTCTCCTCTGCCTGGGTACCTGGGCCTAAATATCTGACAATGGACTGTTCCAGTGTTGGGTGACGTTAAGCATGATTCTCTGCTATGACATAAAGACTGATTCTCTGCTGACATGAATCCAGATTCTCTGTTACAGGACCTCTCTCCTCTGGCTGGGTGCCTGGGCCTAATTATATGCCAATGGACTGTTACAGTGGTGGGTGACGTGTGAAGCCTGATTCTCTGCTATGCCATGCAGACTGATTCTCTGCTGACATGAAGCCAGATTCTCTGTTACTGGACCTCTCTCTTCTGCCTGGGTGCCTGGGCCTAAATATATGACAATGGACTGTTACAGTGGTGATTGACGTGAAGCCTGATTCTCTGCTATGACATGCAGACTGATTCTCTGCTGACATGAAGCCAGATTCTCTGTTACGGGACCTTTCTCCTCTGCCTGGGTCTAAATATATGCCAATGGACTGTTCCAATGTTGGGTGACGTGAAGTCTGATTCTCTGCTATGACATGCAGACTGATTCTCTGCTGACATGAAGCCAGATTCTCTGTTACGGGACCTCTCTCCTCTGCCTGGGTCTAAATATATGCCAATGGACTGTTCCAATGTTGGGTGACGTGAAGCCTGATTCTCTGCTATGACATGCAGACTGATTCTCTGCTGACATGAAGCCAGATTCTCTGTTACGGGACCTCTCTCCTCTGCCTTGGTGCCTGGGCCTAAATATATGACAATGGACTGTTACAGTGGTGGGTGACGTGAAGCCTGATTCTCTGCTATGACATGCAGACTGATTCTCTGCTGACATGAAGCCAGATTCTCTGTTATGGGACCTCTCTCCTCTGCCTGGGTGCCTGGGCCTAAATATATGACAATGGACTGTTGCAGTGGTGGCTGACGTGAAGCCTGATCCTCTTCTATGACATGCAGACTGATTCTCTGCTGACATGAAGCCAGATTCTCTGTTAAGGGACCTCTCTCCTCTGGCTGGGTGCCTGGGCCTAAATATATGACAATGGACTGTTACAGTGGTGGGTGACATGAAGCCTGATTCTCTGCTATGACATGCAGACTGATTCTCTGCTGACATGAAGCCAGATTCTCTGTTAAGGGACCTCTCTCCTCTGGCTGGGTGCCTGGGCCTAAATATATGACAATGGACTGTTGCAGTGGTGGCTGACGTGAAGCCTGATTCTCTGCTATGACATGCAGACTGATTCTCTGCTGACATGAAGCCAGATTCTCTGTTATGGGACCTCTCTCCTCTGGCTGGGTGCCTGGGCCTAAATATATGACAATGGACTGTTACAGTGGTGGGTGACGTGAAGCCAGATTCTCTGCTATGGGACCTCTCTCCAATTGATATTGGTTAATTTTTATTTATTTTATTTTTATTTGTATTCATTTCCCTATCCACATTTGTTTGCAGGGGATTTACCTACACGTTGCTGCCTTTTGCAGCCTTCTAGCTCTTTCCTGGGCTGCTTTACAGCCTTTTTAGTGCCGAAAATTTCGGGTCCCCATTGACTTCAATGGGGTTCGGGACGAAGTTCCGAACCCGAACATCCAGGTGTCCGTTCAACTCTATTAGGGACGCAACAGGAGGTGACCTGCTCCCTAATTCTGTGTTCCTGGCGAGTAGCGACTGGACATCTTCCTTCACCGCACGGCTGAGGATTTCCCCCATCCTCAGCCGTGAC
This sequence comes from Bufo gargarizans, assembly GCF_014858855.1. Classification (NCBI taxonomy): domain Eukaryota; kingdom Metazoa; phylum Chordata; class Amphibia; order Anura; family Bufonidae; genus Bufo; species Bufo gargarizans. The sequence continues at coordinate 619,240,501 of NC_058081.1, read as the reverse complement.
AATCAGGCTTTACGTCACCCAACACTGGAACAGTCCATTGTCAGATTTTTAGCCCCCGGCACCCAGACAGAGGAGAGAGGTCCCATAACAGAGATTCAGGCTTCATGTCAGCAGAGAATCAGTCTTCATATCATAGCAGAGAATCAGGCTTCACGTCACCCAACACTGGAACAGTCCCTTGTCATATATTTAGGCCCTGGCACCCAGACAGAGGAGAGAGGTCCCATAACAGAGAATCAGGCTTCATGTCAGCAGAGAATCAGTCTTCATGTCATAGCAGAGAATCATGCTTCACGTCACCCAACACTGGAACAGTCCATTGTCATATATTTAGTAGTGTTAAGCGCGAATATTCGAATTGCGAATTTTTTCTCGAATATCGCAATTTCGAGATTTCGCGAATATTTAGAATATCGTTCTATATATTCACGAAATAGAATATTCTGCCGACTTCGGTGCTCATGGAGCGTCCCCATCACCATGGGAACGTCTCCATATACTAGAATGTACTGTCGGATTTGAGAATTACGTTGAAATCGCAATTCGATTAATTCAAGTTATAATAATCGAATTGCGATTTCAACTTAACACTGCTATATTCCATATTCGTTCATTCTAGCCTAATATGTAATATAGCAGTGATAAGTTGTAATCGCAATCCGATTAATTCAAGTTTTAATAATCGAATTGCGATTTCAACCTAACACTGCTATATTCCATATTAGGCTAGAATTAACGAATATGGAATATAGCAGTGTTAAGTTGAAATCGCAATTCGATTATTATAACTTGAAATAATCAAATTGCGATTTCAACTTTTACGTATATTCTTAATATTGCTCTAACTTCGTCTTTTAGAATATTCGTAATATTCTAAAAGACGAAGTTAGAGCAATATTACAAAATTTCGTAAAATATTCTATATGTGTATTTTACGAAATTTCGTAATATTGCTCTAACTTCGTCTTTTTGAATATTCGTAATATTCTAAAAGACGAAGTTAGAGCAATATTAAGAATATACGTAAAAAGTTATAATAATCGAATTGAGATTTCAACTTTACACTGCTATATTCCATATTCGTTAATTCTAGCCTAATATGGAATATAGCAGTGCTAAGTTGAAATCGCAATTCGATTAATTCAAGTTATAATAATCGAATTGCGATTTCAACTTCTTATGAGTGACGTAATCGTGTCACGTGACATGTGCCCTGGTTTTGGTTTTGGTTTTGCATTGCTTCCTGTGGAGTTTTCTGTCTTAAAATCGGCGAAAATGGGCAAAATTCGATTTCAAAAGGATGAAGAAGAAATTATTCTCACTGTAAGTAATATTGTATTACAGCACTGTATTTTATTTCATATTGCATGCATGTCAGAACAATATTTAGCATTAGCAACACTTGACCTACAGCTTATTACTACTTTCACACTTGCGTTCGGAGCGGATCCGTCTGGTGTCTGCACAGACGGATCCGCTCCTATAATGCAGACGATGGGATCCGTTCAGAACGGATCCGTCTGCATTATATTTAAGAAAAAAAGTCTAAGTCCAATTTGTATTTTACATTGAAAGTCAATGGGGGACGGATCCGTTTGAAATTGCACCATATTGTGTCAACGTCAAATGGATCCATCCCCATTGTAGATTGAGTGTATGCAAATATTTTATTTTAATTTTTTCCGTTCACATAGCTATATGAGGCCTTTTTTTTTGCGGGACAAGATGCATTTTTTAATGCCACCATTTAATTTACCATGTTTTGCATTAGAAAAAAATTGTTTATATGTAAAATTGGGAAAGGGTGGTGATTCAAACTTTTAATATAGTGGTGTTTATTAAACTTTATTAACTTTTTTTTTTACAGCAATTAGCCCCCATAGGGGTCTCGTACATGGGATCTTTTGATCCCGTCTCCTATTCACGATAATAGAGATCTATTACGGTGAATAGGATTCTTACACACTCCATTCTGCGCTGTGCCTCGTGCATAGCTCAGTATGGAGAAAGCCATGGCCGGCCTGAATAGCTTCAGCAGCGTCCATGCTGCCATGGCAACCGATCGGAGCCCCGCGATTTCACTGCGGGGCTCCGATTGGAAGGAAGATGGAGGCGCATCACGTCACAGGTGTCGCACTGAGCCTTGATTGCGGTACCTGAGGGGTTGAATGGCAGGGGCGGCGCGATCGCCGCTTCCTGTTAGTGCAGCCGGATGTCGGCTGTATCATATAGCCGGCTCACTGCAGAGGCCCGCTCCATACATCCCCTGTCACGCAATGACATACCTTTACATGATAATGTGTGAAGGGGTTAAAGGCGTAACTACTTTTTGATTATTTTTTTGTGGATATTTCTTTGAATATTTGTATAATAAAAAAATTGTGATGATATGCTTTCATCTTTATCCTTCAGCGCTTTCTGGAGCGGGGATACCCATGGACCAGCAAGAGGGTCGAAAAAGAGGCCATCGTGCAGTCTGTCCGGGTCCAATTAAAATTAAAAACCGGCTTATGGCGCGACCCCAAGGCCATACAAAAAAAGTTTTGTGACCTGAAGCGGCTTCACAAAGAAAAGGTCGATGAGTACAGTCGGCGATTACTGCCCAGGTACAATGCTTACATGATTTTGTATCTCTCTACAACACTCAGTAATGTATATATTCAGTTATGCTGCTAATCCGTACAGATGTAGTAGGGTTAACACACAACCTCTTAACTTATCACGAAATCTTGAAACACAAGGTATTTTTAAAATATCTTAACACATTTAATTGCATGAAGTTTACATAACGCGTCTCATAAAGCCTGTGTGTTACCTCTGCTACATCCGTGTTTCATCCCTTTTCAAATGATTACTTAATACCTGTTGTGACATGTACAAAATCTTCCGGTTACATCATACATCTCTACCTCGCTGAGATTGTATATATATTGCTATACACACAGCGCGGTACCGATGTATGATGTCACCGGATGATTTCATACGTTTCACACGTTTATATCTACATAAACTGCAAACATCATTCAGCATTCCGGTCAACGTCCCCGACCATTAGATACATCCCCCACTTAATTTGCATGGGATTATAGATTATATATATATATATATATATATATATATATGTGTTCCGCAAAAACTATAAAACGCAACCATTGATTTAAAAAGTATACACATCTCTTGCTACCTGGAAATAAATCTTGCAGGGTCTCGGCTCTCTACAACGTACACGAGATTCCTCAAAAATGACCTGTATTATCCAATACAAGCGTGCCAGACTTTCACTTACCCTGGGTTCACACCTGAGCGTTCTGAAAGGAGCACTCTGTATGCGCGATTGTACCGGCGTTTACAATCGCGCATACAGAGACAAGCGAACGCCCATTGTCGCGCGTTCCTGAAAGTCTATGTACGGGAATGCACGACAAAACGCCCCAAAGAAGCTCAAGAACTTTTTTGAGCGTAGGGCGTTTTTCAGCGCGTTCAAACGTGCTGTAAAACGCTCAAGTGTGAACCAGGGCCATAGGGAAGCATTGGTTTTCATGTGTTGAGCATTTTACAGCGCGTTTGAACGCACTGTAAAACGCTCAGGTGTGAACCCAGCGTAAAATCCTAACTGCCAATTGACGGGAGCTGTGGAGTTCACAGTTAAAGGGGCGTTCACCGTGAAAGTCACTGTGTATTAGGGCCGGTCACCATCAAAGTCACTGTTAAAGGGCGGTCACCGTCAAAGTGACACTTAAAGGGGAGACTTTAAGCCTCCTTCTAATTATAAAGTTACCGTGACAACTAAATCAACAGATCTTCAAAATGCGGCTTAGCAGACAGTATAACGCTGGCAGCCACAAAAAATTATATACCCAACATAACACCATCCAATAACCCCTCATCTAATTCCGAACTGTTGTTTGCTTTACCTAAGCATCCAATACCCAGTCACAATACCCTATAGGGCACCTTCCTAGCAAATCCCATGTTACCTCATCCTACCTTGTAACTTAGACTGTTTTTTTTTTTTTAAAAAAAAAGGTAAATCCACTATTGGTATAATTCATAATCCCATGCAGATTCCACCATATAGGAATTTCTTGATCTTTACCTTGGTTATGGTTTATGAGTTGTTTGTGTAAATTCTTAACATTGTGTCATTATTACAGGTCAACCCCTTCCCTCGATCCGCCACCACAAAAAAAAAAAGTTAACAAGAAGCAGGGAGAAAATGTGGAGGCGCCCATGGAGGAGGAGAGGGCAAATGTCGAGGCGGCCATAGAGGAGGAGGGGGAAAATGTAGAGGCCACTTCCCCCCAAGATGTATGTGAGACAGAGGCCACTGAGGAGGAGGCCAGACCTTCCCAGCCACCTGATTCGGCCCCCCCAGCTCCAGAAGAGGAGGAAGAGGTGGTCTCCATCCCCCCGGGGAGGGTAAATATGTGCACACATTACTATAATTTGATATACATAACATATTCACAAGCATCCCACGATCCGCACAACACCCTGCATCTCCGGAGCTGTAATGCACATGTGTAATGAATCTGACTAATAGCAGCCCTTAAGGCTACTTTCACACTAGCGTTCGGGGCTCCGCTTGTGAGTTCCGTTTGAAGGCTCTCGCAAGCGGCCCCGAACGCTTCCGTCCAGCCCTAATGCATTCTGAGGGGAAACGGATCCGCTCAGAATACATCAGTCTGGCAGCGTTTGGCCTCCGCTCCGCTCAGCAGGTGGACACCTGAACGCTGCTTGTAGCGATCGGGTGTCCGCCTGGCCGTGCGGAGGCAAACTGATCCGTCCAGACTTACAATGTAAGTCAATGGGGACGGATCCGTTTGAAGTTGACACAATATGGCTCAATTTTCAAACGGATCTGTCCCCCATTGACTTTCAATGCAAAGTCTGGACGGATCCGTTTGCACTATCATGAACAAAAAGAAAAAAAACGCAGGTGTGAAAGTAGCCATAGTTAACATGGCTGCCTGTTTAGCCGAGTTGCATTTGCACCCCGCTTTACAAACGATTATGCCTGGGGGCAGGGTGTTTGTTGGTCCGTAATAGATTGTCCCTCTGCATCAAGTCACGTTTCGCTGAGGCCTACGCTTAATGGCCGGTCGTGAAGTGGTTAAAAGTGGTAACAATGAGGGGACAACAGAAACTAGTGTTATATTAAAATAAAAAAAATGCACTATTTGTCTTATAAGTAACCCTAATTTTAATTATAATATTTTTTTTTTTCCAGTTGTGAACATGGCCATACAAGAGCTGGAGGCCACCAAACAAGAATTCCGAAAAAATATAGCGGAGCTAAAAAAAATTCAGCAACGCTTTAATCGGAAGTTGCGGCAAATGGAGGAAATAAACCTCCACCAGCTCCGAAAACTGGACAAAATAGTTTCGGAGCTGAAAAAGTTGCCATAGAGGCTCTCTTTATTATTTTTGTTTTAATAAATACATTTTTTACAGTTTGATAACGTGTGTTGTTTTTTATTTTTATGTAATGTTACGGTGTAATTTTAGACATTTGTTGTAAGGCCCCTTTATTCCAGGGTCAGGAGGACAGACAGCAGAACAGACAGCATTAGGTACCTGGTAAGGCTACTTTCACACTAGCATTCAGGGCTCCGACCATAAGCGGCGCCATGTCTATTACCCTGTTTCCATGTAACTACGGCTGCTGTATGTAATGATAATGAATTATTACTTTGGCCCAGACTAAATTGCCCGTACTGTAACCCCATTGGTTACAATAAAACAAAACACAACAAATTTTATAGAACAATAAAGTTTTATAAAACAATCTTTAAATAAAAAAACAGCCCCAAAAAAAAAATAAAAAAAAAAATATTAAGGCAATTTTTTTATTTCTTTGATTTTTTGCAGCAGTCCATCCATGGCCTTTTTGTTGGCCTCCTCTTCTAGGGTCAGCTCGTCCCTCACCCTTTTCAGCAGCTGCGCCCTCAATTTTTTCATTCGGTCGCACTGCTCCTGCTGCACTTTTTTTACTTCTGTCAATAAGTTGTTTATTGCTGTAAAAGTAAAGGAAATATACATTTTAAATCTACTTTAAAAGACAATCATTGTTTGGTGTATAAAGCAGATAAAGCCCTGTCTGACCCAGGAAGAAGTACATCAGCGACTTAAAAAGATTAAAATAGACAAATCGCCAGGACTGGATGGCATACACCCCCGTATCCTAAGGGAATTAAGTAATGTCATAGCCAGACCCTTATTTCTGATATTTGCAGACTCTATACTGACAGGGAATGTCCCACAGGATTGGCGCATGGCAAATGTGGTGCCAATATTCAAAAAGGGTCCAAAAACAGAGCCCTGGAAACTATAGGCCGGTAAGTTTAACATCTGTTGTGGGTAAACTGTTTGAAGGTTTTCTGAGAGGATGCTATGTTAGAGCATCTTAACGGAAATAAGCAAATAACGCCATATCAGCATGGCTTCGTGAGGGATCGGTCATGTCAAACTAATTTAATCAGTTTCTATGAGGAGGTAAGTTCTAGACTTGACAGCAGGCGAATCAATGGATGTCGTATATCTGGACTTCTCCAAAGCATTTGACACTGTACCACATAAAAGGTTAGGATATAAAATGAGAATGCTCAGACTGGGAAAAAAATTTCTGTATGTGGGTAAGTACTGGCTCAATGATAGAAAACAGAGGGTGGTTATTAACGGTACACACTCAGATTGGGTCACTGTCACTAGTGGGTCCCTCAGGAGTCAGTACTGGGCCCTATTCTCTTCAATATATTTATTAATGATCTTGTAGAAGGCTTGCACAGTAAAGTATCAATTTTCGCAGATGACACTAAACTGTGTAAAGTAATTAACACTGAAGAGGAAAGTAAACTGTATATATACACTACAGAGGGACAGTATACTATATATATATATACAGAGTACAGTATACTATATATATATATATATATATATATACACTACAGAGGACAGCATACTGTATATATACTACAGAGGACAGTATACTGTATATATACTACAGAGGACAGTATACTATATATATATTATATATATATATATATATATATACACACACTATAGAGGACAGTATGCTGTATATATACTACAGAGGACCGTATACTGTATATATATATATATATACACTACAGATGACAGTATACTATATATATACTACAGAGGACAGTATACTACTACAGAGCAATCTGGATAGATTGGAGGCTTGGGCAGATAAGTGGCAGGTGAGGTTTAACACTGACAAATGTAAGGTTATGCACATGGGAAGGAATAATGCAAGTCACCCGTACTTATTAAATGGTAAAACACTCGGTAACACTGACATGGAAAAGGATCTAGGAATTTTGGTAAACAGCAAACTAAGCTGCAAAAACCAGTGTCAGGCAGCTGCTGCCAAGGCCAATAAGATAATGGGTTGCATCAAAAGGGGCATAGATGCCCGTGATGAGAACATAGTCCTACCACTTTACAAATCACTAGTCAGACCACACATGGAGTACTGTGTACAGTTCTGGGCTCCTGTGAACAAGGCAGACATAGCAGAGCTGGAGAGGGTACAGAGGAGGGCAACTAAAGTAATAACTGGAATGGGGCAACTACAGTACCCTGAAAGATTATCAAAATTAGGGTTATTCACTTTAGAAAAAAGACGACTGAGGGGAGATCTAATTACTATGTATAAATATATCAGGGGTCAGTACAGAGATCTCTCCCATCATCTATTTATCCCCAGGACTGTGACGAGGGGACATCCTCTGCGTCTGGAGGAAAGAAGGTTTGTACACAAACATAGAAGAGGATTCTTTACGGTAAGAGCAGTGAGACTATGGAACTCTCTGCCTGAGGAGGTGGTGATGGTGAGTACAATAAAGGAATTCAAGAGGGGCCTGGATGTATTTCTGGAGCGTAATAATATTACAGGCTATAGCTACTAGAGAGGGGTCGTTGATCCAGGGAGTTATTCTGATTGCCTGATTGGAGTCGGGAAGGAATTTTTTATTCCCCTAAAGTGAGGAAAATTGGCTTCTACCTCACAGGTTTTTTTTTTGCCTTCCTCTGGATCAACTTGCAGGATGACAGGCCGAACTGGATGGACAGATGTCTTTTTTCGGCCTTATGTACTATGTTACTATGTTAATCCATTATATATTGGTTTAGTTAGGATTAATAATAGTTCTTTAGACTTTAGGGTTATGGACTTAGTAGTTAATTTGATTCTTTAGATGTAGATTAATTGCTTTATAGTGTTCATGTTTTATATTACTGTTGTGTGTTGTACCTTCTTTGTTGACAGTTTCATAGTTTTTACACCATTTTTTAGATAAATATTAATATGGTTTTGTGCACTTTATTTTTTAGTCTAAGAAATTTTTTATATTTTGGATGCTCGTTACATCCAATATTAAACAGTATGCCTCATTCAGATACTTTACGGAAATCAGTACACCAGTAACATCAGCTAGCTGTAAAAAAAAACTTTACGTGGAATTAATTAGGGTCCGTGTTTTTGGACTGAGTGCCCAGACAGATATAGTGGCACAGGTCACTCCTGTACTCCATCAAGCCTTTTTAATAAAGTTTTGATTAAAAATGCTGTTCTTTTCAAGTGTGGACAGGAGATGTGAAAACTGAACCTGCAGAGAAATGAGCATGGTCTCTGACAGACCCTAAAGAGTGGTGATATACTAATATTTTTGTTACACTGCTTGGAGTGAACGCAAAGTGTGGGACTTTAGGTTATGCAATATCTGAAGTCTGAATAACAATTAGAGGTTGAACTTGAACTTGTTTATAATTGTTTTCTTGAATAAAATCTGCCTGTGGTGAAGACTAAACTGACACCTGTATGTGTGTGGGGACATTAAAACATCAACAGAATATATTTACCCTCCTGGCGGGGGGTGGCCACTACCTCGTCGTCCTCCTCCTCATCCTCCTGGACATTATCTGCCTCAGGTGGGCTCTGGGCCTGATGCCCTGATGGTCCTGCCTGCTCCTGTGCCTGCTCCTCATCCTCCTCATCCTCCATCATCTCCTCTTCCACCACCACCACCACCTTCTTCTTGTTGGAGCGCTTAGGGCGCACTTTCGGGAGAGGTACCCCTGTAATGAACACATTTTTTTAAAATAACAAGATAAACAAGCAAAGCAAAAAAAAAAAAAAAGCTAATGGTACACAAATTAATCTATGGTGGGAACTGTATGGGATAATGATTACCCCTATGTTTGATTTCACATGATTTGGTGTTCCATGAAACTATGAATGAAGTCATGAAGTCTTTCAAATGGTTTATAGTTGAGTACGTTAATACTAGGATGAGGTACCAGGGGGTATTGGTTCGCAAGGTACTGTTGCAGGGTTATTGAAATGAGGTGGACCAAGTCAACTGTTTTGACATTGGATAAGGGTTTACATCATATATCTGTATATCGCTGTGAGTGTATGTATATATTGTAAAGGGATAATCAGCTACGTGTCCCAACATTTATCAAATCCGTGCTGGAGAACTTTTAGGCAGAAGAGAAACCCAACTAAATTATTTATTGCAAATTTCCAACGTTACCATTGTACCTGAATACCAGTATAGTCTGTCTTCCACACAATTATCATTTTGCTGTAACAGCCTGCCTATATTCAATATGCTGACTGTGCTGTTAATAGTGTACCTGCCAAGCTGTATGGTAGGAAATGTCTAAAGCCGATTAGTACGCCTTAGACCTTTTCAAGGGTATGCGGCCCACAGAGAGGGCTCTGAGTGCCGCCTCTAGCACCCGTCCCATCGGTTCGACACCACTGAACTAAGTTATCAGTTGTAAAGGGATATAAATACTTATTTGCATAACTGAACACATAAATAACAATAGGTGGGTGATAGAAAAATAATGTAAGCATCGTAGCTGGACAGTTCTTGTCTCGGACCTCTTTGATGAGATCTATCCTGTGGCGCTTTAGGTCAGACCATTTCTTGAGCATGGAACTTTTTGAATGGATGCTTCCATGCATGTGCCACAGCCGGCGTGCCTCTCGCCGCACTATGGCCTGCTTTTCAAGACGGCATTTTATGTCGTCATATCCCTTCGACAACATCGTCTGCAAGATAACAATGAAAGGATGTAATCCCAAAGTTGTAACATACAATTATTAGTAATTATAGTCATGTCAACCATCAAAAATATAATGTTATATCAAAACGGTAAAAGAGTAGATATTTATATAGTTCCCTATGGAACTATATGAAAGTTAAAAAAAAATAAAAAATTATATTCATGGCAAATATAAGAAATAAACTCCACAGTGGCCGCCCCTTTAAGAGTGACTTGAATAGTGACCGCCCGTTTACCAGTGACTTAAATAGTGACCACTCCTTTAACAGTGACTAGAACTGTGACCGTCCCTTTACCAGTGACTAGAATTGTGGCCGCCCGTTTAAAAGTGACTAGAACTGTGGCCGCCCCTTTAAGAGTGACTTGAATAGTGACCTCCCCTTTAAGAGTGACTTGAATAGTAACCGCCCATTTAACAGTGACTAGAACTGTGGACGCCCATTTAACAGTGACTAGAACTGTGGCCGCCCCTTTAACAGTGACTAGAACTGTGACCGCCCCTTTAACAGTGACTAGAACTGTGGCCGCCCCTTTAAAAGTGACTAGAACTGTGGCCGCCCATTTAAAAGTGACTAGAACTGTGGCCGCCCCTTTAACAGTGACTAGAACTGTGGCCGCCCCTTTAACAGTGACTAGAACTGTGGCCGCCCTTTTAACAGTGACTGAAACTGTGGCCGCTCCTTTAACAGTGACTAGAACTGTGGACGCCCCTTTAACAGTGACTAGAACTGTGGCCGCCCCTTTAACAGTGACTAGAACTGTGGCCGTCCCTTTAACAGTGACTAGTACTGTGGCCGCCCCTTTAAAAATTACTAGAACTGTGGCCGCCCCTTTAAGAAAGAGTTGAATAGTGATCGCCCCTTTAAAAGTGACTAGAACTGTGGCCGCCCCTTTAACAGTGACTAGAACTGTGGCCGCCCCTTAAACAGTGACTAGAACTGTGACCGCCCCTTTAACAGTGACTAGAACTGTGGCCACCCCTTTAAAAGTGACTAGAACTGTGGCCGCCCCTTTAAGAGTGAGTTGAATAGTGACCGCCCCTTTAAAAGTGACTAGAACTGTGGACGCCCCTTTAAAAGTGACTAGAACTGTGGCTGCCCCTTTAACAGTGACTAGAACTGTGGCCGCCCCTTTAACAGTGACTGGAACTGTGGCCGCTCCTTTAACAGTGACTAGAACTGTGGACGCCACTTTAACAGTGACTAGAACTGTGGCCGCCTCTTTAACAGTGACTAGAACTGTGACCACCCCTTTAACAGTGACTAGAATTGTGGCCGCCCCTTTAAAAGTGACTAGAACTGTGGCCGCCCCTTTAAGAGTGACTTGAATAGTGACCGCCCCTTTAAGAGTGACTTGAATAGTGACCGCCCCTTTAACAGTGACTTGAATAGAAACCGCCCCTTTAACAGTGACTAGAACTGTGGACGCCCCTTTAACAGTGACTAAAACTGTGGCCGCCCCTTTAACAGTGACTAGAACTGTGGCCGCCCCTTTAACAGTGACTAGAACTGTGGCCGCCACTTTAACAGTGACTAGAACTGTGGCCGCCCCTTTAACAGTGACTAGAACTGTGGCCGCCCCTTTAACAGTGACTAGAACTGTGGCCGCCCCTTTAACAGTGACTAGAACTGTGGCCGCCCCTTTAACAGTGACTAGAACTGTGGACGCCCCTTTAACAGTGACTAGAACTGTGGACGCCCCTTTAACAGTGACTAAAACTGTGGCCGCCCCTTTAACAGTGACTAGAACTGTGGACGCCCCTTTAACAGTGACTAGAACTGTGGCCGCCCCTTTAAGAGTGACATACTTTTTTCAGTAGAATTACTTACAGTGATCAAAGCTTCCAGCTCTTCTTGATTAAAATTGCTCTTGACCATTTTCGAATAAAGTTCTCTGTCTAAAGTTCTCTGTTTTTCTCCACTCCCCTTGCGATCCAAAGACAAAGACAGGCACGCACGCACGGACGCACAAACACGATTATTTAAATGACGTATTATCGCGATAACAAACCAAACATGGTAGACTGTATAAGTTGAAATCGCAATTCGATTAATTCACGTTATAATAAGCAAATTGCAATTTCAACTTTTTACGTATATTCTTAATATTGCTCTAACCTTAACTTAGTCTTTTATGCTAAGTTGAAATCGCAATTCGATTAATTCAAGTTATAATAATCGAATTGCGATTTCAACTTTTTACGTATATTCTTAATGCTGTAACTTCGTCTTTTCGAATATTCGTAATATTCTAAAAGTCGAAGTTAGAGCAATAAAACGAATATTCTAAAAGACGAAGTTAGAGCAACATTGAGAATATTTGTAAAATACACATATAGATTGTAATTTAGCTAATATACTAATATAGTAATTTTTTTAATAGTGTACATATTTTACAAAACTTAAGTTCATAAGAGACAAAAAAAATTTAGAAAAAAAAAGGATTATAGTATAGCACTATATTAGCTAAATTACAATCTATATTTGTATTTTACGAAAATTCGTAATATTGCTCGAACTTCGTCTTTTAGAATATTACGAATACAGGTCCTTCTAAAAAAATTAGCATATTGTGATAAAGTTCATTTTTTTCCGTAATGTACTGATAAACATTAGACTTTCATATATTTTAGATTCTTTACACTCCAACTGAAGTAGTTCAAGCCTTTTATTGTTTTAATATTGATGATTTTGGCATACAGCTCATGAAAACCCAAAATTCCTATCTCAAAAAATTAGCATATCATGAAAAGGTTCTCTAAACGAGCTATTAACCTAATCATCTGAATCAACTAATTAACTCTAAACACCTGCAAAAGATTCCTGAGGCTTTTAAAAACTCCCAGCATGGTTCATTACTGAAAACTGCAATCATGGGTAAGACTGCCGACCTGACTGCTGTCCAGAAGGCCATCATTGACACCCTCAAGCAAGAGGGTAAGACACAGAAAGAAATTTCAGAACGAATAGGCTGTTCCCAGAGTGCTGTATCAAGGCACCCCAGTGGGAAGTCTGTGGGAAGGAAAAAGTGTGGCAGAAACGCTGCACAACGAGAAGAGGTGACCGGACCCTGAGGAAGATTGTGGAGAAGGACCGATTCCAGACCTTGGGGGACCTGCGGAAGCAGTGGACTGAGTCTGGAGTAGAAACATCCAGAGCCACCGTGTACAGGCGTGTGCAGGAAATGGGCTACAGGTGCCGCATTTCCCAGGTCAAGCCACTTTTGAACCAGAAACAGCGGCAGAAGCGCCTGACCTGGGCTACAGAGAAGCAGCACTGGACTGTTGCTCAGTGGTCCAAAGTACTTTTTTCGGATGAAAGCAAATTTTGCATGTCATTCGGAAATCAAGGTGCCAGAGTCTGGAGGAAGACTGGGGAGAGGGAAATGCCAAAATGCCTGAAGTCCAGTGTCAAGTACCCACAGTCAGTGATGGTCTGGGGTGCCATGTCAGCTGCTGGTGTTGGTCCACTGTGTTTTATCAAGGGCAGGGTCAATGCAGCTAGCTATCAGGAGATTTAAGAGCACTTCATGCTTCCATCTGCTGAAAAGCTTTATGGAGATGAAGATTTCATTTTTCAGCACGACCTGGCACCTGCTCACAGTGCCAAAACCACTGGTAAATGGTTTACTGACCATGGTATTACTGTGCTCCATTGGCCTGCCAACTCTCCTGACCTGAACCCCATAGAGAATCTGTGGGATATTGGGAAGAGAAAGTTGAGAGACGCAAGACCCAACACTCTGGATGAGCTTAAGGCCGCTATCGAAGCATCCTGGGCCTCCATAACACCTCAGCAGTGCCACAGGCTGATTGCCTCCATGCCACGCCGCATTGAAGCAGTCATTTCTGCAAAAGGATTCCCGACCAAGTATTGAGTGCATAACTGAACATAATTATTTGAAGGTTGACTTTTTTTGTATTAAAAACAGTTTTCTTTTATTGGTCGGATGAAATATGCTAATTTTTTGAGATAGGAAATTTGGGTTTTCATGAGCTGTATGCCAAAATCATCAATATTAAAACAATAAAAGGCTTGAACTACATCAGTTGTGTGTAATGAATCTAAAATATATGAAAGTCTAATGTTTATCAGTACATTACAGAAAATAATGAACTTTATCACAATATGCTAATTTTTTTAGAAGGACCTGTATTCTAAAAGACGAAGTTAGAGCAATATTAAGAATATTCGTAAAATACACATATAGCCTAGCCATAGTCAATTAGTCATAGGAACGTTGCCTAAGAAAAAGAAAAAAATCGCAATACGCGATTAATTAAATCGGATATTAATCGCGATAAGTGGAATATTTATGAATATTCGATTTTGACGAATATAACACGAATATTCATTCGAATATTCGCGAAATATTGCAAAATCGAATATGGCACCTCCCGCTCATCACTAATATTTAGGCCCCGGCACCCAGACAGAGGAGAGAGGTCCCATAACAGAGATTCAGGCTTCATGTCAGCAGAGAATCAGTCTTCATGTCATAGCAGAGAATCAGGCTTCACGTCACCTAACACTGGAACAGTCCATTGTCATATATTTAGACCCCGGCACCCAGACAGAGGAGAGAGGTCCCATAGCAGAGATTCAGGCATGGGCGTGTCTGTTTCCTGCAGCTGAGGTGGAAAGTTGTGTGTGCAGCAGCTCCTGAGAACTTCCACCTCGTTAAGGCCCCAGGGAGATTTTTCAACACCTTAATCCCCTGGGAGGGACCAGGCTTTTGGGGAGATTTTACACCTTTCTCCCCAGCCCAGGCCCTGCCTCTCCCTAGGGAGCTGGTAGGGGCCTGGGCTATGCGCTCAGGCAAGGCCCAGGATCCTGCTTCCCGGGGTAGTCCGGCGGGAGGTAGGGGAGGCGAGTTACCGGCCTCTGCTCCATCTTCCGCTCCGGGGGTCAGAAGATCAAGCAGGGGTCATGTGGAAGTGTCCCCTGCGGCCCCCAGGGGCGAAGCCGTGAACATCGCCGGCAAGTCCAGGAGGGTGGACGATAACCCTCCTAAAGGTATGCGGGGTGCTTCTGGAGGTGGGTCGGGTTTGGTGGAGGCCGACTGGGGTACTATGAAGCCCAGGGAGTTGGTGGTCCAATATAGCTCCCATATTGCAGCCCACCTCCGGGAGTACGAAGAAGCTGGTAAGGCCTTAAACAAACTCCAGCATGATATAAAGAAGGAAAGGCAAAAAGCTAACAGGGCCTCTAAGGTGAAAAGGCCTGAAATAGCGGCGAAAATAAGGACCCCAAAAATAAGGACCCTGAAGGTTGACATAAGGGAGATGGAGGATAAGAGGGCTGACATACTGAGAAATAGTGGCCCGTTTGAGGAAAAATTAAAGAATGAAAAGAGATTCGCAGAGATGAACCTGAAAAATGTTACCTCAGATGAGGATGAGACCATAGTGAGCCTGGGGGGACAGTCTGCGGGGCCGGCGGATTCTGGGATCCGGCCCGAACAGGTCCGTCTTCCCCCCACTAGCTCAGATGAGGAAGAGAGCGGCGAGAGCAGTGGGGTAGGGGGACAGCTATTGGAACAGATACGTTACATAGAGTCCCCCCGGGCTCATGTAGACGGGCTTGTTTTCGGGGATGAACTGTTGGAGGATGAACCTGCAAAAAAAGAAAGAGACAGAAACAAAAAGAAGCAAAGAAGAAACAAAAAGAGGCAAGCAAAGAAGTGAACTGGGTGTATGTGTCCTATCCACTGCCCTCTGGACCGGCTGCAAAGTCGGCTCAGGGGGCTAACCCCACTATCCCCCCTAGCCTGATTTCTACAGTGGAACCAGGGCGTGGGAGTGGGGAGAATAGAGAGTGTAGCAAAAAGTAATTTAATCCGTGAGAAAAAGATGGCGTCGGACGCCGACCCTGTTTGCAGTAGCAGGAGCGGCAAGGTGGGAGTGGCTGAAAAGCCGCACAAGCTGGTGCCGATAGCGAGAGGAGGGGGGCGTGGCTGCATCTGGTGTGGCCCCGCCCGCCGCCTCCACCGGGATGCTAGATAAATGTTTGGTGGGGGTGCGGCGGTGTGGAGATTTGGTCGCCGCCCCTCCTGCCTTGGATGGTGGTTTGGTCCTTGCTTCCTCTGCCCCCGTTGGACCCCGTGCGCCTGTGTCTCCCGCCCGACCAAAGTTGCCAGGGAAGGTGTAACCGGCTCCCCTCTGGAGCTCTCCAACCGCTACCTCTTGGATGAGACCTCTGCCTCCTCTCCTGAGGAGGAGGTTGAAGGTGAGGGGCCGGGGGCGAAGGAGGGAGGGCCTTCAGGGGGCCCCGCGCCCCCCTCTGGTGGGGATGCAAGGTCCTCAGGAGGGGTGGCAAAACCGGGCCCTGAGACTGAGAAAGCCAGGAGTGGTGCGCAGAGGGAGGTGGTGGTGGCAGAGATGGATACCACTATCTCCCTCAAGAGGTCGTGCTGCTCTAGAAGGCAGCCCCGGGAGGGGGGAGAAGGATCGGAAGAAGGCCGTCTAATCTAACTACTCTTTATGGCGGTACCCGCTCTGCTGACTCTGGCGACCATTATTGTCGCCAGCATTAAGTCGGATGCGGCTCGTTTCACAGCCTTCGATTTTCTCAGCCGTGTTGAAGCTGACATTTTGTTTTTGCAAGAGACCAGGCTGCGAGATTTGGCAGAGATTTATAAAGCCAAGAGGGAGTGGAGACCAGGGCCCTCCTACTGGTCTCTTGCGGCTGAGCCGTATAGCGGAGTGGCGGCCCTTTTTACCGCACCGGTAGAATGCCGACGAGTAATTGAAATAGAAATGGGGAGGTGTTTGATCTTGGATGTCCTCATGAAGGGACAGGAACTGCGCCTGATCAATATCTACGGGTCCCAGTCCAGGTGGGACAGGAAATGTCTCTTTATGAGGATTAAGCCTTTCCTTTTTACAAGCCGGCAGGTGGTTTTTGGTGGGGACTTTAATACTGTCACAAGGCCCCAAGACAGGGGAGGCACCAGAAACCGGCTGACTTATGATAGTATTTTTCTGAATAGAGTAGCTAGTGAGGCTCGTCTGGAGGATGTCCACATTAGGCATACCCCAGGCCACGGGGGTTTCACTTTCTATAGAGGTAGTCAGATCAGGTCTAGAATAGATAGGTTTTATTTAAAGGAGGAGGCTACCTTTTCGCCCTTAAGGGTTGTGGAGGTGGAATTCTCCGATCACTGTTTGATTATGTTTTCTCTGAATATTTCAGAATCCCCCCCAAAGGGGAAGAGGTTATTGGAAGCTGAATTCGGGTGTCTTGGAGGAAGCAGAGGTGAGACAATCCTTTGAGGACTTCCTTCAGAGTCAGGTACCTTTACTGGATATCTGTGATACTAAGTCAGAGTGGTGGGAGATATTCAAAGATCGAGCTGCAAAGTTCTTCCGCCAGCTCTCGAGCCTCAGGTCCCTGGACAGGTACCGCCTGTATCAGGGTCTGAGGAGGAAACTCGAGCATCTGGTCTCGACTGGTGGTAGCCGCGAGGATATCTCCATAGTGAAATCTTTGCTCAAGAGGTGCCAGTATGATAGGCACACATCTTTAGTTTTTGAGAGGGACTTCGGGAGGTACCGCTCGCCCAACCCCTACAGAAATTGTAAGATGTCAGTGAAGAGTAAGTTAATAACAGGACTGGTCGATAGTACGGGATCTCTGAGCAGGTCCAGATCAGGGATCCTGGAAGTCGTTAGATCCTTTTACTCGTGCCTCTTGGGGAGGAGGGATCTGGATCGGTACAGGATGTCGGCTTTTCTGGCTGGGGTCACCCCTGAGTCAGGAGCTCACCTCTCTTTTGACAGTTTGGTAGAAGAGATCAGGAAGGAGGAAGTTATCCTGGCGGTGGAAGGGTTAGCTCTGAAGAAGTCACCAGGCCCGGATGGCTTAACATCCGAGTTTTATAAGACCTTTAAGGTCTTTATGTCCCCTCTTGACTGAGGTATTCAATGAGTGTTTATCCTCGGGCACTCTGCCTCGGTCAATGAGGAGGTCAGCTCTGATCCTTCTATCAAAGGGTAAGGATCCGAGCCGTATTGAGAACTGGCGTCCCATAGCACTTCTTAATACGGACAGAAAGATTCTGGCCAAGATACTTTTTAATAGGCTGGTGAAATTTGCACCCCAACTCCTTTCGGTGGCTCAGCATTGCTCGGTTCCAGGCCGCAGCACTTTTAGTGCTGTACTCGGTGTCCGAGAGGCAGTGGAACAGAGTAGAGCAGGCTACTGGAGGGGGTACATGCTGTCCTTAGATCAAGCAAAGGCGTTTGATCGGGCGAACCATGAGTACCTCTGGTCGGTCCTTCTGAAGTATGGCCTGCCGGGGGGGTTTGTCGATTGGTTAAAGATCTTGTATGCCGGGGCAGAGAGTTTCCCGCTTGTGAACGGTTGGTCTGGCTGCTCTTTTGAGGTTGGGTCTGGCGTCCGCCAGGGTTGTCCTTTGAGCCCGCTTTTATACGTGTTCGCGATTGATCCCTTTCTTAAGCGGATCGATTGTGGACCGTTGGCGGGAGTCGGGATGGATCGGGCGGCGCCGGAAGCCACTCTGAGGGTAGTGGCGTACGCTGACGATGTCACCATTTTCGTATCCTCGAGAGGGGAGGCGGAGTACGTGATGTCTGAAGTGGATCACTACTCAGAGGCATCCGGGTCCATGATCAATCGGGATAAGTGTGAGAGTCTCTGGCTGGGAGGGGGTGATCCAGTTTTTGATCTACCGGACACCCTCCCAGGGCCCAAGTCGTCAGCCAAAGTCCTAGGCATCCATTTTGGCCATGGGGATTATGCCACTCAAAATTGGGACGACAGGCTTAAGATAGCTGCTCAGAAGGTCGACCAGTGGAAGGGTTGGTCTTTGACCCTCAGGGAAAGGGTAAACCTGATCAAGGCCTACTTACTCCCTTTGCTTATCTATTTGGGTAGAGTGTGTATCTTGCCAGAGCCTCTCTGGACTCGGGTTTATAGTCTGTTCTTCCAGCTCTTATGGGGGAATAGACTGAACCTGATCAAGAGAGAAGTGACTTACCGCACGATGAGACTAGGGGGGTTATCTATGGTCAACCCCGTGGTGTTTCTTGTAAACACCTTTGTTAAAGCGAATCTGGCGAACCTCTGGATGGAGAGAGCTTCTCCGTGGGTAGTCTCCTGCCGGGGATGGTTTCGGCCTTTCTTCCAGGAATGGGAGACAGGAGGGCAAGTGAAGGACTTACGTACGCCTCACGGATATCTTCCGACTTACGTCACCCCGATTCTGAAGGTGATCCGCCGGTGGGGTTTGGAGATGAGGGAGATCAGGACTCTGTCAAGGAGGTCCCTTGACGAGAGGGTCTTGTTGTCCCACTTCCAGAAGCCCCTGGCCCTCAGGGATTGCCCAAGCCGGGATCTAGACAAGGGGTTACAGTTGCTAAATTCTGTAAGGATCCTCTTGAAGTTTTGGGACTTGGCTTGGCGCTGCTTTCACGGGAGGCTGTATGTGAGGGACAACTTGAAGTACAGAAACTCTGATGAAAGGGGTTGTCCCCGGGAGGAGTGTGGCTCCATACTGGAAAGTATGGATCACTTCCTGCTTCAGTGTATACAGAGGTATACCAACGGGTGGGAGCTTCCATTGGCTGGCCTAGGCTAGCCAGCCTCTCCTACGCGGAGTGGGCTTATGGAGTGCTCAGAGACATTGGTAGAAGGGACCTGTGCACATGTTTTTTAGTCAGTATAGTGGTTAGGTTCTACACGTGGAATGCACGGTGCTTAGTTTCAACGCAGCAGAAAGTCCTCCCAGTGGACGAGGTATGTAGGAACATTCTGGGTGACCTGGTGAAGGTGCGTTCTTTGGAGTATGAGAGACTGGGTACCAGTAGGGCCTCTCTCCTCTGGAGAGGCTTTGCTTTTAGCGTACCCTAGCCTAGTCATACGTTTCCTGGTGGTGGGCTGATGCTTTCACCGTAGATTTTTGTTTTGTGGGATGTTGGAGCTTTGAAGAAAGGCTTACAGAGACCGAGCTTGGGCCTTCGGGTAGTTCTGTATATTAGAATATTTTGCAGTGTGTGTTAAATACTTATGTTGTTTATTAGGATAGAATGAGTTGGGGCTAGTTAGGTTGGGTGGGTGAGGGAAGGGGTCTTTTATTTGTGCTTTTAAGTGTTTTATGTGTGTATTAAAGTGGGAGGCCTGCATCTAGCCCTGGACTATGCAGGACATGGGTGGACATGGGGCGAGGGGCTAGATGTGGGTGGTGGAGGTAGGGCTGGCCTCGGACTATGCGGACACGAGAGAGACGTGAGGCGGAGGTCAGCCTTGGGTGATGGGTGAAGGGTGATGGAGTAGGTAGTGGGGGTTAGGGCTAGATTAGGGAGGTGAGGTATGTTTTGCTTTATGTGTTACATTAATAAAAAAGGAAATATAAATTAAAAAAAAAAAAAAAAATGTTTTGTATTATTATTATTATTATTATTATTATTGTTATTGTTTTATTAGTCTTATTTGCGTTTTTGTTTTATTGACGAGTAGTCAAGTTTTTCTTTTTGGGTTTTACAGCTGTACCGGCTAAGTAAGTTCCATTTCCTTTTTTAGCATTTGTATATTGTTTGTATATAGTTTTTATAGGGTATTGGTATGAATGTGAGTATGAGTGAGGCTGGGCCAGCTGAGAAGCTGTTCTGTTTTGTTTTTTCTTGTCTGTTAAGTTTTGTATTTTTCTATTAAAAAAGAGTTCCCATAGCAGAGATTCAGTCTTCATGTCATAGCAGAGAATCATGCTTCATGTCACCCAACACTGGAACAGGCCACTGTCAGATATTTTTAGGCCCCGGCACCCAGACAGAGGAGAGGTTCATTACACTTTGGGTTGCCCCGCAATATAATGGTAAAATGAAAATAAAAATAGGATTGAATGAGGAAGTGCCCTGGAGTACAATAATATATGGTTAAGGGGAGGTAGTTAATGTCTAATCTGGCACAAGGGACTGGACAGGTCCTGTGGGATCCATGCCTGGTTCATTTTTATGAACGTCAGCTTGTCCACATTGGCTGTAGACAGGCGGCTGCGTTTGTCTGTAATGACGCCCCCTGCCGTGCTGAATACACGTTCAGACAAAACGCTGGCCGCCGGGCAGGCCAGCACCTCCAAGGCATAAAAGGCTAGCTCTGGCCACGTGGACAATTTAGAGACCCAGAAGTTGAATGGGGCCGAACCATCAGTCAGTACGTGGAGGGGTGTGCACACGTACTGTTCCACCATGTTAGTGAAATGTTGCCTCCTGCTAACACGTTGCGTATCAGGTGGTGGTGCAGTTAGCTGTGGCGTGTTGACAAAACTTTTCCACATCTCTGCCATGCTAACCCTGCCCTCAGAGGAGCTGGCCGTGACACAGCTGCCTTGGCGACCTCTTGCTCCTCCTCTGCCTTGGCCTTGGGCTTCCACTTGTTCCCCTGTGACATTTGGGAATGCTCTCAGTAGCGCGTCTACCAACGTGCGCTTGTACTCGCGCATCTTCCTATCACGCTCCAGTGCAGGAAGTAAGGTGGGCACATTGTCTTTGTAGCGTGGATCCAGCAGGGTGGCAACCCAGTAGTCCGCACACGTTAAAATGTGGGCAACTCTGCTGTCGTTGCGCAGGCACTGCAGCATGTAGTCGCTCATGTGTGCCAGGCTGCCCAGGGGTAAGGACAAGCTGTCCTCTGTGGGAGGCGTATCGTCATCGTCCTGCCTTTCCCCCCAGCCACGCACCAGTGATGGGCCCGAGCTGCGTTGGGTGCCACCCCGCTGTGACCATGCTTCATCCTCATCCTCCTCCACCTCCTCCTCATCCTCGTCCTCCTCGTCCTCCAGTAGTGGGCCCTGGCTGGCCACATTTGTACCTGGCCTCTGCTGTTGCAAAAAACCTCCCTCTGAGTCACTTCGAAGAGACTGGCCTGAAAGTGCTAAAAATGACCCCTCTTCCTCCTCCTCCTCCTCCTGGGCCACCTCCTCTTCCATCATCGCCCTAAGTGTTTTCTCAAGGAGACATAGAAGTGGTATTGTAACGCTGATAACGGCGTCATCGCCACTGGCCATGTTGGTGGAGTACTCGAAACAGCGCAACAGGGCACACAGGTCTCGCATGGAGGCCCAGTCATTGGTGGTGAAGTGGTGCTGTTCTGTAGTGCGACTGACCCGTGCGTGCTGCAGCTGAAACTCCACTATGGCCTGCTGCTGCTCGCACAGTCTGTCCAGCATGTGCAAGGTGGAGTTCCACCTGGTGGGCACGTCGCATATGAGGCGGTGAGCGGGAAGGCCGAAGTTACGCTGTAGCGCAGACAGGCGAGCAGCGGCAGGATGTGAACGCCGGAAGCGCGAACAGACGGCCCGCACTTTATGCAGCAGCTCTGACATGTCGGGGTAGTTGTGAATGAACTTCTGCACCACCAAATTCAGCACATGCGCCAAGCAAGGGATGTGCGTCAAACCGGCTAGTCCCAGAGCTGCAACGAGATTTCGCCCATTATCGCACACCACCAGGCCGGGCTTGAGGCTCACCGGCAGCAACCACTCGTCGGTCTGTTGTTCTATACCCCGCCACAACTCCTGTGCGGTGTGGGGCCTGTCCCCCAAACATATGAGTTTCAGAATGGCCTGCTGACGTTTACCCCGGGCTGTGCTGAAGTTGGTGGTGAAGGTGTGTGGCTGACTGGATGAGCAGGTGGAAGAAGAGGAGGAGGAAGCCGAGTAAGGAGGAGGTGGCAACAGGAGGCAAAGAATGTTGCCCTGCGATCCTTGGCGGCGGAAGGACGTGCGCCAAACAGCTCTCCGCCTGGGGCCCAGCTGCCACTACATTTACCCAGTGTGCAGTTAGGGAGATATAGCGTCCCTGGCCGTGCTTACTGGTCCACGTATCTGTGGTTAGGTGGACCTTGCTACAGATGGCGTTGCGCAGTGCACACTTGATTTTATCGGATACTTGGTTGTGCAGGGAAGGCACGGCTCTCTTGGAGAAGTAGTGCCGGCTGGGAACAACATACTGTGGGACAGCAAGCGACATGAGCTGTTTGAAGCTGTCTGTGTCCACCAGCCTAAATGACAGCATTTCATAGGCCAGTAGTTTAGAAATGCTGGCATTCAGGGCCAGGGATCGAGGGTGGCTAGGTGGGAATTTACGCTTTCTCTCAAATGTTTGTGAGATGGAGAGCTGAACGCTGGCGTGTGACATGGTTGAGATGCTTGGTGACGGAGGTGGTGGTGTTGGTGGTACATCCCCTGTTTGCTGGGCGGCAGGTGCCAACGTTCCTCCAGAGGCGGAGGAAGAGGCCGAGGCGGCAGCAGCAGAAGAGGCCGAGGCGGCAGCAGCAGAAGAGGTAGCAGGGGGAGCCTGAGTGACTTCCTTGTTTTTAAGGTGTTTACTCCACTGCAGTTCATGCTTTGCATGCAGGTGCCTGGTCATGCAGGTTGTGCTAAGGTTCAGAACGTTAATGCCTCGCTTCAGGCTCTGATGGCACAGCGTGCAAACCACTCGGGTCTTGTCGTCAGCACATTGTTTGAAGAAGTGCCATGCCAGGGAACTCCTTGAAGCTGCCTTTGGGGTGCTCGGTCCCAGATGGCGGCGGTCAGTAGCAGGCGGAGTCTCTTGGCGGCGGGTGTTCTGCTTTTGCCCACTGCTCCCTCTTTTGCTACGCTGTTGGCTCGGTCTCACCACTGCCTCTTCCTCCGAACTGTGAAAGTCAGTGGCACGACCTTCATTCCATGTGGGGTCTAGGACCTCATCGTCCCCTGCATCGTCTTCCACCCAGTCTTGATCCCTGACCTCCTGTTCAGTCTGCACACTGCAGAAAGACGCAGCAGTTGGCACCTGTGTTTCGTCATCATCAGAGACATGCTGAGGTGGTATTCCCATGTCCTCATCATCAGGAAACATAAGTGGTTGTGCGTCAGTGCATTCTATGTCTTCCACCGCTGGGGAAGGGCTAGGTGGATGCCCTTGGGAAACCCTGCCAGCAGAGTCTTCACACAGCATAAGAGACTGCTGCATAACTTGAGGCTCAGACAGTTTCCCTGTATGCATGGGGGTGATGTGACAGACTGATGGGGCTTGGTTTTCAGGCGCCATCTGTGCGCTTTCTGCAGAAGACTGGGTGGGAGATAATGTGAACGTGCTGGATCCACTGTCGGCCACCCAATTGACTAATGCCTGTACCTGCTCAGGCCTTACCATCCTTAGAACGGCATTGGGCCCCACCAAATATCGCTGTAAATTCTGGCGGCTACTGGGACCTGAGGTAGTTGGTACACTAGGACGTGTGGCTGTGGCAGAACGGCCACGTCCTCTCCCAGCACCAGAGGGTCCACTAACACCACCACGACCATGTCCAGCGTCCGCGTCCCTTACTAGATGTTTTCCTCATTGTTACCAGTTCACCACAATAAGAAAAATATTATTTGGCCCAATGTATTGAATTCAAATTCAGGCCTT